>NW_027328325.1:0-301110 GCF_047675955.1 Chlorocebus sabaeus | reverse complement strand
CTTCTTTCCGGTTTTGTACGGAAGATATTTCCTTTTTCACCATTACCCTCTATGGGCTTCCAAATATCCCTTTGCCAATTCCACAAGAACAGCCTTAGCGAAAGGCTTCTTGAAGGGAAAGATGTAACCCTGTCAGATGAATTAACAGAACACAGAGCAGTTTCTCAGAAAGCTTCTTTCCAGTTTTCAACGGAAGATATTTCCTTTTTCACCATAGCCCTCTATGGGATTCCAAATATCCCTTTGCCATTTCCACAAGAACAGCCTTAGCGAAAGGCTTCTTGAAGGGAAGGATGTAACTCTGTGAGATGAATTAACAGAACATAGAGCAGTTTATCAGAAAGCTTCTTTCCAGTTTTGAACGGAAGATATTTCCTTTTTCACCATAGCCCTCTATGGGCTTCCAAATATCCCTTTGCCAATTCCACAAGAACAGCCTTAGCGAAAGGTTTCTTGAAGGGAAAGACGTAACTCTGTGAGGTGAATTAACAGAATACAGAGCAGTTTCTCAGAAAGCTTCTTTCCAGTTTTGAACGGAAGATATTTCCTTTTTCACCATAGGCCTCTATGGCCTTCAAATATCCCTTTGCCAATTCCACAAGAACAGCCTTAGCGAAAGGCTTCTGGAAGGGAAAGATGTAACTCTGTGAGATGAATTAACAGAACACAGAGCAGTTTCTCAGAAAGCTTCTTTCCAGTTTTGAACGGAAGATATTTCCTTTTTCACCATAGCCCTCTATGGGTTTCCAAATATCCCTTTGCAAATTCCACAAGAACAGCCTTAACGAAAGGCTTCTTGAAGGGAAAGATGTAACTCTGTGAGATGAATTAACAGAACACAGAGCAGTTTCTCAGAAAGCTTCTGTCCAGTTTTGAACGGAAGATATTTCCTTTTTCACCATAGCCCTCTATGGGCTTCCAAATATCCCTTTGCCAATTCCACAAGAACAGCCTTAGCGAAGGCTTCTTGAAGGGAAAGATGTAACTCTGTGAGATGAATTTACAGAACACAGAGCAGTTTCTCAGAAAGCTTCTTTCCAGTTTTGAACGGAAGATATTTCCTTTTTCACCATAGCCCTCTATGGGCTTCCAAATATCCCTTTGCAAATTCCACAAGAACAGCCTTAGCGAAAGGCTTCTTGAAGGGAAAGATGTAACTCTGTGAGATGAATTAACAGAACACAGAGCAGTTTCTCAGAAAGCTTCTGTCCTGTTTTGAACGGAAGATATTTCCTTTTTCACCATAGCCCTCTATGGGCTTCCAAATATCCCTTTGCCAATTCCACAATAACAGCCTTAGCGAAAGGTTTCTTGAAGGGAAAGACGTAACTCTGTGAGGTGAATTAACAGAACACTGAGCAGTTTCTCAGAAAGCTTCTTTCCAGTTTTGAACGGAAGATATTTCCTTTTTCAACATAGGCCTCTATGGGCTTCCAAATATCCCTTTGTAAATTCCACAAGAACAGCCTTAGCGAAAGGCTTCTTGAAGGGAAAGATGTAACTCTGTGAGATGAATTAACAGAACACAGAGCAGTTTCTCAGAAAGCTTCTTTCCAGTTTTGAAGGGAAGATATTTCCTTTTTCACAATAGCCCTCTATGGGCTTCCAAATATCCCTTTGCCAGTTCCACAAGAACAGCCTTAGCGAAAGGCTTCTTGAAGGGAAACATGTAACTCTGTCAGATGAATTAACAGAACACAGAGCAGTTTCTCAGAAAGCTTCTTTCGAGTTTTCAACGGAAGATATTTCCTTTTTCACCATAGCCCTCTATGGGCTTCCAAATATCCCTTTGCCAATTCCACAAGAACAGCCTTAGCGAAAGGCTTCGTGAAGGGAAAGATGTAACTCTGTGAGATGAATTCACAGAACACAGAGCAGTTTCTCAGAAAGCTTCTTTCCAGTTTTGAACGGAAGATATTTCCTTTTTCACCATAGCCCTATATGGGCTTAAAAATATCCCTTGCCAATTCCACAAGAACAGCCTTAGCGAAAGGCTTCTTGAAGGGAAAGATGTAACTCTGTGAGATGAATTAACAGAACACAGAGCAGTTTCTCAGAAAGCTTCTTTCCGGTTTTGAATGCAAGATATTTTCTTTTTCACGATAGCCCTCTATGGGCTTCCAAATATCCCTTTGCCAATTCCACAAGAACAGACTTAGCGAAAGGCTTCTTGAAGGGAAAGATGTAACTCTGTGAGATGAATTAACAGAACACAGAGCAGTTTCTCAGAAAGCTTCTTTCCAGTTTTGAACGGAAGATATTTCCTTTTTCACCATAGCCCTCTATGGGCTTCCAAATATCCCTTTGCCAATTCCACAAGAACAGCCTTAGCGAAAGGATTCTTGAAGGGAAAGATGTAACGCTGCGAGATGAATTAACACAACACAGAGCAGTTTCTCAGAAAGCTTCTTTCCAGTTTTGAACGGAAGATATTTCCATTTTCACCATAGCCCTCTATGGGCTTCCAAATATCCCCTTGCCAATTCCACAAGAACAGCCTTAGCGAAAGGCTTCATGAAGGGAAAGATGTAACTCTGTAAGATGAATTAACAGAACACAGAGCAGTTTCTCAGAAAGCTTCTTTCCAGTGTTGAACGGAAGATATTTCCTTTTTCACCATAGCCCTCTATGGGCTTCTAAATATCCCTTTTCCAATTCCACAAGAACAGCCTTAGCGAAAGGCTTCTTGAAGGGAAAGATGTAACTCTGTGAGATGAATTAACAGAACACAGAGCAGTTTCTCAGAAAGCTTCTTTCCAGTTTTGAACGGAAGATATTTCCTTTTTCACCATAGCCCTCTATGGGCTTCCAAATATCCCTTTGCCAATTCCACAAGAACAGCCTTAGCGAAAGGCTTCTTGAAGGGAAAGATGTAACGCTGTGAGATGAATTACAGAACACAGAGCAGTTTCTCAGAAAGCTTCGTTCCAGTTTTGAACGGAAGATATTTCCTTTTTCACCATAGCCCTCTATGGGCTTCCAAATATCCCTTTGCCAATTCCACAAGAACGACTTAGGGAAAGGCTTCTAGAAGGGATAGACGTAACTCTGTGAGATGAATTAACAGAACACAGAGCAGTTTCTCAGAAAGCTTCTTTCCAGTTTTGAACGGAAGATATTTCCTTTTTCACCATAGCCCTCTATGGACTTCCAAATATTCCTTTGCCAATTCCACAAGAACAGCCTTAGCGAAAGGTTTATAGAAGGGAAAGATGCAACACTGTGAGATGAAATAACAGAACACAGAGCAGTTTCTCAGAAAGCTTCTTTCCAGTTTTGAACGGAAGATATTTCCTTTTTCAACATAGCCCTCTATGGACTTCCAAATATCCCTTTGCCAATTCCACAAGAACAGCCTTAGCCAAAAGCTTCTTGAAGGGAAAGATGTAACTCTGTGAGATGAATTAACAGAACACAGAGCAGTTTCTCAGAAAGCTTCTTTCCAGTTTTGAACGTAAGATATTTCCTTTTTCACCATAGCCCTCTATGGGTTTCCAAATATCCCTTTGCCAATTCCACAAGAACAGCCTTAGCGAAAGGCTTCTTGAAGGGAAAGATGTAACTCTGTGAGATGAATTAACAGAACACGGAGCAGTTTCTCAGAAAGCTTGTTTCCAGTTTTGAACGGAAGATATTTCCTTTTTCACCCTAGCCCTCTATGGGCTTCCAAATATCCCTTTGCCAGTTCCACAAGAACAGCCTTAGCGAAAGGCTTCGTGAAGGGAAAGATGTAACTCTGTGAGATGAATTAACAGAACACAGAGCAGTTTCTCAGAAAGCTTCTTTCCAGTTTGGAACGGAAGATATTTCCTTTTTCAGCATAGCCCTCTATGGGCTTCCAAATATCCCTTTGCCAATTCCACAAGAACAGCCTTAGCGAAAGGCTTCTTGAAGGGAAAGATGTAACTCTGTGAGATGAATTAACAGAACACAGAGCAGTTTCTCAGAAAGCTTCTTTCCAGTTTTGAACGGAAGATATTTCCTTTTTCACCATAGCCCTCTATGTGCTTCCAAATATCCCTTTGCCCATTCCACAAGAACAGCCTTAGCGAAAGACTTCTTGAAAGGAAAGATGTAACTCTGTGAGATGAATTAGCAGAACACAGAGCAGTTTCTCAGAAAGCTTCTTTCCAGTTTTGAACGGAAGATATTTCCTTTTTCACCATAGCCCTCTATGGGCTTCCAAATATCCCTTGCCAATTCCACAAGAACAGCCTTAACGAAAGGATTCTTGAAGGGAAAGATGTAACTCTGTGAGATGAATTTACAGAACACAGAGCAGTTTCTCAGAAAGCTTCTTTCCAGTTTTGAACGGAAGATATTTCCTTTTTCACCATAGCCCTCTGTGGGCTTCCAAATATCCCTTTGCCAATTCCACAAGAACACCATTAGCGAAAGGCTTCTTGAAGGGAAAGATGTAACTCTGTGAGATGAATTAACAGAACACAGAGCAGTTTCTCAGAAAGCTTCTTTCCAGTTTTGAACGGAAGATATTTCCTTTTTCACCATAGCCCTCTATGGGCTTCCAAATATCCCTTTGCCAATTCCACAAGACCAGCCTTAGCGAAAGGTTTCTTGAAGGGAAAGATATAACTCTGTGAGATGAATTAACAGAACACGGAGCAGTTTCTCAGAAAGCTTCTTTCCAGTTTTGAATGGAAGATATTTCCTTTTTCAGCATAGCCCTCTAAGGGCTTCCAAATATCCCTTTGCCAATTCCACAAGAACAGCCTTAGCGAAAGGCTTCTTGAAGGGAAAGATGTAAATCTGTGAGATGAATTAACAGAACTCAGAGCAGTTTCTCAGAAAGCTTCTTTCCAGTGTTGAACGGAAGATATTTCCTTTTTCACCATAGCCCTCTATGGGCTTCCAAATATCCCTTTTCCAATTCCACAAGAACATCCTTAGCGAAAGGCTCCTTGAAGGGAAAGATGTAACGCTGTGAGATGAATTTACGGAACACAGAGCAGTTTCTCAGAAAGCTTCTTTCCAGTTTTGAACGGAAGATATTTCCTTTTTCACCATAGCCTTCAATGGGCTTCCAAATATCCCTTTGCCAATTCCACAAGAACAGACTTAGCGAAAGGCTTCTAGAAGGGAAAGATGTAACTCTGTGAGATGAATTAACAGAACACAGAGCAGTTTCTCAGAAATCTTCTTTCCAGTTTTGAACGGAAGATATTTCCTTTTTCACCATAGCCCTCTATGGGCTTCCAAATATCCCTTTGCCAATTCCACAAGAACAGCCTTAGCGAAAGGCTTATAGAAGGGAAAGATGTAACTCTGTTAGATGAATTAACAGAACACAGAGCACTTTCTCAGAAAGCTTCTTTCCAGTTTTGAACGGAAGATATTTCCATTTTCACCATAGCCCTCTATGGGATTCCAAATATCCCTTTGCCAATTCCACAAGAACAGCCTTAGCGAAAGGCTTCTTGAAGGGAAAGATGTAACTCTGTGAGATGAATTAACAGAACACGGAGCAGTTTCTCAGAAAGCTTGTTTCCAGTTTTGAACGGAAGATATTTCCTTTTTCACCCTAGCCCTCTATGGGCTTCCAAATATCCCTTTGCCAATTCCACAAGAACAGCCTTAGCGAAAGGCTTCTTGAAAGGAAAGATGTAACTCTGTGAGATGAATTAACAGAACACGGAGCAGTTTCTCAGAAAGCTTCTTTCCAGTTTTGAACGGAAGATATTTCCTTTTTCACCATAGCCCTCTATGGGATTCCAAATATCCCTTTGCCAATTTCACCAGAACAGCCTTTGCGAAAGGCTTCTTGAAGGGAAAGATGTAACTCTGTGAGATGAATTAATAGAACACAGAGCAGTTTCTCAGAAAGCTTCTTTCCAGTGTTGAACGGAAGATATTTCCTTTTTCACCATAGCCCTCTACGGGCTTCCAAATATCCCTTTGCCAATTCCACAAGAACAGACTTAGCGAAAGGCTTCTTGAAGGGAAAGATGTAACTCTGTGAGATGAATTAACAGAACACAGAGCAGTTTCTCAGAAAGCTTCTTTCCAGTTTTGAACGGAAGATATTTCCTTTTTCACCATAGCCCTCTATGGGCTTCCAAATATCCCTTTGCCAATTGCACAAGAACAGCCTTAGCGAAAGGCTTCTTGAAGGGAAAGATGTAACTCTGTGAGATGAATTAACAGAACACGGAGCAGTTTCTCAGAAAGCTTGTTTCCAGTTTTGAACGGAAGATATTTCCTTTTTCACCCCAGCCCTCTATGGGCTTCCAAATATCCCTTTGCCAATTCCACAAGAACAGCCTTAGCGAAAGGCTTCTTGAAGGGAAAGATGTAACTCTGTGAGATGAATTAACAGAACACGGAGCAGTTTCTCAGAAAGCTTCTTTCCAGTTTTGAACGGAAGATATTTCCTTTTTCACCATAGCCCTCTATGGGATTCCAAATATCCCTTTGCCAATTCCACAAGAACAGCCTTAGCGAAAGGCTTCTTGAAGGGAAAGATGTAACTCTGTGAGATGAATTAACAGAACACAGAGCAGTTTCTCAGAAAGCTTCTTTCCAGTTTTGAACGTAAGATATTTCCTTTTTCACCATAGCCCTCTATGGGTTTCCAAATATCCCTTTGCCAATTCCACAAGAACAGCCTTAGCGAAAGGCTTCTTGAAGGGAAAGATGTAACTCTGTGAGATGAATTAACAGAACACAGAGCAGTTTCTCAGAAAGCTTCTTTCCAGTTTTGAGCGGAAGATATTTACTTTTTCACCATGGCCCTCTATGGGCTTCTAAATATCCCTTTGCCAATTCCACAAGAACAGCCTTAGCGAAAGGCTTCTTGAAGGGAAAGATGTAACTCTGTGAGATGAATTAACAGAACCCGGAGTAGTTTCTCAGAAAGCTTCTTTCCAGTTTTGAACGGAAGATATTTCCTTTTTCACCCTAGCCCTCTATGGGCTTCCAAATATCCCTTTGCCAATTCCACAAGAACAGCCTTAGCGAAAGGCTTCGTGAAGGGAAAGATGTAACTCTGTGAGATGAATTAACAGAACACAGAGCAGTTTCTCAGAAAGATTCTTTCCAGTTTGGAACGGAAGATATTTCCTTTTTCACCATAGCCCTCTATGGGCTTCCAAATATCCATTTGCCAATTCCACAAGAAGAGCCTTAGCGAAAGGCTTCCTGAAGGGAAAGATGTAACTCTGTGAGATGAATTAACAGAACACAGAGCAGTTTCTCAGAAAGCTTCTTTCCAGTTTGGAACGGAAGATATTTCCTTTTTCACCATAGCCCTCTATGGGCTTCCAAATATCCATTTGCCAATTCCACAAGAAGAGCCTTAGCGAAAGGCTTCCTGAAGGGAAAGATGTAACTCTGTGAGATGAATTAACAGAACACAGAGCAGTTTCTCAGAAAGCTTCTTTCCAGTTTGGAACGGAAGATATTTCCTTTTTCAGCATAGCCCTCTATGGGCTTCCAAATATCCCTTTGCCAATTCCACAAGAACAGCCTTAGCGAAAGGCTTCTTGAAGGGAAAGATGTAACTCTGTGAGATGAATTAACAGAACACAGAGCAGTTTCTCAGAAAGCTTCTTTCCAGTTTTGAACGGAAGATATTTCCTTTTTCACCATAGCCCTCTATGGGCTTCCAAATATCCCTTGCCAATTCCACAAGAACAGCCTTAACGAAAGGATTCTTGAAGGGAAAGATGTAACTCTGTGAGATGAATTTACAGAACACAGAGCAGTTTCTCAGAAAGCTTCTTTCCAGTTTTGAACGGAAGATATTTCCTTTTTCACCATAGCCCTCTGTGGGCTTCCAAATATCCCTTTGCCAATTCCACAAGAACACCATTAGCGAAAGGCTTCTTGAAGGGAAAGATGTAACTCTGTGAGATGAATTAACAGAACACAGAGCAGTTTCTCAGAAAGCTTCTTTCCAGTTTTGAACGGAAGATATTTCCTTTTTCACCATAGCCCTCTATGGGCTTCCAAATATCCCTTTGCCAATTCCACAAGACCAGCCTTAGCGAAAGGTTTCTTGAAGGGAAAGATATAACTCTGTGAGATGAATTAACAGAACACGGAGCAGTTTCTCAGAAAGCTTCTTTCCAGTTTTGAACGGAAGATATTTCCTTTTTCAGCATAGCCCTCTAAGGGCTTCCAAATATCCCTTTGCCAATTCCACAAGAACAGCCTTAGCGAAAGGCTTCTTGAAGGGAAAGATGTAAATCTGTGAGATGAATTAACAGAACTCAGAGCAGTTTCTCAGAAAGCTTCTTTCCAGTGTTGAACGGAAGATATTTCCTTTTTCACCATAGCCCTCTATGGGCTTCCAAATATCCCTTTTCCAATTCCACAAGAACATCCTTAGCGAAAGGCTCCTTGAAGGGAAAGATGTAACGCTGTGAGATGAATTTACGGAACACAGAGCAGTTTCTCAGAAAGCTTCTTTCCAGTTTTGAACGGAAGATATTTCCTTTTTCACCATAGCCTTCAATGGGCTTCCAAATATCCCTTTGCCAATTCCACAAGAACAGCCTTAGCGAAAGGCTTCTAGAAGGGAAAGATGTAACTCTGTGAGATGAATTAACAGAACACAGAGCAGTTTCTCAGAAATCTTCTTTCCAGTTTTGAACGGAAGATATTTCCTTTTTCACCATAGCCCTCTATGGGCTTCCAAATATCCCTTTGCCAATTCCACAAGAACAGCCTTAGCGAAAGGCTTATAGAAGGGAAAGATGTAACTCTGTTAGATGAATTAACAGAACACAGAGCAGTTTCTCAGAAAGCTTCTTTCCAGTTTTGAACGGAAGATATTTCCATTTTCACCATAGCCCTCTATGGGATTCCAAATATCCCTTTGCCAATTCCACAAGAACAGCCTTAGCGAAAGGCTTCTTGAAGGGAAAGATGTAACTCTGTGAGATGAATTAACAGAACACGGAGCAGTTTCTCAGAAAGCTTGTTTCCAGTTTTGAACGGAAGATATTTCCTTTTTCACCCTAGCCCTCTATGGGCTTCCAAATATCCCTTTGCCAATTCCACAAGAACAGCCTTAGCGAAAGGCTTCTTGAAAGGAAAGATGTAACTCTGTGAGATGAATTAACAGAACACGGAGCAGTTTCTCAGAAAGCTTCTTTCCAGTTTTGAACGGAAGATATTTCCTTTTTCACCATAGCCCTCTATGGGATTCCAAATATCCCTTTGCCAATTTCACCAGAACAGCCTTTGCGAAAGGCTTCTTGAAGGGAAAGATGTAACTCTGTGAGATGAATTAACAGAACACAGAGCAGTTTCTCAGAAAGCTTCTTTCCAGTGTTGAACGGAAGATATTTCCTTTTTCACCATAGCCCTCTATGGGCTTCCAAATATCCCTTTGCCAATTCCACAAGAACAGACTTAGCGAAAGGCTTCTTGAAGGGAAAGATGTAACTCTGTGAGATGAATTAACAGAACACAGAGCAGTTTCTCAGAAAGCTTCTTTCCAGTTTTGAACGGAAGATATTTCCTTTTTCACCATAGCCCTCTATGGGCTTCCAAATATCCCTTTGCCAATTGCACAAGAACAGCCTTAGCGAAAGGCTTCTTGAAGGGAAAGATGTAACTCTGTGAGATGAATTAACAGAACACGGAGCAGTTTCTCAGAAAGCTTGTTTCCAGTTTTGAACGGAAGATATTTCCTTTTTCACCCCAGCCCTCTATGGGCTTCCAAATATCCCTTGGCCAATTCCACAAGAACAGCCTTAGCGAAAGGCTTCTTGAAGGGAAAGATGTAACTCTGTGAGATGAATTAACAGAACACGGAGCAGTTTCTCAGAAAGCTTCTTTCCAGTTTTGAACGGAAGATATTTCCTTTTTCACCATAGCCCTCTACGGGATTCCAAATATCCCTTTGCCAATTCCACAAGAACAGCCTTAGCGAAAGGCTTCTTGAAGGGAAAGATGTAACTCTGTGAGATGAATTAACAGAACACAGAGCAGTTTCTCAGAAAGCTTCTTTCCAGTTTTGAACGTAAGATATTTCCTTTTTCACCATAGCCCTCTATGGGTTTAAAAATATCCCTTTGCCAATTCCACAAGAACAGCCTTAGCGAAAGGCTTCTTGAAGGGAAAGATGTAACTCTGTGAGATGAATTAACAGAACACAGAGCAGTTTCTCAGAAAGCTTCTTTCCAGTTTTGAGCGGAAGATATTTACTTTTTCACCATGGCACTCTATGGGCTTCTAAATATCCCTTTGCCAATTCCACAAGAACAGCCTTAGCGAAAGGCTTCTTGAAGGGAAAGATGTAACTCTGTGAGATGAATTAACAGAACCCGGAGTAGTTTCTCAGAAAGCTTCTTTCCAGTTTTGAACGGAAGATATTTCCTTTTTCACCCTAGCCCTCTATGGGCTTCCAAATATCCCTTTGCCAATTCCACAACAACAGCCTTAGCGAAAGGCTTCGTGAAGGGAAAGATGTAACTCTGTGAGATGAATTAACAGAACACAGAGCAGTTTCTCAGAAAGCTTCTTTCCAGTTTTGAACGGAAGATATTTCCTTTTTCACCATAGCCCTCTATGGGCTTCCAAATATCCATTTGCCAATTCCACAAGAACAGCCTTAGCGAAAGGCTTCCTGAAGGGAAAGATGTAACTCTGTGAGATGAATTAACAGAACACAGAGCAGTTTCTCAGAAAGCTTCTTTCCAGTTTGGAACGGAAGATATTTCCTTTTTCACCATAGCCCTCTATGGGCTTCCAAATATCCATTTGCCAATTCCACAAGAACAGCCTTAGCGAAAGGCTTCCTGAAGGGAAAGATGTAACTCTGTGAGATGAATTAACAGAACACAGAGCAGTTTCTCAGAAAGCTTCTTTCCAGTTTTGAACGGAAGATATTTCCTTTTTCACCATAGCCCTCTATGTGCTTCCAAATATCCCTTTGCCCATTCCACAAGAACAGCCTTAGCGAAAGACTTCTTGAAAGGAAAGATGTAACTCTGTGAGATGAATTAACAGAACACAGAGCAGTTTCTCAGAAAGCTTCTTTCCAGTTTTGAACGGAAGATATTTCCTTTTTCACCATAGCCCTCTATGGGCTTCCAAATATCCCTTGCCAATTCCACAAGAACAGCCTTAACGAAAGGATTCTTGAAGGGAAAGATGTAACTCTGTGAGATGAATTAACAGAACACAGAGCAGTTTCTCAGAAAGCTTCTTTCCAGTTTTGAACGTAAGATATTTCCTTTTTCACCATAGCCCTCTATGGGTTTCCAAATATCCCTTTGCCAATTCCACAAGAACAGCCTTAGCGAAAGGCTTCTTGAAGGGAAAGATGTAACTCTGTGAGATGAATTAACAGAACACAGAGCAGTTTCTCAGAAAGCTTCTTTCCAGTTTTGAGCGGAAGATATTTACTTTTTCACCATGGCCCTCTATGGGCTTCTAAATATCCCTTTGCCAATTCCACAAGAACAGCCTTAGCGAAAGGCTTCTTGAAGGGAAAGATGTAACTCTGTGAGATGAATTAACAGAACCCGGAGTAGTTTCTCAGAAAGCTTCTTTCCAGTTTTGAACGGAAGATATTTCCTTTTTCACCCTAGCCCTCTATGGGCTTCCAAATATCCCTTTGCCAATTCCACAAGAACAGCCTTAGCGAAAGGCTTCTTGAAGGGAAAGATGTAACTCTGTGAGATGAATTAACAGAACACAGAGCAGTTTCTCAGAAAGCTTCTTTCCAGTTTGGAACGGAAGATATTTCCTTTTTCACCATAGCCCTCTATGGGCTTCCAAATATCCATTTGCCAATTCCACAAGAACAGCCTTAGCGAAAGGCTTCCTGAAGGGAAAGATGTAACTCTGTGAGATGAATTAACAGAACACAGAGCAGTTTCTCAGAAAGCTTCTTTCCAGTTTGGAACGGAAGATATTTCCTTTTTCACCATAGCCCTCTATGGGCTTCCAAATATCCATTTGCCAATTCCACAAGAACAGCCTTAGCGAAAGGCTTCCTGAAGGGAAAGATGTAACTCTGTGAGATGAATTAACAGAACACAGAGCAGTTTCTCAGAAAGCTTCTTTCCAGTTTTGAACGGAAGATATTTCCTTTTTCACCATAGCCCTCTATGTGCTTCCAAATATCCCTTTGCCCATTCCACAAGAACAGCCTTAGCGAAAGACTTCTTGAAAGGAAAGATGTAACTCTGTGAGATGAATTAACAGAACACAGAGCAGTTTCTCAGAAAGCTTCTTTCCAGTTTTGAACGGAAGATATTTCCTTTTTCACCATAGCCCTCTATGGGCTTCCAAATATCCCTTGCCAATTCCACAAGACCAGCCTTAACGAAAGGATTCTTGAAGGGAAAGATGTAACTCTGTGAGATGAATTTACAGAACACAGAGCAGTTTCTCAGAAAGCTTCTTTCCAGTTTTGAACGGAAGATATTTCCTTTTTCAGCATAGCCCTCTAAGGGCTTCCAAATATCCCTTTGCCAATTCCACAAGAACAGCCTTAGCGAAAGGCTTCTTGAAGGGAAAGATGTAAATCTGTGAGATGAATTAACAGAACTCAGAGCAGTTTCTCAGAAAGCTTCTTTCCAGTGTTGAACGGAAGATATTTCCTTTTTCACCATAGCCCTCTATGGGCTTCCAAATATCCCTTTGCCAATTCCACAAGAACAGCCTTAGCGAAAGGCTCCTTGAAGGGAAAGATGTAACGCTGTGAGATGAATTTACGGAACACAGAGCAGTTTCTCAGAAAGCTTCTTTCCAGTTTTGAACGGAAGATATTTCCTTTTTCACCATAGCCTTCAATGGGCTTCCAAATATCCCTTTGCCAATTCCACAAGAACAGCCTTAGCGAAAGGCTTCTAGAAGGGAAAGATGTAACTCTGTGAGATGAATTAACAGAACACAGAGCAGTTTCTCAGAAATCTTCTTTCCAGTTTTGAACGGAAGATATTTCCTTTTTCACCATAGCCCTCTATGGGCTTCCAAATATCCCTTTGCCAATTCCACAAGAACAGTCTTAGCGAAAGGCTTATAGAAGGGAAAGATGTAACTCTGTGAGATGAATTAACAGAACACAGAGCAGTTTCTCAGAAAGCTTCTTTCCAGTTTGGAACGGAAGATATTTCCTTTTTCACCATAGCCCTCTATGGGCTTCCAAATATCCATTTGCCAATTCCACAAGAACAGCCTTAGCGAAAGGCTTCCTGAAGGGAAAGATGTAACTCTGTGAGATGAATTAACAGAACACAGAGCAGTTTCTCAGAAAGCTTCTTTCCAGTTTTGAACGGAAGATATTTCCTTTTTCACCATAGCCCTCTATGTGCTTCCAAATATCCCTTTGCCCATTCCACAAGAACAGCCTTAGCGAAAGACTTCTTGAAAGGAAAGATGTAACTCTGTGAGATGAATTAACAGAACACAGAGCAGTTTCTCAGAAAGTTTCTTTCCAGTTTTGAACGGAAGATATTTCCTTTTTCACCATAGCCCTCTATGGGCTTCCAAATATCCCTTGCCAATTCCACAAGAACAGCCTTAACGAGAGGATTCTTGAAGGGAAAGATGTAACTCTGTGAGATGAATTAACAGAACACAGAGCAGTTTCTCAGAAAGCTTCTTTCCAGTTTTGAACGTAAGATATTTCCTTTTTCACCATAGCCCTCTATGGGTTTCCAAATATCCCTTTGCCAATTCCAGAAGAACAGCCTTAGCGAAAGGCTTCTTGAAGGGAAAGATGTAACTCTGTGAGATGAATTAACAGAACACAGAGCAGTTTCTCAGAAAGCTTCTTTCCAGTTTTGAGCGGAAGATATTTACTTTTTCACCATGGCCCTCTATGGGCTTCTAAATATCCCTTTGCCAATTCCACAAGAACAGCCTTAGCGAAAGGCTTCTTGAAGGGAAAGATGTAACTCTGTGAGATGAATTAACAGAACACAGAGCAGTTTCTCAGAAATCTTCTTTCCAGTTTTGAAGGGAAGATATTTCCTTTTTCACCATAGCCCTCTATGGGCTTCCAAATATCCCTTTGCCAATTCCACAAGAACAGTCTTAGCGAAAGGCTTATAGAAGGGAAAGATGTAACTCTGTGAGATGAATTAACAGAACACAGAGCAGTTTCTCAGAAAGCTTCTTTCCAGTTTTGAACGGAAGATATTTCCATTTTCACCATAGCCCTCTATGGGATTCCAAATATCCCTTTGCCAATTCCACAAGAACAGCCTTAGCGAAAGGCTTCTTGAAGGGAAAGATGTAACTCTGTGAGATGAATTAACAGAACACGGAGCAGTTTCTCAGAAAGCTTGTTTCCAGTTTTGAACGGAAGATATTTCCTTTTTCACCCTAGCCCTCTATGGGCTTCCAAATATCCCTTTGCCAATTCCACAAGAACAGCCTTAGCGAAAGGCTTCTTGAAAGGAAAGATGTAACTCTGTGAGATGAATTAACAGAACACGGAGCAGTTTCTCAGAAAGCTTCTTTCCAGTTTTGAACGGAAGATATTTCCTTTTTCACCATAGCCCTCTATGGGATTCCAAATATCCCTTTGCCAATTTCACCAGAACAGCCTTTGCGAAAGGCTTCTTGAAGGGAAAGATGTAACTCTGTGAGATGAATTAACAGAACACAGAGCAGTTTCTCAGAAAGCTTCTTTCCAGTGTTGAACGGAAGATTTTTCCTTTTTCACCATAGCCCTCTATGGGCTTCCAAATATCCCTTTGCCAATTCCACAAGAACAGCCTTAGCCAAAGGCTTCTTGAAGGGAAAGATGTAACTCTGTGAGATGAATTAACAGAACACAGAGCAGTTTCTTAGAAAGCTTCTTTCCAATGTTGAACGGAAGATATTTCCTTTTTCACCATAGGCCTCTATGGGCTTCTAAATATCCCTTTTCCAATTCCACAAGAACAGCCTTAGCGAAAGGCTTCTTGAAGGGAAAGATGTAACTCTGTGAGATGAATTAACAGAACACAGAGCACTTTCTCAGAAAGCTTCTTTCCGGTTTTGAACGGAAGATATTTCCTTTTTCAACATAGCCCTCTATGGGCTTCCAAATATCCCTTTGCCAATTCCCCAAGAACAGCCTTAGCGAAAGGCTTCGTGAAGGGAAAGATGTAACTCTGTGAGATGAATTAACAGAACACAGAGCAGTTTCTCAGAAAGCTTCTTTCCAGTTTTGAACGGAAGATATTTCCTTTTTCAGCATAGCCCTCTATGGGCTTCCAAATATCCCTTTGCCAATTCCACAAGAACAGCCTTAGCGAAAGGCTTCTTGAAGGGAAAGATGTAACTCTGTGAGATGAAATAACAGAACATAGAACAGTTTCTCAGAAAGCTTCTTTCCAGTTTTGAACGGAAGATATTTCCTTTTTCACCATAGCCCTCTATGGGCTTCCAAATATCCCTTTGCCAATTCCACAAGAACAGCCTTAGCGAAAGGCTTCTTGAAGGGAAAGATGTAACTCTGTGAGATGAATTAACAGAACACAGAGCAGTTTCTCAGAAAGCTTCTTTCCAGTTTTGAACGGAAGATATTTCCCTTTTCAGCATAGCCCTCTATGGGCTTCCAAATATCCCTTTGCCAATTCCACAAGAACAGCCTTAGCGAAAGGCTTCTTGAAGGGAAAGATGTAACTCTGTGAGATGAATTAACAGAACACACAACAGTTTCTCAAAAAGCTTCTTTCCAGTTTTGAACGGAAGATATTTCCATTTTCACCATAGCCCTCTATGGGCTTCTAAATATCCCTTTTCCAATTCCACAAGAACAGCCTTAGCGAAAGGCTTCTTGAAGGGAAAGATGTAACTCTGTGACATGATTTAACAGAACACAGAGCAGTTTCTCAGAAAGCTTCTTTCCAGTTTTGAACGGAAGATATTTCCTTTTTCACCATAGCCCTCTAAGTCCTTCCAAATATCCCTTTGCCAATTCCACAAGAACAGCCTTAGCGAAAGGCTTCTTGAAGGGAAAGATGTAACTCTGTGAGATGAATTAACAGAACACAGAGCAGTTTCTCAGAAAGCTTCTTTCCAGTTTTGAACGGAAGATATTTCCTTTTTCACGATAGCCCTCTATGGGCTTCCAAATATCCCTTTGCCAATTCCACAAGAACAGACTTAGCGAAAGGCTTCTTGAAGGGAAAGATGTAACTCTGTGAGATGAATTAACAGAACACAGAGCAGTTTCTCAGAAAGCTTCTTTCCAGTTTTGAACGGAAGATATTTCCTTTTTCACCATAGCCCTCTATGGGCTTCCAAATATCACTTTGCCAATTCCACAAGAACAGCCTTAGCGAAAGGCTTCTTGAAGGGAAAGATGTAACTCTGTGAGATGAATTAACAGAACACAGAGCACTTTCTCAGAAAGCTTCTTTCCGGTTTTGAACGGAAGATATTTCCTTTTTCAACATAGCCCTCTATGGGCTTCCAAATATCCCTTTGCCAATTCCCCAAGAACAGCCTTAGCGAAAGGCTTCGTGAAGGGAAAGATGTAACTCTGTGAGATGAATTAACAGAACACAGAGCAGTTTCTCAGAAAGCTTCTTTCCAGTTTTGAACGGAAGATATTTCCTTTTTCAGCATAGCCCTCTATGGGCTTCCAAATATCCCTTTGCCAATTCCACAAGAACAGCCTTAGCGAAAGGCTTCTTGAAGGGAAAGATGTAACTCTGTGAGATGAAATAACAGAACATAGAACAGTTTCTCAGAAAGCTTCTTTCCAGTTTTGAACGGAAGATATTTCCTTTTTCACCATAGCCCTCTATGGGCTTCCAAATATCCCTTTGCCAATTCCACAAGAACAGCCTTAGCGAAAGGCTTCTTGAAGGGAAAGATGTAACTCTGTGAGATGAATTAACAGAACACAGAGCAGTTTCTCAGAAAGCTTCTTTCCAGTTTTGAACGGAAGATATTTCCCTTTTCAGCATAGCCCTCTATGGGCTTCCAAATATCCCTTTGCCAATTCCACAAGAACAGCCTTAGCGAAAGGCTTCTTGAAGGGAAAGATGTAACTCTGTGAGATGAATTAACAGAACACACAACAGTTTCTCAAAAAGCTTCTTTCCAGTTTTGAACGGAAGATATTTCCATTTTCACCATAGCCCTCTATGGGCTTCTAAATATCCCTTTTCCAATTCCACAAGAACAGCCTTAGCGAAAGGCTTCTTGAAGGGAAAGATGTAACTCTGTGACATGATTTAACAGAACACAGAGCAGTTTCTCAGAAAGCTTCTTTCCAGTTTTGAACGGAAGATATTTCCTTTTTCACCATAGCCCTCTAAGTCCTTCCAAATATCCCTTTGCCAATTCCACAAGAACAGCCTTAGCGAAAGGCTTCTTGAAGGGAAAGATGTAACTCTGTGAGATGAATTAACAGAACACAGAGCAGTTTCTCAGAAAGCTTCTTTCCAGTTTTGAACGGAAGATATTTCCTTTTTCACGATAGCCCTCTATGGGCTTCCAAATATCCCTTTGCCAATTCCACAAGAACAGACTTAGCGAAAGGCTTCTTGAAGGGAAAGATGTAACTCTGTGAGATGAATTAACAGAACACAGAGCAGTTTCTCAGAAAGCTTCTTTCCAGTTTTGAACGGAAGATATTTCCTTTTTCACCATAGCCCTCTATGGGCTTCCAAATATCACTTTGCCAATTCCACAAGAACAGCCTTAGCGAAAGGCTTCTTGAAGGGAAAGATGTAACTCTGTGAGATGAATTAACAGAACACGGAGCAGTTTCTCAGAAAGCTTCTTTCCAGTTTTGAACGGAAGATATTTCCTTTTTCACCCCAGCCCTCTATGGGCTTCCAAATATCCCTTTGCCAATTCCACAAGAACAGCCTTAGCGAAAGGCTTCTTGAAGGGAAAGATGTAACTCTGTGAGATGAATTAACAGAACACGGAGCAGTTTCTCAGAAAGCTTCTTTCCAGTTTTGAACGGAAGATATTTCCTTTTTCACCATAGCCCTCTATGGGATTCCAAATATCCCTTTGCCAATTCCACAAGAACAGCCTTAGCGAAAGGCTTCTTGAAGGGAAAGATGTAACTCTGTGAGATGAATTAACAGAACACAGAGCAGTTTCTCAGAAAGCTTCTTTCCAGTGTTGAACGGAAGATATTTCCTTTTTCACCATAGCCCTCTATGGGCTTCCAAATATCCCTTTGCCAATTCCACAAGAACAGCCTTAGCGAAAGACTTCTTGAAGGGAAAGATGTAACTCTGTGAGATGAATTAACAGAACACAGAGCAGTTTCTCAGAAAGCTTCTTTCCAGTTTTGAACGGAAGATATTTCCTTTTTCACCATAGCCCTATATGGGCTTAAAATTATCCCTTGCCAATTCCACAAGAAGAGCCTTAGCGAAAGGCTTCTTGAAGGGAAAGATGTAACTCTGTGAGATGAATTAACAGAACACAGAGCAGTTTCTCAGAAAGCTTCTTTCCGGTTTTGAATGCAAGATATTTCCTTTTTCACGATAGCCCTCTATGGGCTTCCAAATATCCCTTTGCCAATTCCACAAGAACAGACTTAGCGAAAGGCTTCTTGAAGGGAAAGATGTAACTCTGTGAGATGAATTAACAGAACACAGAGCAGTTTCTCAGAAAGCTTCTTTCCAGTTTTGAACGGAAGATATTTCCTTTTTCACCATAGCCCTCTATGGGCTTCCAAATATCCCTTTGCCAATTCCACAAGAACAGCCTTAGCGAAAGGATTCTTGAAGGGAAAGATGTAACGCTGCGAGATGAATTAACACAACACAGAGCAGTTTCTCAGAAAGCTTCTTTCCAGTTTTGAACGGAAGATATTTCCTTTTTCACCATAGCCCTCTATGGGCTTCCAAATATCCCTTTGCCAATTCCACAAGAACAGCCTTAGCGAAAGGCTTCATGAAGGGAAAGATGTAACTCTGTGAGATGAATTAACAGAACACAGAGCAGTTTCTCAGAAAGCTTCTTTCCAGTGTTGAACGGAAGATATTTCCTTTTTCACCATAGCCCTCTATGGGCTTCTAAATATCCCTTTTCCAATTCCACAAGAACAGCCTTAGCGAAAGGCTTCTTGAAGGGAAAGATGTAACTCTGTGAGATGAATTAACAGAACACAGAGCAGTTTCTCAGAAAGCTTCTTTCCAGTTTTGAACGGAA
Organism: Chlorocebus sabaeus; assembly: GCF_047675955.1. Taxonomy (NCBI): domain Eukaryota; kingdom Metazoa; phylum Chordata; class Mammalia; order Primates; family Cercopithecidae; genus Chlorocebus; species Chlorocebus sabaeus. The sequence goes on along the minus strand of NW_027328325.1, from coordinate 282,006 downwards.
GATATTTCCTTTTTCACCATAGCCCTCTATGGGCTTCCAAATATCCCTTTGCCAATTCCACAAGAACAGCCTTAGCGAAAGGCTTCTTGAAGGGAAAGATGTAACGCTGTGAGATGAATTACAGAACACAGAGCAGTTTATCAGAAAGCTTCTTTCCAGTCTTGAACGGAAGATATTTCCTTTTTCACCATAGCCCTCTATGGGCTTCCGAATATCCCTTTGCCAATTCCACAAGAACAGACTTAGGGAAAGGCTTCTTGAAGGGAAAGATGTAACTCTGTGAGATGAATTAACAGAACACAGAGCAGTTTCTCAGAAAGCTTCTTTCCAGTGTTGAACGGAAGATATTTCCTTTTTCACCATAGCCCTCTATGGGCTTCCAAATATCCCTTTGCCAATTCCACAAGAACAGCCTTAGCGAAAGACTTCTTGAAGGGAAAGATGTAACTCTGTGAGATGAATTAACAGAACACAGAGCAGTTTCTCAGAAAGCTTCTTTCCAGTTTTGAACGGAAGATATTTCCTTTTTCACCATAGCCCTATATGGGCTTAAAATTATCCCTTGCCAATTCCACAAGAACAGCCTTAGCGAAAGGCTTCTTGAAGGGAAAGATGTAAGTCTGTGAGATGAATTAACAGAACACAGAGCAGTTTCTCAGAAAGCTTCTTTCCGGTTTTGCATGCAAGATATTTCCTTTTTCACGATAGCCCTCTATGGGCTTCCAAATATCCCTTTGCCAATTCCACAAGAACAGACTTAGCGAAAGGCTTCTTGAAGGGAAAGATGTAACTCTGTGAGATGAATTAACAGAACACAGAGCAGTTTCTCAGAAAGCTTCTTTCCAGTTTTGAACGGAAGATATTTCCTTTTTCACCATAGCCCTCTATGGGCTTCCAAATATTCCTTTGCCAATTCCACAAGAACAGCCTTAGCGAAAGGATTCTTGAAGGGAAAGATGTAACGCTGCGAGATGAATTAACACAACACAGAGCAATTTCTCAGAAAGCTTCTTTCCAGTTTTGAACGGAAGATATTTCCTTTTTCACCATAGCCCTCTATGGGCTTCCAAATATCCCTTTGCCAATTCCACAAGAACAGCCTTAGCGAAAGGCTTCATGAAGGGAAAGATGTAACTCTGTGAGATGAATTAACAGAACACAGAGCAGTTTCTCAGAAAGCTTCTTTCCAGTGTTGAACGGAAGATATTTCCTTTTTCACCATAGCCCTCTATGGGCTTCTAAATATCCCTTTTACAATTCCACAAGAACAGCCTTAGCGAAAGGCTTCTTGAAGGGAAAGATGTAACTCTGTGAGATGAATTAACAGAACACAGAGCAGTTTCTCAGAAAGCTTCTTTCCAGTTTTGAACGGAAGATATTTCCTTTTTCACCATAGCCCTCTATGGGCTTCCAAATATCCCTTTGCCAATTCCACAAGAACAGCCTTAGCGAAAGGTTTATAGAAGGGAAAGATGCAACTCTGTGAGATGAATTAACAGAACACAGAGCAGTTTCTCAGAAAGCTTCTTTCCAGTTTTGAACGGAAGATATTTCCTTTTTCAACATAGCCCTCTATGGACTTCCAAATATCCCTTTGCCAATTCCACAAGAACAGCCTTAGCCAAAAGCTTCTTGAAGGGAAAGATGGAACTCTGTGAGATGAATTAACAGAACACAGAGCAGTTTCTCAGAAAGCTTCTTTCCAGTTTTGAACGTAAGATATTTCCTTTTTCACCATAGCCCTCTATGGGTTTCCAAATATCCCTTTGCCAATTCCACAAGAACAGCCTTAGCGAAAGGCTTCTTGAAGGGAAAGATGTAACTCTGTGAGATGAATTAACAGAACACAGAGCAGTTTCTCAGAAAGCTTCTTTCCAGTTTTGAGCGGAAGATATTTACTTTTTCACCATGGCCCTCTATGGGCTTCTAAATATCCCTTTGCCAATTCCACAAGAACAGCCTTAGCGAAAGGCTTCTTGAAGGGAAAGATGTAACTCTGTGAGATGAATTAACAGAACCCGGAGTAGTTTCTCAGAAAGCTTCTTTCCAGTTTTGAACGGAAGATATTTCCTTTTTCACCCTAGCCCTCTATGGGCTTCCAAATATCCCTTTGCCAATTCCACAAGAACAGCCTTAGCGAAAGGCTTCGTGAAGGGAAAGATGTAACTCTGTGAGATGAATTAACAGAACACAGAGCAGTTTCTCAGAAAGCTTCTTTCCAGTTTGGAACGGAAGATATTTCCTTTTTCACCATAGCCCTCTATGGGCTTCCAAATATCCATTTGCCAATTCCACAAGAACAGCCTTAGCGAAAGGCTTCCTGAAGGGAAAGATGTAACTCTGTGAGATGAATTAACAGAACACAGAGCAGTTTCTCAGAAAGCTTCTTTCCAGTTTGGAACGGAAGATATTTCCTTTTTCACCATAGCCCTCTATGGGCTTCCAAATATCCATTTGCCAATTCCACAAGAACAGCCTTAGCGAAAGGCTTCCTGAAGGGAAAGATGTAACTCTGTGAGATGAATTAACAGAACACAGAGCAGTTTCTCAGAAAGCTTCTTTCCAGTTTTGAACGGAAGATATTTCCTTTTTCACCATAGCCCTCTATGTGCTTCCAAATATCCCTTTGCCCATTCCACAAGAACAGCCTTAGCGAAAGACTTCTTGAAAGGAAAGATGTAACTCTGTGAGATGAATTAACAGAACACAGAGCAGTTTCTCAGAAAGCTTCTTTCCAGTTTTGAACGGAAGATATTTCCTTTTTCACCATAGCCCTCTATGGGCTTCCAAATATCCCTTGCCAATTCCACAACACCAGCCTTAACGAAAGGATTCTTGAAGGGAAAGATGTAACTCTGTGAGATGAATTTACAGAACACAGAGCAGTTTCTCAGAAAGCTTCTTTCCAGTTTTGAACGGAAGATATTTCCTTTTTCAGCATAGCCCTCTAAGGGCTTCCAAATATCCCTTTGCCAATTCCACAAGAACAGCCTTAGCGAAAGGCTTCTTGAAGGGAAAGATGTAAATCTGTGAGATGAATTAACAGAACTCAGAGCAGTTTCTCAGAAAGCTTCTTTCCAGTGTTGAACGGAAGATATTTCCTTTTTCACCATAGCCCTCTATGGGCTTCCAAATATCCCTTTGCCAATTCCACAAGAACAGCCTTAGCGAAAGGCTCCTTGAAGGGAAAGATGTAACGCTGTGAGATGAATTTACGGAACACAGAGCAGTTTCTCAGAAAGCTTCTTTCCAGTTTTGAACGGAAGATATTTCCTTTTTCACCATAGCCTTCAATGGGCTTCCAAATATCCCTTTGCCAATTCCACAAGAACAGCCTTAGCGAAAGGCTTCTAGAAGGGAAAGATGTAACTCTGTGAGATGAATTAACAGAACACAGAGCAGTTTCTCAGAAATCTTCTTTCCAGTTTTGAACGGAAGATATTTCCTTTTTCACCATAGCCCTCTATGGGCTTCCAAATATCCCTTTGCCAATTCCACAAGAACAGTCTTAGCGAAAGGCTTATAGAAGGGAAAGATGTAACTCTGTGAGATGAATTAACAGAACACAGAGCAGTTTCTCAGAAAGCTTCTTTCCAGTTTGGAACGGAAGATATTTCCTTTTTCACCATAGCCCTCTATGGGCTTCCAAATATCCATTTGCCAATTCCACAAGAACAGCCTTAGCGAAAGGCTTCCTGAAGGGAAAGATGTAACTCTGTGAGATGAATTAACAGAACACAGAGCAGTTTCTCAGAAAGCTTCTTTCCAGTTTTGAACGGAAGATATTTCCTTTTTCACCATAGCCCTCTATGTGCTTCCAAATATCCCTTTGCCCATTCCACAAGAACAGCCTTAGCGAAAGACTTCTTGAAAGGAAAGATGTAACTCTGTGAGATGAATTAACAGAACACAGAGCAGTTTCTCAGAAAGTTTCTTTCCAGTTTTGAACGGAAGATATTTCCTTTTTCACCATAGCCCTCTATGGGCTTCCAAATATCCCTTGCCAATTCCACAAGAACAGCCTTAACGAAAGGATTCTTGAAGGGAAAGATGTAACTCTGTGAGATGAATTAACAGAACACAGAGCAGTTTCTCAGAAAGCTTCTTTCCAGTTTTGAACGTAAGATATTTCCTTTTTCACCATAGCCCTCTATGGGTTTCCAAATATCCCTTTGCCAATTCCACAAGAACAGCCTTAGCGAAAGGCTTCTTGAAGGGAAAGATGTAACTCTGTGAGATGAATTAACAGAACACAGAGCAGTTTCTCAGAAAGCTTCTTTCCAGTTTTGAGCGGAAGATATTTACTTTTTCACCATGGCCCTCTATGGGCTTCTAAATATCCCTTTGCCAATTCCACAAGAACAGCCTTAGCGAAAGGCTTCTTGAAGGGAAAGATGTAACTCTGTGAGATGAATTAACAGAACACAGAGCAGTTTCTCAGAAATCTTCTTTCCAGTTTTGAAGGGAAGATATTTCCTTTTTCACCATAGCCCTCTATGGGCTTCCAAATATCCCTTTGCCAATTCCACAAGAACAGTCTTAGCGAAAGGCTTATAGAAGGGAAAGATGTAACTCTGTGAGATGAATTAACAGAACACAGAGCAGTTTCTCAGAAAGCTTCTTTCCAGTTTTGAACGGAAGATATTTCCATTTTCACCATAGCCCTCTATGGGCTTCCAAATATCCCTTTGCCAATTCCACAAGAACAGCCTTAGCGAAAGGCTTCTTGAAGGGAAAGATGTAACTCTGTGAGATGAATTAACAGAACACGGAGCAGTTTCTCAGAAAGCTTGTTTCCAGTTTTGAACGGAAGATATTTCCTTTTTCACCCTAGCCCTCTATGGGCTTCCAAATATCCCTTTGCCAATTCCACAAGAACAGCCTTAGCGAAAGGCTTCTTGAAAGGAAAGATGTAACTCTGTGAGATGAATTAACAGAACACGGAGCAGTTTCTCAGAAAGCTTCTTTCCAGTTTTGAACGGAAGATATTTCCTTTTTCACCATAGCCCTCTATGGGATTCCAAATATCCCTTTGCCAATTTCACCAGAACAGCCTTTGCGAAAGGCTTCTTGAAGGGAAAGATGTAACTCTGTGAGATGAATTAACAGAACACAGAGCAGTTTCTCAGAAAGCTTCTTTCCAGTGTTGAACGGAAGATATTTCCTTTTTCACCATAGCCCTCTATGGGCTTCCAAATATCACTTTGCCAATTCCACAAGAACAGCCTTAGCGAAAGGCTTCTTGAAGGGAAAGATGTAACTCTGTGAGATGAATTAACAGAACACAGAGCACTTTCTCAGAAAGCTTCTTTCCGGTTTTGAACGGAAGATATTTCCTTTTTCAACATAGCCCTCTATGGGCTTCCAAATATCCCTTTGCCAATTCCCCAAGAACAGCCTTAGCGAAAGGCTTCGTGAAGGGAAAGATGTAACTCTGTGAGATGAATTAACAGAACACAGAGCAGTTTCTCAGAAAGCTTCTTTCCAGTTTTGAACGGAAGATATTTCCTTTTTCAGCATAGCCCTCTATGGGCTTCCAAATATCCCTTTGCCAATTCCACAAGAACAGCCTTAGCGAAAGGCTTCTTGAAGGGAAAGATGTAACTCTGTGAGATGAAATAACAGAACATAGAACAGTTTCTCAGAAAGCTTCTTTCCAGTTTTGAACGGAAGATATTTCCTTTTTCACCATAGCCCTCTATGGGCTTCCAAATATCCCTTTGCCAATTCCACAAGAACAGCCTTAGCGAAAGGCTTCTTGAAGGGAAAGATGTAACTCTGTGAGATGAATTAACAGAACACAGAGCAGTTTCTCAGAAAGCTTCTTTCCAGTTTTGAACGGAAGATATTTCCCTTTTCAGCATAGCCCTCTATGGGCTTCCAAATATCCCTTTGCCAATTCCACAAGAACAGCCTTAGCGAAAGGCTTCTTGAAGGGAAAGATGTAACTCTGTGAGATGAATTAACAGAACACACAACAGTTTCTCAAAAAGCTTCTTTCCAGTTTTGAACGGAAGATATTTCCATTTTCACCATAGCCCTCTATGGGCTTCTAAATATCCCTTTTCCAATTCCACAAGAACAGCCTTAGCGAAAGGCTTCTTGAAGGGAAAGATGTAACTCTGTGACATGATTTAACAGAACACAGAGCAGTTTCTCAGAAAGCTTCTTTCCAGTTTTGAACGGAAGATATTTCCTTTTTCACCATAGCCCTCTAAGTCCTTCCAAATATCCCTTTGCCAATTCCACAAGAACAGCCTTAGCGAAAGGCTTCTTGAAGGGAAAGATGTAACTCTGTGAGATGAATTAACAGAACACAGAGCAGTTTCTCAGAAAGCTTCTTTCCAGTTTTGAACGGAAGATATTTCCTTTTTCACGATAGCCCTCTATGGGCTTCCAAATATCCCTTTGCCAATTCCACAAGAACAGACTTAGCGAAAGGCTTCTTGAAGGGAAAGATGTAACTCTGTGAGATGAATTAACAGAACACAGAGCAGTTTCTCAGAAAGCTTCTTTCCAGTTTTGAACGGAAGATATTTCCTTTTTCACCATAGCCCTCTATGGGCTTCCAAATATCACTTTGCCAATTCCACAAGAACAGCCTTAGCGAAAGGCTTCTTGAAGGGAAAGATGTAACTCTGTGAGATGAATTAACAGAACACGGAGCAGTTTCTCAGAAAGCTTCTTTCCAGTTTTGAACGGAAGATATTTCCTTTTTCACCCCAGCCCTCTATGGGCTTCCAAATATCCCTTTGCCAATTCCACAAGAACAGCCTTAGCGAAAGGCTTCTTGAAGGGAAAGATGTAACTCTGTGAGATGAATTAACAGAACACGGAGCAGTTTCTCAGAAAGCTTCTTTCCAGTTTTGAACGGAAGATATTTCCTTTTTCACCATAGCCCTCTATGGGATTCCAAATATCCCTTTGCCAATTCCACAAGAACAGCCTTAGCGAAAGGCTTCTTGAAGGGAAAGATGTAACTCTGTGAGATGAATTAACAGAACACAGAGCAGTTTCTCAGAAAGCTTCTTTCCAGTGTTGAACGGAAGATATTTCCTTTTTCACCATAGCCCTCTATGGGCTTCCAAATATCCCTTTGCCAATTCCACAAGAACAGCCTTAGCGAAAGACTTCTTGAAGGGAAAGATGTAACTCTGTGAGATGAATTAACAGAACACAGAGCAGTTTCTCAGAAAGCTTCTTTCCAGTTTTGAACGGAAGATATTTCCTTTTTCACCATAGCCCTATATGGGCTTAAAATTATCCCTTGCCAATTCCACAAGAAGAGCCTTAGCGAAAGGCTTCTTGAAGGGAAAGATGTAACTCTGTGAGATGAATTAACAGAACACAGAGCAGTTTCTCAGAAAGCTTCTTTCCGGTTTTGAATGCAAGATATTTCCTTTTTCACGATAGCCCTCTATGGGCTTCCAAATATCCCTTTGCCAATTCCACAAGAACAGACTTAGCGAAAGGCTTCTTGAAGGGAAAGATGTAACTCTGTGAGATGAATTAACAGAACACAGAGCAGTTTCTCAGAAAGCTTCTTTCCAGTTTTGAACGGAAGATATTTCCTTTTTCACCATAGCCCTCTATGGGCTTCCAAATATCCCTTTGCCAATTCCACAAGAACAGCCTTAGCGAAAGGATTCTTGAAGGGAAAGATGTAACGCTGCGAGATGAATTAACACAACACAGAGCAGTTTCTCAGAAAGCTTCTTTCCAGTTTTGAACGGAAGATATTTCCTTTTTCACCATAGCCCTCTATGGGCTTCCAAATATCCCTTTGCCAATTCCACAAGAACAGCCTTAGCGAAAGGCTTCATGAAGGGAAAGATGTAACTCTGTGAGATGAATTAACAGAACACAGAGCAGTTTCTCAGAAAGCTTCTTTCCAGTGTTGAACGGAAGATATTTCCTTTTTCACCATAGCCCTCTATGGGCTTCTAAATATCCCTTTTCCAATTCCACAAGAACAGCCTTAGCGAAAGGCTTCTTGAAGGGAAAGATGTAACTCTGTGAGATGAATTAACAGAACACAGAGCAGTTTCTCAGAAAGCTTCTTTCCAGTTTTGAACGGAAGATATTTCCTTTTTCACCATAGCCCTCTATGGGCTTCCAAATATCCCTTTGCCAATTCCACAAGAACAGCCTTAGCGAAAGGCTTCTTGAAGGGAAAGATGTAACGCTGTGAGATGAATTACAGAACACAGAGCAGTTTATCAGAAAGCTTCTTTCCAGTCTTGAACGGAAGATATTTCCTTTTTCACCATAGCCCTCTATGGGCTTCCGAATATCCCTTTGCCAATTCCACAAGAACAGACTTAGGGAAAGGCTTCTTGAAGGGAAAGATGTAACTCTGTGAGATGAATTAACAGAACACAGAGCAGTTTCTCAGAAAGCTTCTTTCCAGTGTTGAACGGAAGATATTTCCTTTTTCACCATAGCCCTCTATGGGCTTCCAAATATCCCTTTGCCAATTCCACAAGAACAGCCTTAGCGAAAGACTTCTTGAAGGGAAAGATGTAACTCTGTGAGATGAATTAACAGAACACAGAGCAGTTTCTCAGAAAGCTTCTTTCCAGTTTTGAACGGAAGATATTTCCTTTTTCACCATAGCCCTATATGGGCTTAAAATTATCCCTTGCCAATTCCACAAGAACAGCCTTAGCGAAAGGCTTCTTGAAGGGAAAGATGTAAGTCTGTGAGATGAATTAACAGAACACAGAGCAGTTTCTCAGAAAGCTTCTTTCCGGTTTTGCATGCAAGATATTTCCTTTTTCACGATAGCCCTCTATGGGCTTCCAAATATCCCTTTGCCAATTCCACAAGAACAGACTTAGCGAAAGGCTTCTTGAAGGGAAAGATGTAACTCTGTGAGATGAATTAACAGAACACAGAGCAGTTTCTCAGAAAGCTTCTTTCCAGTTTTGAACGGAAGATATTTCCTTTTTCACCATAGCCCTCTATGGGCTTCCAAATATTCCTTTGCCAATTCCACAAGAACAGCCTTAGCGAAAGGATTCTTGAAGGGAAAGATGTAACGCTGCGAGATGAATTAACACAACACAGAGCAGTTTCTCAGAAAGCTTCTTTCCAGTTTTGAACGGAAGATATTTCCTTTTTCACCATAGCCCTCTATGGGCTTCCAAATATCCCTTTGCCAATTCCACAAGAACAGCCTTAGCGAAAGGCTTCATGAAGGGAAAGATGTAACTCTGTGAGATGAATTAACAGAACACAGAGCAGTTTCTCAGAAAGCTTCTTTCCAGTGTTGAACGGAAGATATTTCCTTTTTCACCATAGCCCTCTATGGGCTTCTAAATATCCCTTTTACAATTCCACAAGAACAGCCTTAGCGAAAGGCTTCTTGAAGGGAAAGATGTAACTCTGTGAGATGAATTAACAGAACACAGAGCAGTTTCTCAGAAAGCTTCTTTCCAGTTTTGAACGGAAGATATTTCCTTTTTCACCATAGCCCTCTATGGGCTTCCAAATATCCCTTTGCCAATTCCACAAGAACAGCCTTAGCGAAAGGTTTATAGAAGGGAAAGATGCAACTCTGTGAGATGAATTAACAGAACACAGAGCAGTTTCTCAGAAAGCTTCTTTCCAGTTTTGAACGGAAGATATTTCCTTTTTCAACATAGCCCTCTATGGACTTCCAAATATCCCTTTGCCAATTCCACAAGAACAGCCTTAGCCAAAAGCTTCTTGAAGGGAAAGATGGAACTCTGTGAGATGAATTAACAGAACACAGAGCAGTTTCTCAGAAAGCTTCTTTCCAGTTTTGAACGTAAGATATTTCCTTTTTCACCATAGCCCTCTATGGGTTTCCAAATATCCCTTTGCCAATTCCACAAGAACAGCCTTAGCGAAAGGCTTCTTGAAGGGAAAGATGTAACTCTGTGAGATGAATTAACAGAACACAGAGCAGTTTCTCAGAAAGCTTCTTTCCAGTTTTGAGCGGAAGATATTTACTTTTTCACCATGGCCCTCTATGGGCTTCTAAATATCCCTTTGCCAATTCCACAAGAACAGCCTTAGCGAAAGGCTTCTTGAAGGGAAAGATGTAACTCTGTGAGATGAATTAACAGAACCCGGAGTAGTTTCTCAGAAAGCTTCTTTCCAGTTTTGAACGGAAGATATTTCCTTTTTCACCCTAGCCCTCTATGGGCTTCCAAATATCCCTTTGCCAATTCCACAAGAACAGCCTTAGCGAAAGGCTTCGTGAAGGGAAAGATGTAACTCTGTGAGATGAATTAACAGAACACAGAGCAGTTTCTCAGAAAGCTTCTTTCCAGTTTGGAACGGAAGATATTTCCTTTTTCACCATAGCCCTCTATGGGCTTCCAAATATCCATTTGCCAATTCCACAAGAACAGCCTTAGCGAAAGGCTTCCTGAAGGGAAAGATGTAACTCTGTGAGATGAATTAACAGAACACAGAGCAGTTTCTCAGAAAGCTTCTTTCCAGTTTGGAACGGAAGATATTTCCTTTTTCACCATAGCCCTCTATGGGCTTCCAAATATCCATTTGCCAATTCCACAAGAACAGCCTTAGCGAAAGGCTTCCTGAAGGGAAAGATGTAACTCTGTGAGATGAATTAACAGAACACAGAGCAGTTTCTCAGAAAGCTTCTTTCCAGTTTTGAACGGAAGATATTTCCTTTTTCACCATAGCCCTCTATGTGCTTCCAAATATCCCTTTGCCCATTCCACAAGAACAGCCTTAGCGAAAGACTTCTTGAAAGGAAAGATGTAACTCTGTGAGATGAATTAACAGAACACAGAGCAGTTTCTCAGAAAGCTTCTTTCCAGTTTTGAACGGAAGATATTTCCTTTTTCACCATAGCCCTCTATGGGCTTCCAAATATCCCTTGCCAATTCCACAACACCAGCCTTAACGAAAGGATTCTTGAAGGGAAAGATGTAACTCTGTGAGATGAATTTACAGAACACAGAGCAGTTTCTCAGAAAGCTTCTTTCCAGTTTTGAACGGAAGATATTTCCTTTTTCAGCATAGCCCTCTAAGGGCTTCCAAATATCCCTTTGCCAATTCCACAAGAACAGCCTTAGCGAAAGGCTTCTTGAAGGGAAAGATGTAAATCTGTGAGATGAATTAACAGAACTCAGAGCAGTTTCTCAGAAAGCTTCTTTCCAGTGTTGAACGGAAGATATTTCCTTTTTCACCATAGCCCTCTATGGGCTTCCAAATATCCCTTTGCCAATTCCACAAGAACAGCCTTAGCGAAAGGCTCCTTGAAGGGAAAGATGTAACGCTGTGAGATGAATTTACGGAACACAGAGCAGTTTCTCAGAAAGCTTCTTTCCAGTTTTGAACGGAAGATATTTCCTTTTTCACCATAGCCTTCAATGGGCTTCCAAATATCCCTTTGCCAATTCCACAAGAACAGCCTTAGCGAAAGGCTTCTAGAAGGGAAAGATGTAACTCTGTGAGATGAATTAACAGAACACAGAGCAGTTTCTCAGAAATCTTCTTTCCAGTTTTGAACGGAAGATATTTCCTTTTTCACCATAGCCCTCTATGGGCTTCCAAATATCCCTTTGCCAATTCCACAAGAACAGTCTTAGCGAAAGGCTTATAGAAGGGAAAGATGTAACTCTGTGAGATGAATTAACAGAACACAGAGCAGTTTCTCAGAAAGCTTCTTTCCAGTTTGGAACGGAAGATATTTCCTTTTTCACCATAGCCCTCTATGGGCTTCCAAATATCCATTTGCCAATTCCACAAGAACAGCCTTAGCGAAAGGCTTCCTGAAGGGAAAGATGTAACTCTGTGAGATGAATTAACAGAACACAGAGCAGTTTCTCAGAAAGCTTCTTTCCAGTTTTGAACGGAAGATATTTCCTTTTTCACCATAGCCCTCTATGTGCTTCCAAATATCCCTTTGCCCATTCCACAAGAACAGCCTTAGCGAAAGACTTCTTGAAAGGAAAGATGTAACTCTGTGAGATGAATTAACAGAACACAGAGCAGTTTCTCAGAAAGTTTCTTTCCAGTTTTGAACGGAAGATATTTCCTTTTTCACCATAGCCCTCTATGGGCTTCCAAATATCCCTTGCCAATTCCACAAGAACAGCCTTAACGAAAGGATTCTTGAAGGGAAAGATGTAACTCTGTGAGATGAATTAACAGAACACAGAGCAGTTTCTCAGAAAGCTTCTTTCCAGTTTTGAACGTAAGATATTTCCTTTTTCACCATAGCCCTCTATGGGTTTCCAAATATCCCTTTGCCAATTCCACAAGAACAGCCTTAGCGAAAGGCTTCTTGAAGGGAAAGATGTAACTCTGTGAGATGAATTAACAGAACACAGAGCAGTTTCTCAGAAAGCTTCTTTCCAGTTTTGAGCGGAAGATATTTACTTTTTCACCATGGCCCTCTATGGGCTTCTAAATATCCCTTTGCCAATTCCACAAGAACAGCCTTAGCGAAAGGCTTCTTGAAGGGAAAGATGTAACTCTGTGAGATGAATTAACAGAACACAGAGCAGTTTCTCAGAAATCTTCTTTCCAGTTTTGAAGGGAAGATATTTCCTTTTTCACCATAGCCCTCTATGGGCTTCCAAATATCCCTTTGCCAATTCCACAAGAACAGTCTTAGCGAAAGGCTTATAGAAGGGAAAGATGTAACTCTGTGAGATGAATTAACAGAACACAGAGCAGTTTCTCAGAAAGCTTCTTTCCAGTTTTGAACGGAAGATATTTCCATTTTCACCATAGCCCTCTATGGGCTTCCAAATATCCCTTTGCCAATTCCACAAGAACAGCCTTAGCGAAAGGCTTCTTGAAGGGAAAGATGTAACTCTGTGAGATGAATTAACAGAACACGGAGCAGTTTCTCAGAAAGCTTGTTTCCAGTTTTGAACGGAAGATATTTCCTTTTTCACCCTAGCCCTCTATGGGCTTCCAAATATCCCTTTGCCAATTCCACAAGAACAGCCTTAGCGAAAGGCTTCTTGAAAGGAAAGATGTAACTCTGTGAGATGAATTAACAGAACACGGAGCAGTTTCTCAGAAAGCTTCTTTCCAGTTTTGAACGGAAGATATTTCCTTTTTCACCATAGCCCTCTATGGGATTCCAAATATCCCTTTGCCAATTTCACCAGAACAGCCTTTGCGAAAGGCTTCTTGAAGGGAAAGATGTAACTCTGTGAGATGAATTAACAGAACACAGAGCAGTTTCTCAGAAAGCTTCTTTCCAGTGTTGAACGGAAGATATTTCCTTTTTCACCATAGCCCTCTATGGGCTTCCAAATATCCCTTTGCCAATTCCACAAGAACAGCCTTAGCGAAAGACTTCTTGAAAGGAAAGATGTAACTCTGTGAGATGAATTAACAGAACACAGAGCAGTTTCTCAGAAAGCTTCTTTCCAGTTTTGAACGGAAGATATTTCCTTTTTCACCATAGCCCTCTATGGGCTTCCAAATATCCCTTGCCAATTCCACAAGAACAGCCTTAACGAAAGGCTTCTTGAAGGGAAAGATGTAACTCTGTGAGATGAATTAACAGAACACAGAGCACTTTCTCAGAAAGCTTCTTTCCAGTTTTGAACGGAAGATATTTCCTTTTTCACCATAGCCCTCTATGGGCTTCCAAATATTCCTTTGCCAATTCCACAAGAACAGCCTTAGCGAAAGGATTCTTGAAGGGAAAGATGTAACGCTGCGAGATGAATTAACACAACACAGAGCAGTTTCTCAGAAAGCTTCTTTCCAGTTTTGAACGGAAGATATTTCCTTTTTCACCATAGCCCTCTATGGGCTTCCAAATATCCCTTTGCCAATTCCACAAGAACAGCCTTAGCGAAAGGCTTCATGAAGGGAAAGATGTAACTCTGTGAGATGAATTAACAGAACACAGAGCAGTTTCTCAGAAAGCTTCTTTCCAGTGTTGAACGGAAGATATTTCCTTTTTCACCATAGCCCTCTATGGGCTTCTAAATATCCCTTTTACAATTCCACAAGAACAGCCTTAGCGAAAGGCTTCTTGAAGGGAAAGATGTAACTCTGTGAGATGAATTAACAGAACACAGAGCAGTTTCTCAGAAAGCTTCTTTCCAGTTTTGAACGGAAGATATTTCCTTTTTCACCATAGCCCTCTATGGGCTTCCAAATATCCCTTTGCCAATTCCACAAGAACAGCCTTAGCGAAAGGCTTCTTGAAGGGAAAGATGCAACGCTGTGAGATGAATTACAGAACACAGAGCAGTTTATCAGAAAGCTTCTTTCCAGTTTTGAACGGAAGATATTTCCTTTTTCACCATAGCCCTCTATGGGCTTCCAAATATCCCTTTGCCAATTCCACAAGAACAGACTTAGGGAAAGGCTTCTAGAAGGGATAGACGTAACTCTGTGAGATGAATTAACAGAACACAGAGCAGTTTCTCAGAAAGCTTCTTTCCAGTTTTGAACGGAAGATATTTCCTTTTTCACCATAGCCCTCTATGGACTTCCAAATATCCCTTTGCCAATTCCACAAGAACAGCCTTAGCGAAAGGTTTATAGAAGGGAAAGATGCAACTCTGTGAGATGAATTAACAGAACACAGAGCAGTTTCTCAGAAAGCTTCTTTCCAGTTTTGAACGGAAGATATTTCCTTTTTCAACATAGCCCTGTATGGACTTCCAAATATCCCTTTGCCAATTCCACAAGAACAGCCTTAGCCAAAAGCTTCTTGAAGGGAAAGATGGAACTCTGTGAGATGAATTAACAGAACACAGAGCAGTTTCTCAGAAAGCTTCTTTCCAGTTTTGAACGTAAGATATTTCCTTTTTCACCATAGCCCTCTATGGGTTTCCAAATATCCCTTTGCCAATTCCACAAGAACAGCCTTAGCGAAAGGCTTCTTGAAGGGAAAGATGTAACTCTGTGAGATGAATTAACAGAACACAGAGCAGTTTCTCAGAAACCTTCTTTCCAGTTTTGAGCGGAAGATATTTACTTTTTCACCATGGCCCTCTATGGGCTTCTAAATATCCCTTTGCCAATTCCACAAGAACAGCCTTAGCGTAAGGCTTCTTGAAGGGAAAGATGTAACTCTGTGAGATGAATTAACAGAACCCAGAGTAGTTTCTCAGAAAGCTTCTTTCCAGTTTTGAACGGAAGATATTTCCTTTTTCACCATAGCCCTCTATGGTATTCCAAATATCCCTTTGCCAATTCCACAAGAACAGCCATAGCGAAAGGCTTCTTGAAGGGAAAGATGGAACTCTGTGAGATGAATTAACAGAACACAGAGCAGTTTCTCACAAAGCTTCTTTCCAGTGTTGAACGGAAGATATTTCCTTTTTCACCATAGCCCTCTATTGGCTTCCAAATATCCCGTTGCCAATTCCACAAGAACAGCCTTAGCCAAAAGCTTCTTGAAGGGAAAGATGTAACTCTGTGAGATGAATTAACAGAACACAGAGCACTTTCTCAGAAAGCTTCTTTCCAGTTTTGAACGGAATATATTTCCTTTTTCACCATAGCTCTCTATGGGCTTCCAAATATCCCTTTGCCAATTACACAAGAACAGCCTTAGCGAAAGGCTTCTTGAAGGGAAAGATGTAACTCTGTGAGATGAATTAACAGAACACGGAGCAGTTTCTCAGAAACCTTGTTTCCAGTTTTGAACGGAAGATATTTCCTTTTTCACCCTAGCCCTCTATGGGCTTCCAAATATCCCTTTGCCAATTCCACAAGAACAGCCTTAGCGAAAGGCTTCGTGAAGGGAAAGATGTAACTCTGTGAGATGAATTAACAGAACACAGAGCAGTTTCTCAGAAAGCTTCTTTCCAGTTTGGAACGGAAGATATTTCCTTTTTCACCATAGCCCTCTATGGGCTTCCAAATATCCCTTTGCCAATTCCACAAGAACAGCCTTAGCGAAAGGCTTCTTGAAGGGAAAGATGTAACTCTGTGAGATGAATTAACAGAACACAGAGCAGTTTCTCAGAAAGCTTCTTTCCAGTTTTGAACGGAAGATATTTCCTTTTTCACCATAGCCCTCTATGGGCTTCCAAATATCCCTTTGCACATTCCACAAGAACAGCCTTAGCGAAAGACTTCTTGAAAGGAAAGATGTAACTCTGTGAGATGAATTAACAGAACACAGAGCAGTTTCTCAGAAAGCTCCTTTCCAGTTTTGAACGGAAGATATTTCCTTTTTCACCATAGCCCTCTATGGGCTTCCAAATATCCCTTGCCAATTCCACAAGAACAGCCTTAACGAAAGGATTCTTGAAGGGAAAGATGTAACTCTGTGAGATGAATTTACAGAACACAGAGCAGTTTCTCAGAAAGCTTCTTTCCAGTTTTGAACGGAAGATATTTCCTTTTTCACCATAGCCCTCTGTGGGCTTCCAAATATCCCTTTGCCAATTCCACAAGAACACCATTAGCGAAAGGCTTCTTGAAGGGAAAGATGTAACTCTGTGAGATGAATTAACAGAACACAGAGCAGTTTCTCAGAAAGCTTCTTTCCAGTTTTGAACGGAAGATATTTCCTTTTTCACCATAGCCCTCTATGGGCTTCCAAATATCCCTTTGCCAATTCCACAAGACCAGCCTTAGCGAAAGGGTTATTGAAGGGAAAGATATAACTCTGTGAGATGAATTAACAGAACACGGAGCAGTTTCTCAGAAAGCTTCTTTCCAGTTTTGAACGGAAGATATTTCCTTTTTCAGCATAGCCCTCTAAGGGCTTCCAAATATCCCTTTGCCAATTCCACAAGAACAGCCTTAGCGAAAGGCTTCTTGAAGGGAAAGATGTAAATCTGTGAGATGAATTAACAGAACA
Source organism: Chlorocebus sabaeus (assembly GCF_047675955.1). NCBI lineage: Eukaryota > Metazoa > Chordata > Mammalia > Primates > Cercopithecidae > Chlorocebus > Chlorocebus sabaeus. Next base: position 265,205 of record NW_027328325.1, on the reverse strand, counting down.
CAGAGCAGTTTCTCAGAAAGCTTCTTTCCAGTGTTGAACGGAAGATATTTCCTTTTTCACCATAGCCCTCTATGGGCTTCCAAATATCCCTTTGCCAATTCCACAAGAACAGCCTTAGCGAAAGGCTCCTTGAAGGGAAAGATGTAACGCTGTGAGATGAATTTACGGAACACAGAGCAGTTTCTCAGAAAGCTTCTTTCCAGTTTTGAACGGAAGATATTTCCTTTTTCACCATAGCCTTCAATGGGCTTCCAAATATCCCTTTGCCAATTCCACAAGAACAGCCTTAGCGAAAGGCTTCTAGAAGGGAAAGATGTAACTCTGTGAGATGAATTAACAGAACACAGAGCACTTTCTCAGAAATCTTCTTTCCAGTTTTGAACGGAAGATATTTCCTTTTTCACCATAGCCCTCTATGGGCTTCCAAATATCCCTTTGCCAATTCCACAAGAACAGCCTTAGCGAAAGTCTTATAGAAGGGAAAGATGTAACTCTGTGAGATGAATTAACAGAACACAGAGCAGTTTCTCAGAAAGCTTCTTTCCAGTTTTGAACGGAAGATATTTCCATTTTCCCCATAGCCCTCTATGGGATTCCAAATATCCCTTTGCCAATTCCACAAGAACAGCCTTAGCGAAAGGCTTCTTGAAGGGAAAGATGTAACTCTGTGAGATGAATTAACAGAACACGGAGCAGTTTCTCAGAAAGCTTGTTTCCAGTTTTGAACGGAAGATATTTCCTTTTTCACCCTAGCCCTCTATGGGCTTCCAAATATCCCTTTGCCAATTCCACAAGAACAGCCTTAGCGAAAGGCTTCTTGAAAGGAAAGATGTAACTCTGTGAGATGAATTAACAGAACACGGAGCAGTTTCTCAGAAAGCTTCTTTCTAGTTTTGAACGGAAGATATTTCCTTTTTCACCATAGCCCTCTATGGGATTCCAAATATCCCTTTGCCAATTTCACCAGAACAGCCTTTGCGAAAGGCTTCTTGAAGGGAAAGATGTAACTCTGTGAGATGAATTAACAGAACACAGAGCAGTTTCTCAGAAAGCTTCTTTCCAGTGTTGAACGGAAGATATTTCCTTTTTCACCATAGCCCTCTATGGGCTTCCAAATATCCCTTTGCCAATTCCACAAGAACAGCCTTAGCCAAAGGCTTCTTGAAGGGAAAGATGTAACTCTGTGAGATGAATTAACAGAACACAGAGCAGTTTCTTAGAAAGCTTCTTTCCAATGTTGAACGGAAGATATTTCCTTTTTCACCATAGGCCTCTATGGGCTTCTAAATATCCCTTTTCCAATTCCACAAGAACAGCCTTAGCGAAAGGCTTCTTGAAGGGAAAGATGTAACTCTGTGAGATGAATTAACAGAACACAGAGCACTTTCTCAGAAAGCTTCTTTCCGATTTTGAACGGAAGATATTTCCTTTTTCAACATAGCCCTCTATGGGCTTCCAAATATCCCTTTGCCAATTCCCCAAGAACAGCCTTAGCGAAAGGCTTCGTGAAGGGAAAGATGTAACTCTGTGAGATGAATTAACAGAACACAGAGCAGTTTCTCAGAAAGCTTCTTTCCAGTTTTGAACGGAAGATATTTCCTTTTTCAGCATAGCCCTCTATGGGCTTCCAAATATCCCTTTGCCAATTCCACAAGAACAGCCTTAGCGAAAGGCTTCTTGAAGGGAAAGATGTAACTCTGTGAGATGAAATAACAGAACATAGAACAGTTTCTCAGAAAGCTTCTTTCCAGTTTTGAACGGAAGATATTTCCTTTTTCACCATAGCCCTCTATGGGCTTCCAAATATCCCTTTGCCAATTCCACAAGAACAGCCTTAGCGAAAGGCTTCTTGAAGGGAAAGATGTAACTCTGTGAGATGAATTAACAGAACACAGAGCAGTTTCTCAGAAAGCTTCTTTCCAATGTTGAACGGAAGATATTTCCTTTTTCACCATAGCCCTCTATGGGCTTCCAAATATCCCTTTGCCAATTCCACAAGAACAGCCTTAGCGAAAGGCTTCTTGAAGGGAAAGATGTAACTCTGTGAGATGAATTAACAGAACACACAACAGTTTCTCAGAAAGCTTCTTTCCAGTTTTGAACGGAAGATATTTCCATTTTCACCATAGCCCTCTATGGGCTTCTAAATATCCCTTTTCCAATTCCACAAGAACAGCCTTAGCGAAAGGCTTCTTGCAGGGAAAGATGTAACTCTGTGAGATGAATTAACAGAGCACAGAGCAGTTTTGAGAAAGCTTCTTTCCAGTGTTGAACGGAAGATATTTCCTTTTTCTCCATAGCCCTCTATGGGCTTCTAAATATCCCTTTTCCAATTCCACAAGAACAGCCTTAGCGAAAGGCTTCTTGAAGGGAAAGATGTAATTCTGTGAGATGATTTAACAGAACACAGAGCAGTTTCTCAGAAAGCTTCTTTCCAGTTTTGAACGGAAGATATTTCCTTTTTCACCATAGCCCTCTATGGGCTTCCAAATATCCCTTTGCCAATTCCACAAGACCAGCCTTAGCGAAAGGCTTCTTGAAGGGAAAGATGTAACTCTGTGAGATGAATTAACAGAACACGGAGCAGTTTCTCAGAAAGCTTCTTTCCAGTTTTGAACGGAAGATATTTCCTTTTTCAGCATAGCCCTCTAAGGGCTTCCAAATATCCCTTTGCCAATTCCACAAGAACAGCCTTAGCGAAAGGCTTCTTGAAGGGAAAGATGTAAATCTGTGAGATGAATTAACAGAACTCAGAGCAGTTTCTAAGAAAGCTTATTTCCAGTGTTGAACGGAAGATATTTCCTTTTTCACCATAGCCCTCTACGGGCTTCCAAATATCCCTTGCCAATTCCACAAGAACAGCCTTAGCGAAAGGCTCCTTGAAGGGAAAGATGTAACGCTGTGAGATGAATTTACGGAACACAGAGCAGTTTCTCAGAAAGCTTCTTTCCAGTTTTGAACGGAAGATATTTCCTTTTTCACCATAGCCCTCTATGGGCTTCCAAATATCCCTTTGCCAATTCCACAAGAACAGCCTTAGCGAAAGGCTTATAGAAGGGAAAGATGTAACTCTGTGAGATGAATTAACAGAACACAGAGCAGTTTCTCAGAAAGCTTCTTTCCAGTTTTGAACGGAAGATATTTCCTTTTTCACCATAGCCCTCTATGGGATTCCAAATATCCCTTTGCCAATTCCACAAGGACAGCCTTAGCGAAAGGCTTCTTGAAGGGAAAGATGTAACTCTGTGAGATGAAATAACAGAACATAGAACAGTTTCTCAGAAAGCTTCTTTCCAGTTTTGAACGGAAGATATTTCCTTTTTCACCATAGCCCTCTATGGGCTTCCAAATATCCCTTTGCCAATTCCACAAGAACAGCCTTAGCGAAAGGCTTCTTGAAGGGAAAGATGTAACTCTGTGAGATGAATTAACAGAACACAGAGCAGTTTCTCAGAAAGCTTCTTTCCAGTTTTGAACGGAAGATATTTCCTTTTTCAGCATAGCCCTCTATGGGCTTCCAAATATCCCTTTGCCAATTCCACAAGAACAGCCTTAGCGAAAGGCTTCTTGAAGGGAAAGATGTAACTCTGTGAGATGAATTAACAGAACACACAACAGTTTCTCAGAAAGCTTCTTTCCAGTTTTGAACGGAAGATATTTCCATTTTCACCATAGCCCTCTATGGGCTTCTAAATATCCCTTTTCCAATTCCACAAGAACAGCCTTAGCGAAAGGCTTCTTGAAGGGAAAGATGTAACTCTGTGACATGATTTAACAGAACACAGAGCAGTTTCTCAGAAAGCTTCTTTCCAGTTTTGAACGGAAGATATTTCCTTTTTCACCATAGCCCTCTAAGTCCTTCCAAATATCCCTTTGCCAATTCCACAAGAACAGCCTTAGGGAAAGGCTTCTTGAAGGGAAAGATGTAACTCTGTGAGATGAATTAACAGAACACAGAGCAGTTTCTCAGAAAGCTTCTTTCCAGTTTTGAACGGAAGATATTTCCTTTTTCACGATAGCCCTCTATGGGCTTCCAAATATCCCTTTGCCAATTCCACAAGAACAGACTTAGCGAAAGGCTTCTTGAAGGGAAAGATGTAACTCTGTGAGATGAATTAACAGAACACAGAGCAGTTTCTCAGAAAGCTTCTTTCCAGTTTTGAACGGAAGATATTTCCTTTTCCACCATAGCCCTCTATGGGCTTCCAAATATCCCTTTGCCAATTGCACAAGAACAGCCTTAGCGAAAGGCTTCTTGAAGTGAAAGATGTAACTCTGTGAGATGAATTAACAGAACACGGAGCAGTTTCTCAGAAAGCTTGTTTCCAGTTTTGAACGGAAGATATTTCCTTTTTCACCCCAGCCCTCTATGGGCTTCCAAATATCCCTTTGCCAATTCCACAAGAACAGCCTTAGCGAAAGGCTTCTTGAAGGGAAAGATGTAACTCTATGAGATGAATTAACAGAACACGGAGCAGTTTCTCAGAAAGCTTCTTTCCAGTTTTGAACGGAAGATATTTCCTTTTTCACCATAGCCCTCTATGGGTTTCCAAATATCCCTTTGCCAATTCCACAAGAACAGCCTTAGCGAAAGGCTTCTTGAAGGGAAAGATGTAACTCTGTGAGATGAATTAACAGAACACAGAGCAGTTTCTCAGAAAGCTTCTTTCCAGTGTTGAACGGAAGATATTTCCTTTTTCACCATAGCCCTCTATGGGCTTCCAAATATCCCTTTGCCAATTCCACAAGAACAGCCTTAGCGAAAGACTTCTTGAAGGGAAAGATGTAACTCTGTGAGATGAATTAACAGAACACAGAGCAGTTTCTCAGAAAGCTTCTTTCCAGTTTTGAACGGAAGATATTTCCTTTTTCACCATAGCCCTCTATGGGCTTCCAAATATCCCTTTGCCCATTCCCCAAGAACAGCCTTAGCGAAAGGCTTCTTGAAGGGAAAGATGTAACTCTGTGAGATGAATTAACGGAACACAGAGCAGTTTGTCAGAAAGCTTCTTTCCAGTTTTGAACGGAAGATATTTCCTTTTTCACCATAGCCCTCTATGGGATTCCAAATATCCCTTTGCCAATTCCACCAGAACAGCCTTAGCGAATGGGTTATAGAAGGGAAAGATGTAACTCTGTGAGATGAATTAACAGAACACGGAGCAGTTTCTCAGAAAGCTTGTTTTCAGTTTTGAACGGAAGATATTTCCGTTTTCACCATAGCCCTCTATGGGCTTCCAAATATCCCTTTGCCAATTCCACAAGAACAGCCTTAGCGGAAGGCTTCTTGAAAGGAAAGATGTAACTCTGTGAGATGAATTAACAGAACACGGAGCAGTTTCTCAGAAAGCTTCTTTCCAGTTTTGAACGGAAGATATTTCCTTTTTCACCATAGCCCTCTATGGGATTCCAAATATCCCTTTGCCCATTCCACAAGAACAGCCTTAGCGAAAGGCTTCTTGAAGGGAAAGATGTAACTCTGTGAGATGAATTAACAGAACTCAGAGCAGTTTCTCAGAAAGCTTCTTTCCAGTGTTGAACGGAAGATATTTCCTTTTTCACCATAGCCCTTTATGGGCTTCCAAATATCCCTTTGCCAATTCCACAAGAACAGCCTTAGCGAAAGGCTTCTTGAAGGGAAAGATGTAATTCTGTGAGATGAATTAACAGAACACAGAGTAGTTTCTCAGAAAGCTTCTTTCCAGTGTTGAACGGAAGATATTTCGTTTTTCACCATAGCCCTCTATGGACTTCTAAATATCCCTTTTCCAATTCCACAAGAACAGCCTTAGCGAAAGGCTTCTTGAAGAGAAAGATGTAACTCTGTGAGATGAATTAAGAGAACACAGAGCAGTTTCTCAGAAAGCTTCTTTCCAGTTTTGAACGGAAGATATTTCCTTTTTCACCATAGCCCTCTATGGGCTTCCAAATATCCCTTTGCCAATTGCACAAGAACAGCCTTAGCGAAAGGCTTCTTGAAGGGAAAGATGTAACTCTGTGAGATGAATTAACAGAACACGGAGCAGTTTCTCAGAAAGCTTGTTTCCAGTTTTGAACGGAAGATATTTCCTTTTTCACCCCAGCCCTCTATGGGCTTCCAAATATCCCTTTGCCAATTCCACAAGAACAGCCTTAGCGAAAGGCTTCTTGAAGGGAAAGATGTAACTCTGTGAGATGAATTAACAGAACACGGAGCAGTTTCTCAGAAAGCTTCTTTCCAGTTTTGAACGGAAGATATTTCCTTTTTCACCATAGCCCTCTATGGGCTTCCAAATATCCCTTTGCCAATTCCACAAGAACAGCCTCAGCGAAAGACTTCTTGAAGGGAAAGTTGTAACTCTGTGAGATGAATTAACAGAACACAGAGCAGTTTCTCAGAAATCTTCTTTCCAGTTTTGAACGGAAGATATTTCCTTTTTCACCATAGCCCTCTATGGGCTTCCAAATATCCCTTTGCCCATTCCCCAAGAACAGCCTTAGCGAAAGGCTTCTTGAAGGGAAAGATGTAATTCTGTGAGATGAATTAACAGAACACAGAGCAGTTTCTCAGAAAGCTTCTTTCCAGTTTTGAACGGAAGATATTTCCTTTTTCACCATAGCCCTCTATGGGCTTCCAAATATCCCTTTGCCCATTCCCCAAGAACAGCCTTAGCGAAAGGCTTCTTGAAGGGAAAGATGTAACTCTGTGAGATGAATTAACGGAACACAGAGCAGTTTGTCAGAAAGCTTCTTTCCAGTTTTGAACGGAAGATATTTCCTTTTTCACCATAGCCCTCTATGGGATTCCAAATATCCCTTTGCCAATTCCACCAGAACAGCCTTAGCGAATGGGTTATAGAAGGGAAAGATGTAACTCTGTGAGATGAATTAACAGAACACGGAGCAGTTTCTCAGAAAGCTTGTTTTCAGTTTTGAACGGAAGATATTTCCGTTTTCACCATAGCCCTCTATGGGCTTCCAAATATCCCTTTGCCAATTCCACAAGAACAGCCTTAGGGGAAGGCTTCTTGAAAGGAAAGATGTAACTCTGTGAGATGAATTAACAGAACACGGAGCAGTTTCTCAGAAAGCTTCTTTCCAGTTTTGAACGGAAGATATTTCCTTTTTCACCATAGCCCTCTATGGGATTCCAAATATCCCTTTGCCCATTCCACAAGAACAGCCTTAGCGAAAGGCTTCTTGAAGGGAAAGATGTAACTCTGTGAGATGAATTAACAGAACTCAGAGCAGTTTCTCAGAAAGCTTCTTTCCAGTGTTGAACGGAAGATATTTCCTTTTTCACCATAGCCCTTTATGGGCTTCCAAATATCCCTTTGCCAATTCCACAAGAACAGCCTTAGCGAAAGGCTTCTTGAAGGGAAAGATGTAATTCTGTGAGATGAATTAACAGAACACAGAGTAGTTTCTCAGAAAGCTTCTTTCCAGTGTTGAACGGAAGATATTTCGTTTTTCACCATAGCCCTCTATGGACTTCTAAATATCCCTTTTCCAATTCCACAAGAACAGCCTTAGCGAAAGGCTTCTTGAAGAGAAAGATGTAACTCTGTGAGATGAATTAAGAGAACACAGAGCAGTTTCTCAGAAAGCTTCTTTCCAGTTTTGAACGGAAGATATTTCCTTTTTCACCATAGCCCTCTATGGGCTTCCAAATATCCCTTTGCCAATTGCACAAGAACAGCCTTAGCGAAAGGCTTCTTGAAGGGAAAGATGTAACTCTGTGAGATGAATTAACAGAACACGGAGCAGTTTCTCAGAAAGCTTGTTTCCAGTTTTGAACGGAAGATATTTCCTTTTTCACCCCAGCCCTCTATGGGCTTCCAAATATCCCTTTGCCAATTCCACAAGAACAGCCTTAGCGAAAGGCTTCTTGAAGGGAAAGATGTAACTCTGTGAGATGAATTAACAGAACACGGAGCAGTTTCTCAGAAAGCTTCTTTCCAGTTTTGAACGGAAGATATTTCCTTTTTCACCATAGCCCTCTATGGGATTCCAAATATCCCTTTGCCAATTCCACAAGAACAGCCTTAGCGAAAGGCTTCTTGAAGGGAAAGATGTAACTCTGTGAGATGAATTAACAGAACACAGAGCAGTTTCTCAGAAAGCTTCTTTCCAGTGTTGAACGGAAGATATTTCCTTTTTCAACATAGCCCTCTATGGGCTTCCAAATATCCCTTTGCCAATTCCACAAGAACAGCCTCAGCGAAAGACTTCTTGAAGGGAAAGTTGTAACTCTGTGAGATGAATTAACAGAACACAGAGCAGTTTCTCAGAAATCTTCTTTCCAGTTTTGAACGGAAGATATTTCCTTTTTCACCATAGCCCTCTATGGGCTTCCAAATATCCCTTTGCCCATTCCCCAAGAACAGCCTTAGCGAAAGGCTTCTTGAAGGGAAAGATGTAACTCTGTGAGATGAATTAACAGAACACAGAGCAGTTTCTCAGAAAGCTTCTTTCCAGTGTTGAACGGAAGATATTTCGTTTTTCACCATAGCCCTCTATGGACTTCTAAATATCCCTTTTCCAATTCCACAAGAACAGCCTTAGCGAAAGGCTTCTTGAAGAGAAAGATGTAACTCTGTGAGATGAATTAACAGAACACAGAGCAGTTTCTCAGACAGCTTCTTTCCGGTTTTGAACGGAAGATATTTCCTTTTTCACCATAGGCCTCTATGGGCTTCCAAATATCCCCTTGCCAATTCCACAAGAACAGCCTTAGCGAAAGGCTTCTTGAAGGGAAAGATGTAACTCTGTGAGATGAATTAACAGAACACAGAGCAGTTTCTCAGAAAGCTTCTTTCCAGTTTTGAACGGAAGATATTTCCTTTTTCAGCATAGCCCTCTATGGGCTTCCAAATATCCCTTTGCCAATTCCACAAGAACAGCCTTAGCGAAAGGCTTCTTGAAGGGAAAGATGTAACTCTGTGAGATGAATTAACAGAACACACAACAGTTTCTCAGAAAGCTTCTTTCCAGTTTTGAACGGAAGATATTTCCATTTTCACCATAGCCCTCTATGGGCTTCTAAATATCCCTTTTCCAATTCCACAAGAACAGCCTTAGCGAAAGGCTTCTTGAAGGGAAAGATGTAACTCTGTGACATGATTTAACAGAACACAGAGCAGTTTCTCAGAAAGCTTCTTTCCAGTTTTGAACGGAAGATATTTCCTTTTTCACCATAGCCCTCTAAGTCCTTCCAAATATCCCTTTGCCAATTCCACAAGAACAGCCTTAGGGAAAGGCTTCTTGAAGGGAAAGATGTAACTCTGTGAGATGAATTAACAGAACACAGAGCAGTTTCTCAGAAAGCTTCTTTCCAGTTTTGAACGGAAGATATTTCCTTTTTCACGATAGCCCTCTATGGGCTTCCAAATATCCCTTTGCCAATTCCACAAGAACAGACTTAGCGAAAGGCTTCTTGAAGGGAAAGATGTAACTCTGTGAGATGAATTAACAGAACACAGAGCAGTTTCTCAGAAAGCTTCTTTCCAGTTTTGAACGGAAGATATTTCCTTTTCCACCATAGCCCTCTATGGGCTTCCAAATATCCCTTTGCCAATTGCACAAGAACAGCCTTAGCGAAAGGCTTCTTGAAGTGAAAGATGTAACTCTGTGAGATGAATTAACAGAACACGGAGCAGTTTCTCAGAAAGCTTGTTTCCAGTTTTGAACGGAAGATATTTCCTTTTTCACCCCAGCCCTCTATGGGCTTCCAAATATCCCTTTGCCAATTCCACAAGAACAGCCTTAGCGAAAGGCTTCTTGAAGGGAAAGATGTAACTCTATGAGATGAATTAACAGAACACGGAGCAGTTTCTCAGAAAGCTTCTTTCCAGTTTTGAACGGAAGATATTTCCTTTTTCACCATAGCCCTCTATGGGTTTCGAAATATCCCTTTGCCAATTCCACAAGAACAGCCTTAGCGAAAGGCTTCTTGAAGGGAAAGATGTAACTCTGTGAGATGAATTAACAGAACACAGAGCAGTTTCTCAGAAAGCTTCTTTCCAGTGTTGAACGGAAGATATTTCCTTTTTCACCATAGCCCTCTATGGGCTTCCAAATATCCCTTTGCCAATTCCACAAGAACAGCCTTAGCGAAAGACTTCTTGAAGGGAAAGATGTAACTCTGTGAGATGAATTAACAGAACACAGAGCAGTTTCTCAGAAAGCTTCTTTCCAGTTTTGAACGGAAGATATTTCCTTTTTCACCATAGCCCTCTATGGGCTTCCAAATATCCCTTTGCCCATTCCCCAAGAACAGCCTTAGCGAAAGGCTTCTTGAAGGGAAAGATGTAACTCTGTGAGATGAATTAACGGAACACAGAGCAGTTTGTCAGAAAGCTTCTTTCCAGTTTTGAACGGAAGATATTTCCTTTTTCACCATAGCCCTCTATGGGATTCCAAATATCCCTTTGCCAATTCCACCAGAACAGCCTTAGCGAATGGGTTATAGAAGGGAAAGATGTAACTCTGTGAGATGAATTAACAGAACACGGAGCAGTTTCTCAGAAAGCTTGTTTTCAGTTTTGAACGGAAGATATTTCCGTTTTCACCATAGCCCTCTATGGGCTTCCAAATATCCCTTTGCCAATTCCACAAGAACAGCCTTAGCGGAAGGCTTCTTGAAAGGAAAGATGTAACTCTGTGAGATGAATTAACAGAACACGGAGCAGTTTCTCAGAAAGCTTCTTTCCAGTTTTGAACGGAAGATATTTCCTTTTTCACCATAGCCCTCTATGGGATTCCAAATATCCCTTTGCCCATTCCACAAGAACAGCCTTAGCGAAAGGCTTCTTGAAGGGAAAGATGTAACTCTGTGAGATGAATTAACAGAACTCAGAGCAGTTTCTCAGAAAGCTTCTTTCCAGTGTTGAACGGAAGATATTTCCTTTTTCACCATAGCCCTTTATGGGCTTCCAAATATCCCTTTGCCAATTCCACAAGAACAGCCTTAGCGAAAGGCTTCTTGAAGGGAAAGATGTAATTCTGTGAGATGAATTAACAGAACACAGAGTAGTTTCTCAGAAAGCTTCTTTCCAGTGTTGAACGGAAGATATTTCGTTTTTCACCATAGCCCTCTATGGACTTCTAAATATCCCTTTTCCAATTCCACAAGAACAGCCTTAGCGAAAGGCTTCTTGAAGAGAAAGATGTAACTCTGTGAGATGAATTAAGAGAACACAGAGCAGTTTCTCAGAAAGCTTCTTTCCAGTTTTGAACGGAAGATATTTCCTTTTTCACCATAGCCCTCTATGGGCTTCCAAATATCCCTTTGCCAATTGCACAAGAACAGCCTTAGCGAAAGGCTTCTTGAAGGGAAAGATGTAACTCTGTGAGATGAATTAACAGAACACGGAGCAGTTTCTCAGAAAGCTTGTTTCCAGTTTTGAACGGAAGATATTTCCTTTTTCACCCCAGCCCTCTATGGGCTTCCAAATATCCCTTTGCCAATTCCACAAGAACAGCCTTAGCGAAAGGCTTCTTGAAGGGAAAGATGTAACTCTGTGAGATGAATTAACAGAACACGGAGCAGTTTCTCAGAAAGCTTCTTTCCAGTTTTGAACGGAAGATATTTCCTTTTTCACCATAGCCCTCTATGGGCTTCCAAATATCCCTTTGCCAATTCCACAAGAACAGCCTCAGCGAAAGACTTCTTGAAGGGAAAGTTGTAACTCTGTGAGATGAATTAACAGAACACAGAGCAGTTTCTCAGAAATCTTCTTTCCAGTTTTGAACGGAAGATATTTCCTTTTTCACCATAGCCCTCTATGGGCTTCCAAATATCCCTTTGCCCATTCCCCAAGAACAGCCTTAGCGAAAGGCTTCTTGAAGGGAAAGATGTAATTCTGTGAGATGAATTAACAGAACACAGAGCAGTTTCTCAGAAAGCTTCTTTCCAGTTTTGAACGGAAGATATTTCCTTTTTCACCATAGCCCTCTATGGGCTTCCAAATATCCCTTTGCCCATTCCCCAAGAACAGCCTTAGCGAAAGGCTTCTTGAAGGGAAAGATGTAACTCTGTGAGATGAATTAACGGAACACAGAGCAGTTTGTCAGAAAGCTTCTTTCCAGTTTTGAACGGAAGATATTTCCTTTTTCACCATAGCCCTCTATGGGATTCCAAATATCCCTTTGCCAATTCCACCAGAACAGCCTTAGCGAATGGGTTATAGAAGGGAAAGATGTAACTCTGTGAGATGAATTAACAGAACACGGAGCAGTTTCTCAGAAAGCTTGTTTTCAGTTTTGAACGGAAGATATTTCCGTTTTCACCATAGCCCTCTATGGGCTTCCAAATATCCCTTTGCCAATTCCACAAGAACAGCCTTAGGGGAAGGCTTCTTGAAAGGAAAGATGTAACTCTGTGAGATGAATTAACAGAACACGGAGCAGTTTCTCAGAAAGCTTCTTTCCAGTTTTGAACGGAAGATATTTCCTTTTTCACCATAGCCCTCTATGGGATTCCAAATATCCCTTTGCCCATTCCACAAGAACAGCCTTAGCGAAAGGCTTCTTGAAGGGAAAGATGTAACTCTGTGAGATGAATTAACAGAACTCAGAGCAGTTTCTCAGAAAGCTTCTTTCCAGTGTTGAACGGAAGATATTTCCTTTTTCACCATAGCCCTTTATGGGCTTCCAAATATCCCTTTGCCAATTCCACAAGAACAGCCTTAGCGAAAGGCTTCTTGAAGGGAAAGATGTAATTCTGTGAGATGAATTAACAGAACACAGAGTAGTTTCTCAGAAAGCTTCTTTCCAGTGTTGAACGGAAGATATTTCGTTTTTCACCATAGCCCTCTATGGACTTCTAAATATCCCTTTTCCAATTCCACAAGAACAGCCTTAGCGAAAGGCTTCTTGAAGAGAAAGATGTAACTCTGTGAGATGAATTAAGAGAACACAGAGCAGTTTCTCAGAAAGCTTCTTTCCAGTTTTGAACGGAAGATATTTCCTTTTTCACCATAGCCCTCTATGGGCTTCCAAATATCCCTTTGCCAATTGCACAAGAACAGCCTTAGCGAAAGGCTTCTTGAAGGGAAAGATGTAACTCTGTGAGATGAATTAACAGAACACGGAGCAGTTTCTCAGAAAGCTTGTTTCCAGTTTTGAACGGAAGATATTTCCTTTTTCACCCCAGCCCTCTATGGGCTTCCAAATATCCCTTTGCCAATTCCACAAGAACAGCCTTAGCGAAAGGCTTCTTGAAGGGAAAGATGTAACTCTGTGAGATGAATTAACAGAACACGGAGCAGTTTCTCAGAAAGCTTCTTTCCAGTTTTGAACGGAAGATATTTCCTTTTTCACCATAGCCCTCTATGGGATTCCAAATATCCCTTTGCCAATTCCACAAGAACAGCCTTAGCGAAAGGCTTCTTGAAGGGAAAGATGTAACTCTGTGAGATGAATTAACAGAACACAGAGCAGTTTCTCAGAAAGCTTCTTTCCAGTGTTGAACGGAAGATATTTCCTTTTTCAACATAGCCCTCTATGGGCTTCCAAATATCCCTTTGCCAATTCCACAAGAACAGCCTCAGCGAAAGACTTCTTGAAGGGAAAGTTGTAACTCTGTGAGATGAATTAACAGAACACAGAGCAGTTTCTCAGAAATCTTCTTTCCAGTTTTGAACGGAAGATATTTCCTTTTTCACCATAGCCCTCTATGGGCTTCCAAATATCCCTTTGCCCATTCCCCAAGAACAGCCTTAGCGAAAGGCTTCTTGAAGGGAAAGATGTAACTCTGTGAGATGAATTAACAGAACACAGAGCAGTTTCTCAGAAAGCTTCTTTCCAGTGTTGAACGGAAGATATTTCGTTTTTCACCATAGCCCTCTATGGACTTCTAAATATCCCTTTTCCAATTCCACAAGAACAGCCTTAGCGAAAGGCTTCTTGAAGAGAAAGATGTAACTCTGTGAGATGAATTAACAGAACACAGAGCAGTTTCTCAGACAGCTTCTTTCCGGTTTTGAACGGAAGATATTTCCTTTTTCACCATAGGCCTCTATGGGCTTCCAAATATCCCCTTGCCAATTCCACAAGAACAGCCTTATCGAAAGGCTTTTTGAAGGGAAAGATGTAACTCTGTGAGATGAATTAACAGAACACAGAGCAGTTTCTCAGAAAGCTTCTTTCCAGTTTTGAACGGAAGATATGTCCTTTTTCACCATAGCCCTCTATGGGCTTCCAAATATCCCTTTGCCAAATCCACAAGAACAGCCTTAGCGAAAGGTTTCTTGAAGGGAAAGATGTAACTCTGTCAGATGAATTAACAGAACACAGAGCAGTTTCTCAGAAAGCTTCTTTCCAGTTTTGAACGGAAGATATTTCCTTTTTCACCATAGCCATCTTTGGGCTTCCAAATATCCCTTTGCCAATTCCACAAGAACAGCCTTAGCGAAAGGCTTCTTGCAGGGAAAGATGTAACTCTGTGAGATGAATTAACAGAACACAGAGCAGTTTCTCAGAAAGCTTCCTTCCAGTTTTGAACGGAAGATATTTCCTTTATCAGCATAGCCCTCTATGGGCTTCCAAATATCCCTTTGCCAAATCCACAAGTACAGCCTTAGCGAAAGGCTTCTTGAAGGGAAAGATGTAACTCTGTGAGATGAATTAACAGAACACAGAGCAGTTTCTTAGAAAGCTTCTTTCCAATGTTGAACGGAAGATATTTCCTTTTTCACCATAGGCCTCTATGGGCTTCTAAATATCCCTTTTCCAATTCCACAAGAACAGCCTTAGCGAAAGGCTTCTTGAAGGGAAAGATGTAACTCTGTGAGATGAATTAACAGAACACAGAGCACTTTCTCAGAAAGCTTCTTTCCGATTTTGAACGGAAGATATTTCCTTTTTCAACATAGCCCTCTATGGGCTTCCAAATATCCCTTTGCCAATTCCCCAAGAACAGCCTTAGCGAAAGGCTTCGTGAAGGGAAAGATGTAACTCTGTGAGATGAATTAACAGAACACAGAGCAGTTTCTCAGAAAGCTTCTTTCCAGTTTTGAACGGAAGATATTTCCTTTTTCAGCATAGCCCTCTATGGGCTTCCAAATATCCCTTTGCCAATTCCACAAGAACAGCCTTAGCGAAAGGCTTCTTGAAGGGAAAGATGTAACTCTGTGAGATGAAATAAGAGAACATAGAACAGTTTCTCAGAAAGCTTCTTTCCAGTTTTGAACGGAAGATATTTCCTTTTTCACCATAGCCCTCTATGGGCTTCCAAATATCCCTTTGCCAATTCCACAAGAACAGCCTTAGCGAAAGGCTTCTTGAAGGGAAAGATGTAACTCTGTGAGATGAATTAACAGAACACAGAGCAGTTTCTCAGAAAGCTTCTTTCCAATGTTGAACGGAAGATATTTCCTTTTTCACCATAGCCCTCTATGGGCTTCCAAATATCCCTTTGCCAATTCCACAAGAACAGCCTTAGCGAAAGGCTTCTTGAAGGGAAAGATGTAACTCTGTGAGATGAATTAACAGAACACACAACAGTTTCTCAGAAAGCTTCTTTCCAGTTTTGAACGGAAGATATTTCCATTTTCACCATAGCCCTCTATGGGCTTCTAAATATCCCTTTTCCAATTCCACAAGAACAGCCTTAGCGAAAGGCTTCTTGCAGGGAAAGATGTAACTCTGTGAGATGAATTAACAGAGCACAGAGCAGTTTTGAGAAAGCTTCTTTCCAGTGTTGAACGGAAGATATTTCCTTTTTCTCCATAGCCCTCTATGGGCTTCTAAATATCCCTTTTCCAATTCCACAAGAACAGCCTTAGCGAAAGGCTTCTTGAAGGGAAAGATGTAATTCTGTGAGATGATTTAACAGAACACAGAGCAGTTTCTCAGAAAGCTTCTTTCCAGTTTTGAACGGAAGATATTTCCTTTTTCACCATAGCCCTCTATGGGCTTCCAAATATCCCTTTGCCAATTCCACAAGACCAGCCTTAGCGAAAGGCTTCTTGAAGGGAAAGATGTAACTCTGTGAGATGAATTAACAGAACACGGAGCAGTTTCTCAGAAAGCTTCTTTCCAGTTTTGAACGGAAGATATTTCCTTTTTCACCATAGCCCTCTACGGGCTTCCAAATATCCCTTGCCAATTCCACAAGAACAGCCTTAGCGAAAGGCTCCTTGAAGGGAAAGATGTAACGCTGTGAGATGAATTTACGGAACACAGAGCAGTTTCTCAGAAAGCTTCTTTCCAGTTTTGAACGGAAGATATTTCCTTTTTCACCATAGCCCTCTATGGGCTTCCAAATATCCCTTTGCCAATTCCACAAGAACAGCCTTAGCGAAAGGCTTATAGAAGGGAAAGATGTAACTCTGTGAGATGAATTAACAGAACACAGAGCAGTTTCTCAGAAAGCTTCTTTCCAGTTTTGAACGGAAGATATTTCCTTTTTCACCATAGCCCTCTATGGGATTCCAAATATCCCTTTGCCAATTCCACAAGGACAGCCTTAGCGAAAGGCTTCTTGAAGGGAAAGATGTAACTCTGTGAGATGAAATAACAGAACATAGAACAGTTTCTCAGAAAGCTTCTTTCCAGTTTTGAACGGAAGATATTTCCTTTTTCACCATAGCCCTCTATGGGCTTCCAAATATCCCTTTGCCAATTCCACAAGAACAGCCTTAGCGAAAGGCTTCTTGAAGGGAAAGATGTAACTCTGTGAGATGAATTAACAGAACACAGAGCAGTTTCTCAGAAAGCTTCTTTCCAGTTTTGAACGGAAGATATTTCCTTTTTCAGCATAGCCCTCTATGGGCTTCCAAATATCCCTTTGCCAATTCCACAAGAACAGCCTTAGCGAAAGGCTTCTTGAAGGGAAAGATGTAACTCTGTGAGATGAATTAACAGAACACACAACAGTTTCTCAGAAAGCTTCTTTCCAGTTTTGAACGGAAGATATTTCCATTTTCACCATAGCCCTCTATGGGCTTCTAAATATCCCTTTTCCAATTCCACAAGAACAGCCTTAGCGAAAGGCTTCTTGAAGGGAAAGATGTAACTCTGTGACATGATTTAACAGAACACAGAGCAGTTTCTCAGAAAGCTTCTTTCCAGTTTTGAACGGAAGATATTTCCTTTTTCACCATAGCCCTCTAAGTCCTTCCAAATATCCCTTTGCCAATTCCACAAGAACAGCCTTAGGGAAAGGCTTCTTGAAGGGAAAGATGTAACTCTGTGAGATGAATTAACAGAACACAGAGCAGTTTCTCAGAAAGCTTCTTTCCAGTTTTGAACGGAAGATATTTCCTTTTTCACGATAGCCCTCTATGGGCTTCCAAATATCCCTTTGCCAATTCCACAAGAACAGACTTAGCGAAAGGCTTCTTGAAGGGAAAGATGTAACTCTGTGAGATGAATTAACAGAACACAGAGCAGTTTCTCAGAAAGCTTCTTTCCAGTTTTGAACGGAAGATATTTCCTTTTCCACCATAGCCCTCTATGGGCTTCCAAATATCCCTTTGCCAATTGCACAAGAACAGCCTTAGCGAAAGGCTTCTTGAAGTGAAAGATGTAACTCTGTGAGATGAATTAACAGAACACGGAGCAGTTTCTCAGAAAGCTTGTTTCCAGTTTTGAACGGAAGATATTTCCTTTTTCACCCCAGCCCTCTATGGGCTTCCAAATATCCCTTTGCCAATTCCACAAGAACAGCCTTAGCGAAAGGCTTCTTGAAGGGAAAGATGTAACTCTATGAGATGAATTAACAGAACACGGAGCAGTTTCTCAGAAAGCTTCTTTCCAGTTTTGAACGGAAGATATTTCCTTTTTCACCATAGCCCTCTATGGGTTTCCAAATATCCCTTTGCCAATTCCACAAGAACAGCCTTAGCGAAAGGCTTCTTGAAGGGAAAGATGTAACTCTGTGAGATGAATTAACAGAACACAGAGCAGTTTCTCAGAAAGCTTCTTTCCAGTGTTGAACGGAAGATATTTCCTTTTTCACCATAGCCCTCTATGGGCTTCCAAATATCCCTTTGCCAATTCCACAAGAACAGCCTTAGCGAAAGACTTCTTGAAGGGAAAGATGTAACTCTGTGAGATGAATTAACAGAACACAGAGCAGTTTCTCAGAAAGCTTCTTTCCAGTTTTGAACGGAAGATATTTCCTTTTTCACCATAGCCCTCTATGGGCTTCCAAATATCCCTTTGCCCATTCCCCAAGAACAGCCTTAGCGAAAGGCTTCTTGAAGGGAAAGATGTAACTCTGTGAGATGAATTAACGGAACACAGAGCAGTTTGTCAGAAAGCTTCTTTCCAGTTTTGAACGGAAGATATTTCCTTTTTCACCATAGCCCTCTATGGGATTCCAAATATCCCTTTGCCAATTCCACCAGAACAGCCTTAGCGAATGGGTTATAGAAGGGAAAGATGTAACTCTGTGAGATGAATTAACAGAACACGGAGCAGTTTCTCAGAAAGCTTGTTTTCAGTTTTGAACGGAAGATATTTCCGTTTTCACCATAGCCCTCTATGGGCTTCCAAATATCCCTTTGCCAATTCCACAAGAACAGCCTTAGCGGAAGGCTTCTTGAAAGGAAAGATGTAACTCTGTGAGATGAATTAACAGAACACGGAGCAGTTTCTCAGAAAGCTTCTTTCCAGTTTTGAACGGAAGATATTTCCTTTTTCACCATAGCCCTCTATGGGATTCCAAATATCCCTTTGCCCATTCCACAAGAACAGCCTTAGCGAAAGGCTTCTTGAAGGGAAAGATGTAACTCTGTGAGATGAATTAACAGAACTCAGAGCAGTTTCTCAGAAAGCTTCTTTCCAGTGTTGAACGGAAGATATTTCCTTTTTCACCATAGCCCTTTATGGGCTTCCAAATATCCCTTTGCCAATTCCACAAGAACAGCCTTAGCGAAAGGCTTCTTGAAGGGAAAGATGTAATTCTGTGAGATGAATTAACAGAACACAGAGTAGTTTCTCAGAAAGCTTCTTTCCAGTGTTGAACGGAAGATATTTCGTTTTTCACCATAGCCCTCTATGGACTTCTAAATATCCCTTTTCCAATTCCACAAGAACAGCCTTAGCGAAAGGCTTCTTGAAGAGAAAGATGTAACTCTGTGAGATGTATTAAGAGAACACAGAGCAGTTTCTCAGAAAGCTTCTTTCCAGTTTTGAACGGAAGATATTTCCTTTTTCACCATAGCCCTCTATGGGCTTCCAAATATCCCTTTGCCAATTGCACAAGAACAGCCTTAGCGAAAGGCTTCTTGAAGGGAAAGATGTAACTCTGTGAGATGAATTAACAGAACACGGAGCAGTTTCTCAGAAAGCTTGTTTCCAGTTTTGAACGGAAGATATTTCCTTTTTCACCCCAGCCCTCTATGGGCTTCCAAATATCCCTTTGCCAATTCCACAAGTACAGCCTTAGCGAAAGGCTTCTTGAAGGGAAAGATGTAACTCTGTGAGATGAATTAACAGAACACGGAGCAGTTTCTCAGAAAGCTTCTTTCCAGTTTTGAACGGAAGATATTTCCTTTTTCACCATAGCCCTCTATGGGATTCCAAATATCCCTTTGCCAATTCCACAAGAACAGCCTTAGCGAAAGGCTTCTTGAAGGGAAAGATGTAACTCTGTGAGATGAATTAACAGAACACAGAGCAGTTTCTCAGAAAGCTTCTTTCCAGTGTTGAACGGAAGATATTTCCTTTTTCAACATAGCCCTCTATGGGCTTCCAAATATCCCTTTGCCAATTCCACAAGAACAGCCTCAGCGAAAGACTTCTTGAAGGGAAAGTTGTAACTCTGTGAGATGAATTAACAGAACACAGAGCAGTTTCTCAGAAATCTTCTTTCCAGTTTTGAACGGAAGATATTTCCTTTTTCACCATAGCCCTCTATGGGCTTCCAAATATCCCTTTGCCCATTCCCCAAGAACAGCCTTAGCGAAAGGCTTCTTGAAGGGAAAGATGTAATTCTGTGAGATGAATTAACAGAACACAGAGCAGTTTCTCAGAAAGCTTCTTTCCAGTTTTGAACGGAAGATATTTCCTTTTTCACCATAGCCCTCTATGGGCTTCCAAATATCCCTTTGCCCATTCCCCAAGAACAGCCTTAGCGAAAGGCTTCTTGAAGGGAAAGATGTAACTCTGTGAGATGAATTAACGGAACACAGAGCAGTTTGTCAGAAAGCTTCTTTCCAGTTTTGAACGGAAGATATTTCCTTTTTCACCATAGCCCTCTATGGGATTCCAAATATCCCTTTGCCAATTCCACCAGAACAGCCTTAGCGAATGGGTTATAGAAGGGAAAGATGTAACTCTGTGAGATGAATTAACAGAACACGGAGCAGTTTCTCAGAAAGCTTGTTTTCAGTTTTGAACGGAAGATATTTCCGTTTTCACCATAGCCCTCTATGGGCTTCCAAATATCCCTTTGCCAATTCCACAAGAACAGCCTTAGGGGAAGGCTTCTTGAAAGGAAAGATGTAACTCTGTGAGATGAATTAACAGAACACGGAGCAGTTTCTCAGAAAGCTTCTTTCCAGTTTTGAACGGAAGATATTTCCTTTTTCACCATAGCCCTCTATGGGATTCCAAATATCCCTTTGCCCATTCCACAAGAACAGCCTTAGCGAAAGGCTTCTTGAAGGGAAAGATGTAACTCTGTGAGATGAATTAACAGAACTCAGAGCAGTTTCTCAGAAAGCTTCTTTCCAGTGTTGAACGGAAGATATTTCCTTTTTCACCATAGCCCTTTATGGGCTTCCAAATATCCCTTTGCCAATTCCACAAGAACAGCCTTAGCGAAAGGCTTCTTGAAGGGAAAGATGTAATTCTGTGAGATGAATTAACAGAACACAGAGTAGTTTCTCAGAAAGCTTCTTTCCAGTGTTGAACGGAAGATATTTCGTTTTTCACCATAGCCCTCTATGGACTTCTAAATATCCCTTTTCCAATTCCACAAGAACAGCCTTAGCGAAAGGCTTCTTGAAGAGAAAGATGTAACTCTGTGAGATGAATTAAGAGAACACAGAGCAGTTTCTCAGAAAGCTTCTTTCCAGTTTTGAACGGAAGATATTTCCTTTTTCACCATAGCCCTCTATGGGCTTCCAAATATCCCTTTGCCAATTGCACAAGAACAGCCTTAGCGAAAGGCTTCTTGAAGGGAAAGATGTAACTCTGTGAGATGAATTAACAGAACACGGAGCAGTTTCTCAGAAAGCTTGTTTCCAGTTTTGAACGGAAGATATTTC
Source organism: Chlorocebus sabaeus (assembly GCF_047675955.1). Lineage (NCBI taxonomy): Eukaryota > Metazoa > Chordata > Mammalia > Primates > Cercopithecidae > Chlorocebus > Chlorocebus sabaeus. Next base: position 244,002 of record NW_027328325.1, on the reverse strand, counting down.
CTTTTTCACCCCAGCCCTCTATGGGCTTCCAAATATCCCTTTGCCAATTCCACAAGAACAGCCTTAGCGAAAGGCTTCTTGAAGGGAAAGATGTAACTCTGTGAGATGAATTAACAGAACACGGAGCAGTTTCTCAGAAAGCTTCTTTCCAGTTTTGAACGGAAGATATTTCCTTTTTCACCATAGCCCTCTATGGGATTCCAAATATCCCTTTGCCAATTCCACAAGAACAGCCTTAGCGAAAGGCTTCTTGAAGGGAAAGATGTAACTCTGTGAGATGAATTAACAGAACACAGAGCAGTTTCTCAGAAAGCTTCTTTCCAGTGTTGAACGGAAGATATTTCCTTTTTCAACATAGCCCTCTATGGGCTTCCAAATATCCCTTTGCCAATTCCACAAGAACAGCCTCAGCGAAAGACTTCTTGAAGGGAAAGTTGTAACTCTGTGAGATGAATTAACAGAACACAGAGCAGTTTCTCAGAAATCTTCTTTCCAGTTTTGAACGGAAGATATTTCCTTTTTCACCATAGCCCTCTATGGGCTTCCAAATATCCCTTTGCCCATTCCCCAAGAACAGCCTTAGCGAAAGGCTTCTTGAAGGGAAAGATGTAACTCTGTGAGATGAATTAACAGAACACAGAGCAGTTTCTCAGAAAGCTTCTTTCCAGTGTTGAACGGAAGATATTTCGTTTTTCACCATAGCCCTCTATGGACTTCTAAATATCCCTTTTCCAATTCCACAAGAACAGCCTTAGCGAAAGGCTTCTTGAAGAGAAAGATGTAACTCTGTGAGATGAATTAACAGAACACAGAGCAGTTTCTCAGACAGCTTCTTTCCGGTTTTGAACGGAAGATATTTCCTTTTTCACCATAGGCCTCTATGGGCTTCCAAATATCCCCTTGCCAATTCCACAAGAACAGCCTTATCGAAAGGCTTTTTGAAGGGAAAGATGTAACTCTGTGAGATGAATTAACAGAACACAGAGCAGTTTCTCAGAAAGCTTCTTTCCAGTTTTGAACGGAAGATATGTCCTTTTTCACCATAGCCCTCTATGGGCTTCCAAATATCCCTTTGCCAAATCCACAAGAACAGCCTTAGCGAAAGGCTTCTTGAAGGGAAAGATGTAACTCTGTCAGATGAATTAACAGAACACAGAGCAGTTTCTCAGAAAGCTTCTTTCCAGTTTTGAACGGAAGATATTTCCTTTTTCACCATAGCCATCTTTGGGCTTCCAAATATCCCTTTGCCAATTCCACAAGAACAGCCTTAGCGAAAGGCTTCTTGCAGGGAAAGATGTAACTCTGTGAGATGAATTAACAGAACACAGAGCAGTTTCTCAGAAAGCTTCCTTCCAGTTTTGAACGGAAGATATTTCCTTTATCAGCATAGCCCTCTATGGGCTTCCAAATATCCCTTTGCCAAATCCACAAGTACAGCCTTAGCGAAAGGCTTCTTGAAGGGAAAGATATAACTCTGTGAGATGAATTAACAGAACACAGAGCAGTTTCTCAGAAAGCTTCTTTCCAGTTTTGAACGGAAGATATTTCCTTTTTCAGCATAGCCCTCTATGTTCCTCCAAATATCCCTTTGCCCATTCCACAAGAACAGCCTTAGCGAAAGGCTTCTTGAAGGGAAAGATGTAACTCTGTGAGATGAATTAACAGAGCACAGAGCAGTTTTGAGAAAGCTTCTATCCAGTGTTGAACGGAAGATATTTCCTTTTTCTCCATAGCCCTCTATGGGCTTCTAAATATCCCTTTTCCAATTCCACAAGAACAGCCTTAGCGAAAGGCTTCTTGAAGGGAAAGATGTAAATCTGTGAGATGAATTAACAGAACTCAGAGCAGTTTCTCAGAAAGCTTATTTCCAGTGTTGAACGGAAGATATTTCCTTTTTCACCATAGCCCTCTACGGGCTTCCAAATATCCCTTGCCAATTCCACAAGAACAGCCTTAGCGAAAGGCTCCTTGAAGGGAAAGATGTAACGCTGTGAGATGAATTTACGGAACACAGAGCAGTTTCTCAGAAAGCTTCTTTCCAGTTTTGAACGGAAGATATTTCCTTTTTCACCATAGCCCTCTATGGGCTTCCAAATATCCCTTTGCCAATTCCCCAAGAACAGCCTTAGCGAAAGGCTTCGTGAAGGGAAAGATGTAACTCTGTGAGATGAATTAACAGAACACAGAGGAGTTTCTTCGAAAGCTTCTTTCCAGTTTTGAACGGAAGATATTTCCTTTTTCAGCATAGCCCTCTATGGGCTTCCAAATATCCCTTTGCCAATTCCACAAGAACAGCCTTAGCGAAAGGCTTCTTGAAGGGAAAGATGTAACTCTGTGAGATGAAATAACAGAACATAGAACAGTTTCTCAGAAAGCTTCTTTCCAGTTTTGAACGGAAGATATTCCTTTTTCACCATAGCCCTCTATGGGCTTCCAAATATCCCTTTGCCAATTCCACAAGAACAGCCTTAGCGAAAGGCTTCTTGAAGGGAAAGATGTAACTCTGTGAGATGAATTAACAGAACACAGAGCAGTTTCTCAGAAAGCTTCTTTCCAGTTTTGAACGGAAGATATTTCCTTTTTCAGCATAGCCCTCTATGGGCTTCCAAATATCCCTTTGCCGATTCCAGAAGATCAGCCTTAGCGAAAGGCTTCTTGAAGGGAAAGATGTAGCTCTGTGAGTGAATTAACAGAACACGGAGCAGTTTCTCAGAAAGCTTCTTTCCAGTTTTGAACGGAAGATATTTCCTTTTTCAGCATAGCCCTCTATGGGATTCCAAATATCCCTTTGCCAATTCCACAAGAACAGCCTTAGCGAAAGGCTTCTAGAAGGGAAAGATGTAACTCTGTTAGATGAATTAACAGAACACAGAGCAGTTTCTCAGAAAGCTTCTTTAAAGTGTTGAATGGAAGATATTTCCTTTTTCACCAGAGCCCTGTATGGGCTTCCAAATATCCCTTTGCCAATTCCACAAGAACAGCCTTAGCCATAGGCTTCTTGAATGTAAAGATGTAACAATCTGAGGTGAATTAACAGAACACAGAGCAGTTTCTCAGAAAGCTTCTTTCCAATGTTGAACGGAAGATATTTCCTTTTTCACCCTAGCACTCTATGGGCTTCTAAATATCCCTTTTCCAATTCCACAATAACAGCCTTAGCGAAAGGCTTCTTCAAGGGAAAGATGTAACTCTGTGAGATGAATTAACAGAACACAGAGCACTTTCTCAGAAAGCTTCTTTCCAGTTTTGAACGGAAGATATTTCCTTTTTCACCATAGCCCTCTATGGGCTTCCAAATATCCCTTTGCCAATTCCACAAGAACAGCCTTAGCGAAAGGCTTCGTGAAGGGAAAGATGTAACTCTGTGAGATGAATTAACAGAACACAGAGCAGTTTCTCAGAAAGCTTGTTTCCAGTTTTGAACGGAAGATATTTCCTTTTTCACCATAGCCCTCCATGGGCTTCCAAATATCCCTTGCCAATTCCACAAGAACAGCCTTAGCGAAAGTCTCCTTGAAGGGAAAGATGTAACGCTGTGAGATGAATTAACAGAACACAGAGCAGTTTCTCAGAAAGCTTCTTTCCAGTTTTGAACGGAAGATATTTCCTTTTTCAGCATAGCCCTCTATGGGCTTCCAAATATCCCTTTGCCAATTCCACAAGAACAGCCTTAGCCAAAGGCTTCTAGAAGGGAAATATGTAACTCTGTGAGATGAATTAACAGAACACAGAGCAGTTTCTCAGAAAGCTTCTTTCCAGTGTTGAACGGAAGATATTTCCTTTTTCACCATAGCCCTCTATGGGCTTCCAAATATCCCTTTTCCAATTCCACAAGAACAGCCTTAGCGAAAGGCTTCTTGAAGGGAAAGATGTAACTCTGTGAGATGATTTAACAGAACACAGAGCAGTTTCTCAGAAAGCTTCTTTCCAGTTTTGAAGGGAAGATATTTCCTTTTTCACCATAGCCCTCTAAGTCCTTCCAAATATCCCTTTGCCAATTCCACAAGAACAGACTTAGCGAAAGGCTTCTTGAAGGGAAAGATGTAACTCTGTGAGATGAATTAACAGAACACAGAGCAGTTTCCCAGAAAGCTTCTTTCCAGTTTTGAACGGAAGATATTTCCTTTTTCACCATAGCCCTCTATGGGCTTCCAAATATCCCTTTGCCAATTCCACAAGAACAGCCTTAGCGAAAGGCTTCTTGAAGGGAAAGATGTAACTCTGTGAGATGAATTAAGAGAACACAGAGCAGTTTCTCAGAAAGCTTCTTTCCAGTTTTGAACGGAAGATATTTCCTTTTTCACCATAGCCCTCTATGGGCTTCCAAATATCCCTTTGCCCATTCCACAAGAACAGCCTTAGCGAAAGGCTTCTTGAAGGGAAAGATGTAACTCTGTGAGATGAATTAACAGAACACAGAGCAGTTTCTCAGAAAGCTTCTTTCCAGTTTTGAACGGAAGATATTTCCTTTTTCACCATAGCCCTCTATGGGCTTCCAAATATCCCTTTGCCGATTCCACAAGATCAGCCTTAGCGAAAGGCTTCTTGAAGGGAAAGATGTAACTCTGTGAGTGAATTAACAGAACACGCAGCAGTTTCTCAGAAAGCTTCTTTCCAATGTTGAACGGAAGATATTTCCTTTTTCACCATAGCACTCTATGGGCTTCTAAATATCCCTTTTCCAATTCCACAAGAACAGCCTTAGCGAAAGGCTTCTTGAAGGTAAAGATGTAACTCTGTGAGATGAATTAACAGAACACAGAGCACTTTCTCAGAAAGCTTCTTTCCAGTTTTGAACGGTAGATATTTCCTTTTTCACCATAGCCCTCTAAGGGCTTCCAAATATCCCTTTGCCAATTCCACAAGAAGAGCCTTAGCGAAAGGCTTCGTGAAGGGAAAGATGTAGCTCTGTGAGATGAATTAACAGAACACAGAGCAGTTTCTCAGAAAGCTTCTTTCCAGTTTTGAACGGAAGATATTTCCTTTTTCACCATAGCCCTCTATTGGCTTCCAAATATCCCTTTGCCAATTCCACAAGAACAGCCTTAGCGAAAGGCTTCTTGAAGGGAAAGATGTAACTCTGTGAGATGAAATAACAGAACATAGAACAGTTTCTCAGAAAGCTTCTTTCCAGTTTTGAACGGAAGATATTTCCTTTTTCACCGTAGCCATCTATGGGCTTCCAAATATCCCTTTGCCAATTCCACAACAACAGCCTTAGCGAAAGGCTTCTTGAAGGGAAAGATGTAACTCTGTGAGATGAATTAACAGAACACGGAGCAGTTTCTCAGAAAGCTTCTTTACGGTTTTGAACGGAAGATATTTCCTTTTTCACCATAGCCCTCTATGGGATTCCAAATATCCCTTTGCCAATTCCACAAGAACAGCCTTAGCGAAAGGCTTCTTGAAGGGAAACATGTACCTCTGTGAGATGAATTAACAGAACTCAGAGCAGTTTCTCAGAAAGCTTCTTTCCAGTGTTGAACGGAAGATATTTCCTTTTTCACCATAGCCCTCTATGGGCTTCCAAATATCCCTTTGCCAATTACACAAGAAGAGCCTTATCGAAAGGCTTCTTGAAGGGAAAGATGTAACCCTGTGAGATGAATTAACAGAACACAGAGCAGTTTCTCAGAAAGCGTCTTTCCAGTGTTGAACGGAAGATATTTCCTTTTTCACCATAGCCCTCTATGGGCTTCTAAATATCCCTTTTCCAATTCCACAAGAACAGCCTTAGCGAAAGGCTTCTTGAAGGGAAAGATGTAACTCTGTGAGATGAATTCACAGAACACAGAGCAGTTTCTCAGAAAGCTTCTTTCCAGTTTTGAACGGAAGATATTTCCTTTTTCACCATAGGCCTCTATGGGTTTCCTAATATCCCCTTGCCAATTCCACAAGAAGAGCCTTAGCGAAAGGCTTCTTGAAGGGAAAGATGTAACTCTGTGAGATGAATTAACAGAACACAGAGCAGTTTCTCAGAAAGCTTCTTTCCAGTTTTGAACGGAAGATATTTCCTTTTTCACCATAGCCCTCTATGGGCTTCCAAATATCCCTTTGCCAATTCCACAAGAACAGCCTTAGCGAAAGGCTTCTTGAAGGGAAAGATGTAACTCTGTGAGATGAATTAACAGAACACAGAGCAGTTTCTCAGAAAGCTTCTTTCCAGTTTTGAACGGAAGATATTTCCTTTTTCAGCATAGCCCTCCATGGGCTTCCAAATATCCCTTTGCCAATTCCACAAGAACAGCCTTAGCCAAAGGCTTCTAGAAGGGAAAGATGTAACTCTGTGAGATGAATTAACAGAACACAGAGCAGTTTCTCAGAAAGCTTCTTTCCAGTTTTGAACGGAAGATATTTCCTTTTTCACCATAGTCCTCTATGGGCTTCCAAATATCCCTTTGCCAATTCCACAAGAACAGCCTTAGCGAAAGGCTTATAGAAGGGAAAGATGTAACTCTGTGAGATGAATTAACAGAACACAGAGCAGTTTCTCAGAAAGCTTCTTTCCAGTTTTGAACGGAAGATATTTCCTTTTTCACCGTAGCCCTCTATGGGATTCCAAATATCCCTTTGACAATTCCACAAGAACAGCCTTAGCGAAAGGCTTCTTGAAAGGAAAGATGTAACTCTGTGAGATGAATTAACAGAACACAGAGCAGTTTCTCAGAAAGCTTCTTTCCAGTTTTGAACGGAAGATATTTCCTTTTTCACCATAGCCCTCTATGGGATTCCAAATATCCCTCTGCCAATTGCACAAGAACAGCCTTAGCCAAAGGCTTCTTGAAGGGAAAGATGTAACTCTGTGAGATGAATTAACAGAACCCAGAGCACTTTCTCAGAAAGCTTCTTTCCGGTTTTGAACGGAAGATATTTCCTTTTTCAGCATAGCCCTCTATGGGCTTCCAAATATCCCTTTGCCAATTCCACAAGAAGAGCCTTAGCGAAAGGCTACTTGAAGGGAAAGATGTAACTCTGTGAGATGAATTAACAGAACACAGAGCAGTTTCTCAGAAAGCTTCTTTCCAGTTTTGAACGGAAGATATTTCCTTTTTCACCATAGCCCTCTAAGGTCTTCCAAATATCCCTTTGCCAAATCCACAAGAACAGCCTTAGCGAAAGGCTTCTTGAAGGGAAAGATGTAACTCTGTGAGATGAATTAACAGAACACAGAGCAGTTTCTCAGAAAGCTTCTTTCCAGTTTTGAACGGAAGATATTTCCTTTTTCACCATAGCCCTCCATGGGCTTCCAAATATCCCTTGCCAATTCCACAAGAACAGCCTTAGCGAAAGGCTCCTTGAAGGGAAAGATGTAACGCTGTGAGATGAATTAACAGAACACAGAGCAGTTTCTCAGAAAGCTTCTTTCCAGTTTTGAACGGAAGATATTTCCTTTTTCAGCATAGCCCTCTATGGGCTTCCAAATATCCCTTTGCCAATTCCACAAGAACAGCCTTAGCCAAAGGCTTCTAGAAGGGAAAGATGTAACTCTGTGAGATGAATTAACAGAACACAGAGCAGTTTCTCAGAAAGCTTCTTTCCAGTGTTGAACGGAAGATATTTCCTTTTTCACCATAGCCCTCTATGGGCTTCTAAATATCCCTTTTCCAATTCCACAAGAACAGCCTTAGCGAAAGGCTTCTTGAAGGGAAAGATGTAACTCTGTGAGATGATTTAACAGAACACAGAGCAGTTTCTCAGAAAGCTTCTTTCCAGTTTTGAACGGAAGATATTTCCTTTTTCACCATAGCCCTCTAAGTCCTTCCAAATATCCCTTTGCCAATTCCACAAGAACAGACATAGCGAAAGGCTTCTTGAAGGGAAAGATGTAACTCTGTGAGATAAATTAACAGAACACAGAGCAGTTTCTCAGAAAGCTTCTTTCCAGTTTTGAACGGAAGATATTTCCTTTTTCACCATAGCCCTCTATGGGCTTCCAAATATCCCTTTGCCAATTCCACAAGAACAGCCTTAGCGAAAGGCTTCTTTAAGGGAAAGATGTAACTTTGTGAGATGATTTAAGAGAACACAGAGCAGTTTCTCAGAATGCTTCTTTCCAGTTTTGAACGGAAGATATTTCCTTTTTCACCATAGCCCTCTATGGGCTTCCAAATATCCCTTTGCCCATTCCCCAAGAACAGCCTTAGCGAAAGGCTTCTTGAAGGGAAAGATGTAACTCTGTGAGATGAATTAACAGAACACTGAGCAGTTTCTCAGAAAGCTTCTTTCCAGTTTTGAACGGAAGATATTTCCTTTTTCACCATAGCCCTCTATGGGCTTCCAAATATCCCTTTGCCGATTCCACAAGATCAGCCTTAGCGAAAGGCTTCTTGAAGGGAAAGATGTAACTCTGTGAGTGAATTAACAGAACACGGAGCAGTTTCTCAGAAAGCTTCTTTCCAATGTTGAACGGAAGATATTTCCTTTTTCACCATAGCACTCTATGGGCTTCTAAATATCCCTTTTCCAATTCCACAAGAACAGCCTTAGCGAAAGGCTTCTTGAAGGTAAAGATGTAACTCTGTGAGATGAATTAACAGAACACAGAGCACTTTCTCAGAAAGCTTCTTTCCAGTTTTGAACGGTAGATATTTCCTTTTTCACCATAGCCCTCTATGGGCTTCCAAATATCCCTTTGCCAATTCCACAAGAAAAGCCTTAGCGAAAGGCTTCGTGAAGGGAAAGATGTAACTCTGTGAGATGAATTAACAGAACACAGAGCAGTTTCTCAGAAAGCTTCTTTCCAGTTTTGAACGGAAGATATTTCCTTTTTCACCATAGCCCTCTATTGGCTTCCAAATATCCCTTTGCCAATTCCACAAGAACAGCCTTAGCGAAAGGCTTCTTGAAGGGAAAGATGTAACTCTGTGAGATGAATTAACAGAACACAGAGCAGTTTCTCAGAAAGCTTCTTTCCAGTTTTGAACGGAAGATATTTCCTTTTTCACCATAGCCCTCCATGGGCTTCCAAATATCCCTTGCCAATTCCACAAGAACAGCCTTAGCGAAAGGCTCCTTGAAGGGAAAGATGTAACGCTGTGAGATGAATTAACAGAACACAGAGCAGTTTCTCAGAAAGCTTCTTTCCAGTTTTGAACGGAAGATATTTCCTTTTTCAGCATAGCCCTCTATGGGCTTCCAAATATCCCTTTGCCAATTCCACAAGAACAGCCTTATCCAAACGCTTTTTGAAGGGAAAGATGTAACTCTGTGAGATGAATTAACAGAACACAGAGCAGTTTCTCAGAAAGCTTCTTTCCAGTTTTGAACGGAAGATAATTCCTTTTTCACCATAGTCCTCTATGGGCTTCCAAATATCCCTTTGCCAATTCCACAAGAACAGCCTTAGCGAAAGGCTTATAGAAGGGAAAGATGTAACTCTGTGAGATGAATTAACAGAACACAGAGCAGTTTCTCAGAAAGCTTCTTTCCAGTTTTGAACGGAAGATATTTCCTTTTTCACCATAGCCCTCTATGGGATTCCAAATATCCCTTTGCCAATTCCACAAGAACAGCCTTAGCGAAAGGCTTCTTGAAGGGAAAGATATAACTCTGTGAGATGAATTAACAGAACACAGAGCAGTTTCTCAGAAAGCTTCTTTCCAATTTTGAACGGAAGATATTTCCTTTTTCAGCATAGCCCTCTATGGGCTTCCAAATATCCCTTTTCCAATTCCAGAAGAACAGCCTTAGCGAAAGGCTTCTTGAAGGGAAAGATGTAACTCTGTGAGATGAATTAACAGAACACAGAGCAGTTTCTCAGAAAGCTTCTTTCCAGTTTTGAACGGAAGATATTTCCTTTTTCACCATAGCCCTCTATGGGCTTCCAAATATCCCTTGCCAATTCCACAAGAACAGCCTTAGCGAAAGGCTCCTTGAAGGGAAAGATGTAACGCTGTGAGATGAATTAACAGAACACAGAGCAGTTTCTCAGAAAGCTTCTTTCCAGTTTTGAACGGAAGATATTTCCTTTTTCAGCAAAGCCCTCTATGGGCTTCCAAATATCCCTTTGCCAATTCCACAAGAACAGCCTTAGCCAAAGGCTTCTAGAAGGGAAATATGTAACTCTGTGAGATGAATTAACAGAACACAGAGCAGTTTCTCAGAAAGCTTCTTTCCAGTGTTGAACGGAAGATATTTCCTTTTTCACCATAGCCCTCTATGGGCTTCTAAATATCCCTTTTCCAATTCCACAAGAACAGCCTTAGCGAAAGGCTTCTTGAAGGGAAAGATGTAACTCTGTGAGATGATTTAACAGAACACAGAGCAGTTTCTCAGAAAGCTTCTTTCCAGTTTTGAACGGAAGATATTTCCTTTTTCACCATAGCCCTCTAAGTCCTTCCAAATATCCCTTTGCCAATTCCACAAGAACAGACTTAGCGAAAGGCTTCTTGAAGGGAAAGATGTAACTCTGTGAGATGAATTAACAGAACACAGAGCAGTTTCCCAGAAAGCTTCTTTCCAGTTTTGAACGGAAGATATTTCCTTTTTCACCATAGCCCTCTATGGGCTTCCAAATATCCCTTTGCCAATTCCACAAGAACAGCCTTAGCAAAAGGCTTCTTGAAGGGAAAGATGTAACTCTGTGAGATGAATTAAGAGAACACAGAGCAGTTTCTCAGAAAGCTTCTTTCCAGTTTTGAACGGAAGATATTTCCTTTTTCACCATAGCCCTCTATGGGCTTCCAAATATGCCTTTGCCCATTCCCCAAGAACAGCCTTAGCGAAAGGCTTCTTGAAGGGAAAGATGTAACTCTGTGAGATGAATTAACAGAACACAGAGCAGTTTCTCAGAAAGCTTCTTTCCAGTTTTGAACGGAAGATATTTCCTTTTTCACCATAGCCCTCTATGGGCTTCCAAATATCCCTTTGCCGATTCCACAAGATCAGCCTTAGCGAAAGGTTTCTTGAAGGGAAAGATGTAACTCTGTGAGTGAATTAACAGAACACGGAGCAGTTTCTCAGAAAGCTTCTTTCCAATGTTGAACGGAAGATATTTCCTTTTTCACCGTAGCACTCTATGGGCTTCTAAATATCCCTTTTCCAATTCCACAAGAACAGCCTTAGCGAAAGGCTTCTTGAAGGTAAAGATGTAACTCTGTGAGATGAATTAACAGAACACAGAGCACTTTCTCAGAAAGCTTCTTTCCAGTTTTGAACGGTAGATATTTCCTTTTTCACGATAGCCCTCTAAGTCCTTCCAAATATCCCTTTGCCAATTCCACAAGAACAGCCTTAGAGAAAGGCTCCTTGAAGGGAAAGATGTAACGCTGTGAGATGAATTAACAGAACACAGAGCAGTTTCTCAGAAAGCTTATTTCCAGTTTTGAACGGAAGATATTTCCTTTTTCAGCATAGCCCTCTATGGGCTTCCAAATATCCCTTTGCCAATTCCACAAGAACAGCCTTAGCCAAACGCTTTTTGAAGGGAAAGATGTAACTCTGTGAGATGAATTAACAGAACACAGAGCAGTTTCTCAGAAAGCTTCTTTCCAGTTTTGAACGGAAGATAATTCCTTTTTCACCATAGTCCTCTATGGGCTTCCAAATATCCCTTTGCCAATTCCACAAGAACAGCCTTAGCGAAAGGCTTATAGAATGAAAGATGTAACGCTGTGAGATGAATTAACAGAACACAGAGCAGTTTCTCAGAAAGCTTCTTTCCAGTTTTGAACGGAAGATATTTCCTTTTTCACCATAGCCCTCTATGGGATTCCAAATATCCCTTTGCCAATTCCACAAGAACAGCCTTAGCGAAAGGCTTCTTGAAGGGAAAGATATAACTCTGTGAGATGAATTAACAGAACACAGAGCAGTTTCTCAGAAAGCTTCTTTCCAATTTTGAACGGAAGATATTTCCTTTTTCAGCATAGCCCTCTATGGGCTTCCAAATATCCCTTTTCCAATTCCACAAGAACAGCCTTAGCGAAAGGCTTCTTGAAGGGAAAGATGTAACTCTGTGAGATGAATTAACAGAACACAGAGCAGTTTCTCAGAAAGCTTCTTTCCAGTTTTGAACGGAAGATATTTCCTTTTTCACCATAGCCCTCTATGGGCTTCCAAATATCCCTTGCCAATTCCACAAGAACAGCCTTAGCGAAAGGCTCCTTGAAGGGAAAGATGTAACGCTGTGAGATGAATTAACAGAACACAGAGCAGTTTCTCAGAAAGCTTCTTTCCAGTTTTGAACGGAAGATATTTCCTTTTTCAGCATAGCCCTCTATGGGCTTCCAAATATCCCTTTGCCAATTCCACAAGAACAGCCTTAGCCAAAGGCTTCTAGAAGGGAAATATGTAACTCTGTGAGATGAATTAACAGAACACAGAGCAGTTTCTCAGAAAGCTTCTTTCCAGTGTTGAACGGAAGATATTTCCTTTTTCACCATAGCCCTCTATGGGCTTCTAAATATCCCTTTTCCAATTCCACAACAACAGCCTTAGCGAAACGCTTCTTGAAGGGAAAGATGTAACTCTGTGAGATGATTTAACAGAACACAGAGCAGTTTCTCAGAAAGCTTCTTTCCAGTTTTGAAGGGAAGATATTTCCTTTTTCACCATAGCCCTCTAAGTCCTTCCAAATATCCCTTTGCCAATTCCACAAGAACAGACTTAGCGAAAGGCTTCTTGAAGGGAAAGATGTAACTCTGTGAGATGAATTAACAGAACACAGAGCAGTTTCCCAGAAAGCTTCTTTCCAGTTTTGAACGGAAGATATTTCCTTTTTCACCATAGCCCTCTATGGGCTTCCAAATATCCCTTTGCCAATTCCACAAGAACAGCCTTAGCGAAAGGCTTCTTGAAGGGAAAGATGTAACTCTGTTAGATGAATTAAGAGAACACAGAGCAGTTTCTCAGAAAGCTTCTTTCCAGTTTTGAACGGAAGGTATTTCCTTTTTCACCATAGCCCTCTATGGGCTTCCAAATATCCCTTTGCCCATTCCCCAAGAACAGCCTTAGCGAAAGGCTTCTTGAAGGGAAAGATGTAACTCTGTGAGATGAATTAACAGAACACAGAGCAGTTTCTCAGAAAGCTTCTTTCCAGTTTTGAACGGAAGATATTTCCTTTTTCACCATAGCCCTCTATGGGCTTCCAAATATCCCTTTGCCGATTCCACAAGATCAGCCTTAGCGAAAGGCTTCTTGAAGGGAAAGATGTAACTCTGTGAGATGAATTAACAGAACACAGAGCAGTTTCTCAGAAAGCTTCTTTCCAGTTTTGAACGGAAGATATTTCCTTTTTCACCGTAGCCCTCTATGGGCTTCCAAATATCCCTTTGCCAAATCCACAAGAACAGCCTTAGCGAAAGGCTTCTTGAAGGGAAAGATGTAACTCTGTGAGATGAATTAACAGAACACAGAGCAGTTTCTCAGAAAGCTTCTTTCCAGTTTTGAACGGAAGATATTTCCTTTTTCACCATAGCCCTCCATGGGCTTCCAAATATCCCTTGCCAATTCCACAAGAACAGCCTTAGCGAAAGGCTCCTTGAAGGGAAAGATGTAACGCTGTGAGATGAATTAACAGAACACAGAGCAGTTTCTCAGAAAGCTTCTTTCCAGTTTTGAGCGGAAGATATTTACTTTTTCAGCATAGCCCTCTATGGGCTTCCAAATATCCCTTTGCCAATTCCACAAGAACAGCCTTAGCCAAAGGCTTCTAGAAGGGAAAGATGTAACTCTATGAGATGAATTAACAGAACACAGAGCAGTTTCTCAGAAAGCTTCTTTCCAGTGTTGAACGGAAGATATTTCCTTTTTCACCATAGCCCTCTATGGGCTTCTAAATATCCCTTTTCCAATTCCACAAGAACAGCCTTAGCGAACGGCTTCGTGAAGGGAAAGATGTAACTCTGTGAGATGAATTAACAGAACACAGAGCAGTTTCTCAGAAAGCTCCTTTCCAGTTTTGAACGGAAGATATTTCCTTTTTCACCATAGCCCTCTATGGGCTTCCAAATATCCCTTTGCCAATTCCACAAGAACAGCCTTAGCGAAAGGCTTCTTGAAGGGAAAGATGTAACTCTGTGAGATGAAATAACAGAACATAGAACAGTTTCTCAGAAAGCTTCTTTCCAGTTTTGAACGGAAGATATTTCCTTTTTCACCGTAGCCATCTATGGGCTTCCAAATATCCCTTTGCCAATTCCACAAGAACAGCCTTAGCGAAAGGCTTCTTGAAGGGAAAGATGTAACTCTGTGAGATGAATTAACAGAACACAGAGCAGTTTCTCAGAAAGCTTCTTTCCAGTTTTGAACGGAAGACATTTCCTTTTTCAGCATAGCCCTCCATGGGCTTCCAAATATCCCTTTGCCAATTCCACAAGAACAGCCTTAGCCAAAGGCTTCTAGAAGGGAAAGATGTAACTCTGTGAGATGAATTAACAGAACACAGAGCAGTTTCTCAGAAAGCTTCTTTCCAGTTTTGAACGGAAGATATTTCCTTTTTCACCATAGTCCTCTATGGGCTTCCAAATATCCCTTTGCCAATTCCACAAGAACAGCCTTAGCGAAAGGCTTATAGAAGGGAAAGATGTAACTCTGTGAGATGAATTAACAGAACACAGAGCACTTTCTCAGAAAGCTTCTTTCCAGTTTGGAACGGAAGATATTTCCTTTTTCACCATAGCCCTCTATGGGATTCCAAATATCCCTTTGACAATTCCACAAGAACAGCCTTAGCGAAAGGCTTCTTGAAAGGAAAGATGTAACTCTGTGAGATGAATTAACAGAACACAGAGCAGTTTCTCAGAAAGCTTCTTTCCAGTGTTGAACGGAAGATATTTCCTTTTTCACCATAACCCTCTATGGGGTTCCAAATATCCCTTTGCCAATTCCACAAGAACAGCCTTAGCCAAAGGCTTCTTGAAGGGAAAGATGTAACTCTGTGAGATGAATTAACAGAACACAGAGCAGTTTCTCAGAAAGCTTCTTTCCAATGTTGAACGGAAAATATTTCCTTTTTCACCATAGGCCTCTATGGGCTTCTAAATATCCCTTTTCCAATTCCACAAGAACAGCCTTAGCGAAAGGCTTCTTGAAGGGAAAGATGTAACTCTGTGAGATGAATTAACAGAACACAGAGCACTTTCTCAGAAAGCTTCTTTCCGGTTTTGAACGGAAGATATTTCCTTTTTCACCATAGCCCTCTATGGGCTTCCAAATATCCCTTTGCCAAATCCCCAAGAACAGCCTTAGCGAAAGGCTTCGTGAAGGGAAAGATGTAACTCTGTGAGATGAATTAACAGAACACAGAGCAGTTTCTCAGAAAGCTTCTTTCCAGTTTTGAACGGAAGATATTTCCTTTTTCAGCATAGCCCTCTATGGGCTTCCAAATATCCCTTTGCCAATTCCACAAGAACAGCCTTAGCGAAAGGCTTCTTGAAGGGAAAGATGTAACTCTGTGAGATGAAATAACAGAACATAGAACAGTTTCTCAGAAAGCTTCTTTCCAGTTTTGAACGGAAGATATTTCCTTTTTCACCATAGCCCTCTATGGGCTTCCATATATCCCTTTGCGAATTCCACAAGAACAGCCTTAGCGAAAGGCTTCTTGAAGGGAAAGATGTAACTCTGTGAGATGAATTAACAGAACACAGAGCAGTTTCTCAGAAAGCTTCTTTCCAGTTTTGAACGGAAGATATTTCCTTTTTCAGCATAGCCCTCTATGGGCTTCCAAATATCCCTTTGCCAATTCCACAAGAACAGCCTTAGCGAAAGGCTTCTTGAAGGGAAAGATGTAACTCTGTTAGATGAATTAACAGAACACAGAGCAGTTTCTCAGAAAGCTTCTTAAAGTGTTGAACGGAAGATATTTCCTTTTTCACCAGAGCCCTGTATGGGCTTCCAAATATCCCTTTGCCAATTCCACAAGAACAGCCTTAGCCATAGGCTTCTTGAATGTAAAGATGTAACAATCTGAGATGAATTAACAGAACACAGAGCAGTTTCTCAGAAAGCTTCTTTCCAATGTTGAACGGAAGATATTTCCTTTTTCACCATAGCACTCTATGGGCTTCTAAATATCCCTTTTCCAATTCCACAATAACAGCCTTAGCGAAAGGCTTCTTCAAGGGAAAGATGTAACTCTGTGAGATGAATTAACAGAACACAGAGCACTTTCTCAGAAAGCTTCTTTGCAGTTTTGAACGGAAGATATTTCCTTTTTCACCATAGCCCTCTATGGGCTTCCAAATATCCCTTTGCCAATTCCACAAGAACAGCCTTAGCGAAAGGCTTCGTGAAGGGAAAGATGTAACTCTGTGAGATGAATTAACAGAACACAGAGCAGTTTCTCAGAAAGCTTCTTTCCAGTTTTGAACGGAAGATATTTCCTTTTTCACCATAGCCCTCTATTGGCTTCCAAATATCCCTTTGCCAATTCCACAAGAACAGCCTTAGCGAAAGGCTTCTTGAAGGGAAAGATGTAACTCTGTGAGATGAAATAACAGAACATAGAACAGTTTCTCAGAAAGCTTCTTTCCAGTTTTGAACGGAAGATATTTCCTTTTTCACCGTAGCCATCTATGGGCTTCCAAATATCCCTTTGCCAATTCCACAAGAACAGCCTTAGCGAAAGGCTTCTTGAGGGGAAAGATGTAACTCTGTGAGATGAATTAACAGAACACGGAGCAGTTTCTCAGAAAGCTTCTTTACAGTTTTGAACGGAAGATATTTCCTTTTTCACCATAGCCCTCTATGGGATTCCAAATATCCCTTTGCCAATTCCACAAGAACAGCCTTAGCGAAAGGCTTCTTGAAGGGAAAGATGTACCTCTGTGAGATGAATTAACAGAACTCAGAGTAGTTTCTCAGAAAGCTTCTTTCCAGTGTTGAACGGAAGATATTTCCTTTTTCACCATAGCCCTCTATGGGCTTCCAAATATCCCTTTGCCAATTACACAAGAAGAGCCTTAGCGAAAGGCTTCTTGAAGGGAAAGATGTAACTCTGTGAGATGAATTAACAGAACACAGAGCAGTTTCTCAGAAAGCTTCTTTCCAGTTTTGAACGGAAGATATTTCCTTTTTCACCATAGGCCTCTATGGGCTTCCAAATATCCCTTTGCCAATTCCACAAGAAGAGCCTTAGCGAAAGGCTTCTTGAAGGGAAAGATGTAACTCTGTGAGATGAATTAACAGAACACAGAGCAGTTTCTCAGAAAGCTTCTTTCCAGTTTTGAACGGAAGATATTTCCTTTTTCACCGTAGCCCTCTATGGGCTTCCAAATATCCCTTTGCCAAATCCACAAGAACAGCCTTAGCGAAAGGCTTCTTGAAGGGAAAGATGTAACTCTGTGAGATGAATTAACAGAACACAGAGCAGTTTCTCAGAAAGCTTCTTTCCAGTTTTGAACGGAAGATATTTCCTTTTTCACCATAGCCCTCCATGGGCTTCCAAATATCCCTTGCCAATTCCACAAGAACAGCCTTAGCGAAAGGCTCCTTGAAGGGAAAGATGTAACGCTGTGAGATGAATTAACAGAACACAGAGCAGTTTCTCAGAAAGCTTCTTTCCAGTTTTGAACGGAAGATATTTCCTTTTTCAGCATAGCCCTCTATGGGCTTCCAAATATCCCTTTGCCAATTCCACAAGAACAGCCTTAGCCAAAGGCTTCTAGAAGGGAAAGATGTAACTCTGTGAGATGAATTAACAGAACACAGAGCAGTTTCTCAGAAAGCTTCTTTCCAGTGTTGAACGGAAGATATTTCCTTTTTCACCATAGCCCTCTATGGGCTTCTAAATATCCCTTTTCCAATTCCACAAGAACAGCCTTAGCGAAAGGCTTCATGAAGGGAAAGATGTAACTCTGTGAGATGATTTAACAGAACACAGAGCAGTTTCTCAGAAAGCTTCTTTCCAGTTTTGAACGGAAGATATTTCCTTTTTCACCATAGCCCTCTAAGTCCTTCCAAATATCCCTTTGCCAATTCCAGAAGAACAGACTTAGCGAAATGCTTCTTGAAGGGAAAGATGTAACTCTGTGAGATGAATTAAGAGAACACAGAGCAGTTTCTCAGAAAGCTTCTTTCCAGTTTTGAACGGAAGATATTTCCTTTTTCACCATAGCCCTCTATGGGCTTCCAAATATCCCTTTGCCCATTCCCCAAGAACAGCCTTAGCGAAAGGCTTCTTGAAAGGAAAGATGTAACTCTGTGAGATGAATTAACAGAACACAGAGCAGTTTCTCAGAAAGCTTCTTTCCAGTTTTGAACGGAAGATATTTCCTTTTTCACCATAGCCCTCTATGGGCTTCCAAATATCCCTTTGCCGATTCCACAAGATCAGCCTTAGCGAAAGGCTTCTTGAAGGGAAAGATGTAACTCTGTGAGTGAATTAACAGAACACGGAGCAGTTTCTCAGAAAGCTTCTTTCCAATGTTGAACGGAAGATATTTCCTTTTTCACCATAGCACTCCATGGGCTTCTAAATATCCCTTTTCCAATTCCACAAGAACAGCCTTAGCGAAAGGCTTCTTGAAGGTAAAGATGTAACTCTGTGAGATGAATTAACAGAACACAGAGCACTTTCTCAGAAAGCTTCTTTCCAGTTTTGAACGGTAGATATTTCCTTTTTCACCATAGCCCTCTATGGGCTTCCAAATATCCCTTTTCCAATTCCACAAGAACAGCCTTAGCGAAAGGCTTCTTGAAGGGAAAGATGTAACTCTGTGAGATGAATTTACAGAACACAGAGCAGTTTCTCAGAAAGCTTCTTTCCAGTGTTGAACGGAAGATATTTCCTTTTTCACCATAGCCCTCTATTGGCTTCCAAATATCCCTTTGCCAATTCCACAAGAACAGCCTTAGCGAAAGGCTTCTTGAAGGGAAAGATGTAACTCTGTGAGATGAAATAACAGAACATAGAGCAGTTTCTCAGAAAGCTTCTTTCCAGTTTTGAACGGAAGATATTTCCTTTTTCACCGTAGCCATCTATGGGATTCCAAATATCCCTTTGCCAATTCCACAAGAACAGACTTAGCGAAAGGCTTCTTGAAGGGAAAGATGTAACTCTGTGAGATGAATTAACAGAACACGGAGCAGTTTCTCAGAAAGCTTCTTTCCAGTTTTTAACGGAAGATATTTCCTTTTTCACCATAGCCCTCTATGGGATTCCAAATATCCCTTTGCCAATTCCACAAGAACAGCCTTAGCGAAAGGCTTCTTGAAGGGAAAGATGTACCTCTGTGAGATGAATTAACAGAACTCAGAGCAGTTTCTCAGAAAGCTTCTTTCCAATGTTGAACGGAAGATATTTCCTTTTTCACCATAGCCCTCTATGGGCTTCCAAATATCCCTTTGCCAATTACACAAGAAGAGCCTTAGCGAAAGGCTTCTTGAAGGGAAAGATGTAACCCTGTGAGATGAATTAACAGAACACAGAGCAGTTTCTCAGAAAGCTTCTTTCCAGTTTTGAACGGAAGATATTTCCTTTTTCACCATAGCCCTCTATGGGATTCCAAATATCCCTTTGACAATTCCACAAGAACAGCCTTAGCGAAAGGCTTCTTGAAGGGAAAGATGTAACTCTGTGAGATGAATTAACAGAACACAGAGGAGTTTCTCAGAAAGCTTCTTTCCAGTTTTGAACGGAAGATATTTCCTTTTTCAGCATAGCCCTCTATGGGCTTCCAAATATCCCTTTGCCAATTCCACAAGAACAGCCTTAGCGAAAGGCTTCTTGAAGGGAAAGATGTAACTCTGTTAGATGAATTAACAGAACACAGAGCAGTTTCTCAGAAAGCTTCTTTAAAGTGTTGAACGGAAGATATTTCCTTTTTCACCAGAGCCCTGTATGGGCTTCCAAATATCCCTTTGCCAATTCCACAAGAACAGCCTTAGCCATAGGCTTCTTGAATGTAAAGATGTAACAATCTGAGATGAATTAACAGAACACAGAGCAGTTTCTCAGAAAGCTTCTTTCCAGTATTGAACGGAAGATATTTCCTTTTTCAGCATAGCCCTCTACGGGCTTCCAAATATCCCTTTGCCAATTCCACAAGAACAGCCTTAGCGAAAGGCTCCTTGAAGGGAAAGATGTAACGCTGTGAGATGAATTAACAGAACACAGAGCAGTTTCTCAGAAAGCTTCTTTCCAGTTTTGAACGGAAGATATTTCCTTTTTCAGCATAGCCCTCTATGGGCTTCCAAATATCCCTTTGCCTATTCCACAAGAACAGCCTTAGCCAAAGGCTTCTAGAAGGGAAAGATGTAACATTGTGAGATGAATTAACAGAATACAGAGCAGTTTCTCAGAAAGCTTCTTTCCAGTTTTGAACGGAAGATATTTCCTTTTTCACCATAGCCCTCTATGGGCTTCCAAATATCCCTTTGCCAATTCCACAAGAACAGCCTTAGCGAAAGGCTTATAGAAGGGAAAGATGTAACTCTGTGAGATGAATTAACAGAACACGGAGCAGTTTCTCAGAAAGCTTGTTTGCAGTTTTGAACGGAAGATATTTCCTTTTTCACCCTAGCCCTCTATGGGCTTCCAAATATCCCTTTGCCAATTCCACAAGAACAGCCTTAGCGAAAGGCTTCTTGAAGGGAAAGATGTAACTCTGTGAGATGAAATAACAGAACATAGAACAGTTTCTCAGAAAGCTTCTTTCCTGTTTTGAACGGAAGATATTTCCTTTTTCACCATAGCCCTCTATGGGCTTCCAAATATCCCTTTGCCAATTCCACAAGAACAGCCTTAGCTAAAGGCTTCTTGAAAGGAAAGATGTAACTCTGTGAGATGAATTAACAGAACACAGAGCAGTTTCTCAGAAAGCTTCTTTCCAGTTTTGAACGGAAGATATTTCCTTTTTCACCATAGCCCTCTAAGGGCTTCCAAATATCCCTTTGCCGAATCCACAAGAACAGCCTTAGCGAAAGGCTTCTTGAAGGGAAAGATGTAATTCTGTGAGATCAATTAACAGAACACAGAGCAGTTTCTCAGAAAGCTTGTTTCCGGTTTTGAACGGAAGATATTTCCTTTTTCACCATAGCTCTCTATGGGCTTCCAAATATCCCTTTGCCAATTCCACAAGAACAGCCTTAGCGAAAGGCCTCTTGAAGGGAAAGATGTAACTCTGTGAGATGAATTAACAGAACACGGAGCAGTTTCTCAGAAAGCTTCTTTCCAGTTTTGAACGGAAGATATTTCCTTTTTCACCATAGCCCTCTATGGGCTTCCAAATATCCCTTTGCCAATTCCACAAGAACAGCCTTAGCGAAAGGCTTCTTGAAGGGAAAGATGTAACTCTGTGAGATGAATTAACAGAACTCAGAGCAGTTTTTCAGAAAGATTCTTTCCAATGTTGAACGGAAGGTATTTCCTTTTTCACCATAGCCCTGTATGGGCTTCCAAATATCCCTTTGCCAATTCCACAAGAACAGCCTTAGCGAAAGGCTTCTTGAAGGGAAAGATGTAACTCTGTGAGATGAATTAACAGAACACAGAGCAGTTTCTCAGAAAGCTTCTTTCCAGTGTTGAACGGAAGATATTTCCTTTTTCACCATAGCCCTCGAATGGCTTCTAAATATCCCTTTGCCAATTCCACAAGAACAGCCTTAGCGAAAGGCTTCTTGAAGGGAAAGATGTAACTCTGTGAGATGATTTAACAGAACACAGAGCAGTTTCTCAGAAAGCTTCTTTCCAGTTTTGAACGGAAGATATTTCCTTTTTCACCATAGAACTCTATGGCTTCCAAATATCCCTTTGCCAATTCCACAAGAACAGACTTAGCGAAAGGCTTCTTGAAGGGAAACATGTAACTCTGTGAGATGAATTAACAGAACACAGAGCAGTTTTTCAGAAAGCTTCTTTCCAGTTTTGAACGGAAGATATTTCCTTTTTCACCATAGCCCTCTATGGGCTTCCAAATATCCCTTTGCCAATTCCACAAGAACAGCCTTAGCGAAAGGCTTCTTGAAGGGAAAGATGTAACTCTGTGAGATGAATTAACAGAACACGGAGCAGTTTCTCAGAAAGCTTGTTTCCAGTTTTGAACGGAAGATATTTCCTTTTTCACCCTAGCCCTCTATGGGCTTCCAAATATCCCTTTGCCAATTCCACAAGAACAGCCTTAGCGAAAGGCTTCTTGAAGGGAAAGATGTAACTCTGTGAGATGAATTAACAGAACACAGAGCAGTTTCTCAGAAATCTTCTTTCTAGTGTTCAACGGAAGATATTTCCTTTTTCACCATAGCCCTCTATGGGATTCCAAATATCCCTTTGCCAATTCCACAAGAACAGCCTTAGCGAAAGGCTTCTTGAAGGGAAAGATGTAACTCTGTGAGATGAATTAACAGAACACAGAGCAGTTTCTCAGAAAGCTTCTTTCCAGTGTTGAACGGAAGATATTTCCTTTTTCACCATAGCCCTCTAATGGCTTCTATATATCCCTTTGCCAATTCCACAAGAACAGCCTTAGCGAAAGGCTTCTTGAAGGGAAAGATGTAACTCTGTGAGATGATTTAACAGAACACAGAGCAGTTTCTCAGAAAGCTTCTTTCCAGTTTTGAACGGAAGATATTTCCTTTTTCACCATAGAACTCTATGGCTTCCAAATATCCCTTTGCCAATTCCACAAGAACAGACTTAGCGAAAGGCTTCTTGAAGGGAAACATGTAACTCTGTGAGATGAATTAACAGAACACAGAGCAGTTTTTCAGAAAGCTTCTTTCCAGTTTTGAACGGAAGATATTTCCTTTTTCACCATAGCCCTCTATGGGCTTCCAAATATCCCTTTGCCAATTCCACAAGAACAGCCTTAGCGAAAGGCTTCTTGAAGGGAAAGATGTAACTCTGTGAGATGAATTAACAGAACACGGAGCAGTTTCTCAGAAAGCTTGTTTCCAGTTTTGAACGGAAGATATTTCCTTTTTCACCATAGCCCTCTATGGGCCTCCAAATATCACTTTTCCAGTTACACAAGAACAGCCTTAGCGAAAGGCTTCTTAAAGGGAAAGATGTAACTCTGTGAGATGAATTAACACAACACAGAGCAGTTTCTCAGAAAGCTTCTTTCCAGTTTTGAACGGAAGATATTTCCTTTTTCACCATAGCCCTCTATGGGCTTCCAAATATCCCTTTGCCAATTCCACAAGAACAGCCTTAGCGAAAGGCTTCTTGAAGTGAAAGATGTAACTCTGTGAGATGATTTAACAGAACACAGAGCAGTTTCTCAGAAAGCTTCTTTCCAGTTTTGAACGGAAGATATTTCCTTTTTCACCATAGCCCTCTATGGGCTTCTAAATATCCCTTTTCCAATTCCACAAGAACAGCCTTAGCGAAAGGCTTCTTGAAGGTAAAGATGTAACTATGTGAGATGAATTAACAGAACACAGAGCACTTTCTCAGAAAGCTTCTTTCCAGTTTTGAACGGAAGATATTTCCTTTTTCACCATAGGCCTCTATGGGCTTCCAAATATCCCTTTGCCAATTCCACAAGAACAGCCTTAGCGAAAGGCTTCTTGAAGGGAAAGATGTAACTCTGTGAGATGAATTCACAGAACACAGAGCAGTTTCTCAGAAAGCTTCTTTCCAGTATTGAACGGAAGATATTTCCTTTTTCACCATAGACCTCTATGGGCTTCCAAATATCCCTTTGCCAAATCCACAAGAACAGCCTTAGCGAAAGTCTTCTTGAAGGGAAAGATATAACTCTGTCAGATGAATTAACAGAACACAGAGCAGTTTCTCAGAAAGCTTCTTTCCAGTTTAGAAGGGAAGATATTTCCTTTTTCACCATAGCCCTCTATGGGCTTCCAAATATCCCTTTGCCAATTCCACAAGAACAGCCTTAGCGAAAGACTTCTTGAAGGGAAAGATGTAACTCTGTGAGATGAATTAACAGAACACAGAGCAGTTTCTCAGAAGGCTTCTTTCCAGTTTTGAAGGAAGATATTTGCTTTTTCACCATAGCCCTCTATGGGCTTCCAAATATCCCTTTGCCAATTCCACAAGAACAGCCTTAGCGAAAGGCTTCTTGAAGGGAAAGATGTAACTCTGTCAGATGAATTAACAGAACACAGAGCAGTTTCTCAGAAAGCTTCTTTCCAGTTTTGAACGGAAGATATTTCCTTTTTCACCATAGCCCTCTATGGGCTTCCAAATATCCCTTTGCCAATTCCACAAGAACAGCCTTACCGAAAGGCTTGTTGAAGGGAAAGATTTAACTCTGTGACATGAATTAACAGAACACAGAGCAGTTTCTCAGAAAGCTTCTTTCCAGTTTTGAACGGAAGATATTTCCTTTTTCAGCATAGCCCTCTATGGGCTTCCAAATATCCCTTGCCAATTCCACAAGAACAGCCTTAGCGAAAGGCTTCTTGAAGGGAAATATGTAACTCTGTGAGATGAATTAACAGAACACAGAGCAGTTTCTCAGAAATCTTCTTTCCAGTTTTGAATGGAAGATATTTCCTTTTTCACCGTAGCCCTCTATGGGCTTCCAAATATCCCTTTGCAAATTCCACAAGAACAGCCTTAGGGTAAGGCTTCTAGAAGGGAAAGATGTAACTCTGTGAGATGAATTAACAGAACACAGAGCAGTTTCTCAGAAAGCTTCTTTCCAGTTTTGAACGGAAGATATTTCTTTTTCACCATAGCCCTCTATGGGCTTCCAAATATCCCTTTGCCAATTCCACAAGAACAGCCTTAGCGAAAGGCTTATAGAAGGGAAAGATGTAACTCTGTGAGATGAATTAACAGAACACAGAGCAGTTTCTCAGAAAGCTTCTTTCCAGTTTTGAACGGAAGATATTTCCTTTTTCACCATAGCCCTCTATGGGCTTCCAAATATCCCTTTGCCAAATCCACAAGAACAGCCTTAGCGAAAGGCTTCTTGAAGGGAAAGATGTAACTCTGTGAGATGAATTAACAGAACACAGAGCAGTTTCTCAGAAAGCTTCTTTCCAGTTTTGAACGGAAGATATTTCCTTTTTCACCATAGCCCTCTATGGGCTTCCAAATATCCCTTTGCCGATTCCACAAGAACTGCCTTAGCGGAGGGCTTCTTGAAGGGAAAGATGTAACTCTGTGAGATGAATTAACAGAACACAGAGCAGATTCTCACAAAGCTTCTTTCCAGTTTTGAACGGAAGATATTTCCTTTTTCACCATAGCCCTCTATGGGCTTCCAAATATCCCTTGCCAATTCCACAAGAACAGCCTTAGCGAAAGGCTTCTTGAAGGGAAAGATGTAACTCTGTGAGATGAATTAACAGAACACAGAGCACTTTCTCAGAAAGCTTGTTTCCAGTTTTGAACGGAAGATATTTCCTTTTTCACGATAGCCCCCTATGGGCTTCCAAATATCCCTTTGCCAATTCCACATGAACAGACTTAGCGAAAGGCTTCTTGAAGGGAAAGATGTAACTCTGTGAGATGAATTAACAGAACACAGAGCAGTTTCTCAGAATGCTTCTTTCCAGTGTTGAACGGAAGATATTCCCTTTTTCATCATAGCCCTCTACGGGCTTCCAAATATCCCTTTTCCAATTCCACAAGAAGAGCCTTAGCGAAAGGCTTCTTGAAGGGAAAGATGTAACTCTGTGAGATGATTTAACAGAACACAGAGCAGTTTCTCAGAAAGCTTCTTTCCAGTTTTGAACGGAAGATATTTCCTTTTTCACCATAGAACTCTATGGCTTCCAAATATCCCTTTGCCAATTCCACAAGAACAGACTTAGCGAAAGGCTTCTTGAAGGGAAACATGTAACTCTGTGAGATGAATTAACAGAACACAGAGCAGTTTCTCAGAAAGCTTCTTTCCAGTTTTGAACGGAAGATATTTCCTTTTTCACCATAGCCCTCTATGGGCTTCGAAATATCCCTTTGCCAATTCCACAAGAACAGCCTTAGCGAAAGGCTTCTTGAAGGGAAAGATGTAACTCTGTGAGATGAATTAACAGAACACGGAGCAGTTTCTCAGAAAGCTTGTTTCCAGTTTTGAACCGAAGATATTTCCTTTTTCACCCTAGCCCTCTATGGGCTTCCAAATATCCCTTTGCCAATTCCACAAGAACAGCCTTAGCGAAAGGCTTCTTGAAGGGAAAGATGTAACTCTGTGAGATGAATTAACAGAACACGGAGCAGTTTCTGAGAAAGCTTCTTTCCAGTTTTGAACGGAAGATATTTCCTTTTTCACCATGGCCCTCTATGGGCTTCCAAATATCCCTTTGCCCATTCCCCAAGAACAGCCTTAGCGAAAAGCTTCTTGAAGGGAAAGATGTAACTCTGTGAGATGAATTAACAGAACACAGAGCAGTTTCTCAGAAAGCTTCTTTCCAGTTTTGAACGGAAGATATTTCCTTTTTCACCATAGACCTCTATGGGCTTCCAAATATGCCTTTGCCGATTCCACAAGAACAGCCTTAGCGAAAGGCTTCTTGAAGGGAAAGATGTAACTCTGTGAGATGAATTAACAGAACACAGAGCAGTTTCTCAGAAAGCTTGTTTCCAGTTTTGAACGGAAGATATTTCCTTTTTCACCATAGCCCTCTATGGGCTTCCAAATATCCCTTTGCCAATTGCACAAGAACAGCCTTAGCGAAAGGCTTCTATAAGGGAAAGATGTAACTCTGTGAGATGAATTAACAGAACACGGAGCAGTTTCTCAGAAAGCTTCTTTAAAGTTTTGAACGGAAGATATTTCCTTTTTCACCATAGCCCTCTATGGGATTCCAAATATCCCTTTGCCAATTCCACAAGAACAGCCTTAGCGAAAGGCTTCTTGAAGGGAAAGATGGGACTCTGTGAGATGAATTAACAGAACTCAGAGTAGTTTTTCAGAAAGCTTCTTTCCAGTTTTCAACGGAAGATATTTCCTTTTTCACCATAGCCCTCTATGGGCTTCGAAATATCCCTTTGCCAATTCCACAAGAACAGCCTTAGCGAAAGGCTTCTTGAAGGGAAAGATGTAACTCTGTGAGATGAATTAACAGAACACAGAGCAGTTTCTCAGAAAGCTTCTTTCCAGTGTTGAACGGAAGATATTTCCTTTTTCACCATAGCCCTCTATGGGCTTCTAAATATCCCTTTTCCAATTCCACAAGAACAGCCTTAGCGAAAGGCTTCTTGAAGGGAAAGATGTAACTCTGTGAGATGAATTAACAGAACACAGAGCAGTTTCTCAGAAAGCTTCTTTCCAGTTTTGAACGGAAGATATTTCCTTTTTCACCATAGCCCTCTATGGGCTTCCAAATATCCCTTTGCCAATTCCACAAGAACAGCCTTAGCGAAAGGCTTCTTGAAGGGAAAGATGTAAGTATGTGAGATGAATTAACAGAACACAGAGCAGTTTCTCCGAAAGCTCCTTTCCAGTTTTGAACGGAAGATATTTCCTTTTTCACCATAGCCCTCTATGGGCTTCCAAATATCTCTTTGCCAAATCCACAATAACAGCCTTAGCGAAAGGCTTCTTTAAGGGAAAGATGTAACTCTGTGAGATGAATTAACAGAACACAGAGCAGTTTCTCAGAAAGCTTCTTTCCAGTTTTGAACGGAAGATATTTCCTTTTTCACCATAGCCCTCTATGGGCTTCCAAATATCCCTTTGCCAATTCCACAAAAACAGCCTTAGCGAAAGGCTTCTTGTAGGGAAAGATGTAATTCTGTGAGATGAATTAACAGAACACGGAGCAGTTTCTCAGAAAGCTTCTTTCCAGTTTTGAACGGAAGATATTTCCTTTTTCACCATAGCCCTCTATGGGCTTGCAAATATCCCTTTGCCAATTCCACAAGAGCAGACTTAGCGAAAGGCTTCTTGAAGGGAAAGATGTAACTCTGTGAGATGAATTAACAGAACACAGAGCAGTTTCTCAGAAAGCTTCTTTCCAGTGTTGAACGGAAGATATTTCCTTTTTCACCATAGCCCTCTATGGGCTTCCAAATATCCCTTTGCCAATTCCACAAGAACAGCCTTAGCGAAAGGCTTCTTGAAGGGAAAGATGTAACTCTGTGAGATGAATTAACAGAACACAGAGCAGTTTCTCAGAAAGCTTCTTTCCAATGTTGAACGGAAGATATTTCCTTTTTCACCATAGCCCTCTATAGGCTTCTAAATATCCCTTTTCAAATTCCACAAGAACAGCCTTAGCGAAAGGCTTCTTGAAGGGAAAGATGTAACGCTGTGAGATGAATTAACAGAACACAGAGCACTTTCTCAGAAAGCTTCTTTCCAGTTTTGAACGGAAGATATTTCCTTTTTCACCATAGCCCACTATGGGCTTCCATATATCCCTTTGCCAATTCCACAAGAACAGCCTTAGCGAAAGGCTTCTTGAAGGGAAAGATGTAACTCTGAGAGATGAATTAACAGAACACAGAGCAGTTTCTCAGAAAGCTTCTTTCCAGTGTTGAACGGAAGATATTTCCTTTTTCACCATAGCCCTCTAAGGGCTTCTAAATATCCCTTTTCCAATTCCACAAGAACAGCCTTAGCGATAGGCTTCTTGAAGGGAAAGATGTAACTCTGTGAGATGATTTAACAGAACACAGAGCAGTTTCTCAGAAAGCTTCTTTCCAGTTTTGAACGAAAGATATTTCCTTTTTCACCATAGAACTCTATGGCTTCCAAATATCCCTTTGCCAATTCCACAAGAACAGACTTAGCGAAAGGCTTCTTGAAGGGAAACATGTAACTCTGTGAGATGAATTAACAGAACACAGAGCAGTTTCTCAGAAAGCTTCTTTCCAGTTTTGAACGGAAGATATTTCCTTTTTCACCATAGCCCTCTATGGGCTTCCAAATATCCCTTTGCCAATTCCACAACAACAGCCTTAGCGAAAGGCTTCTTGAAGGGAAAGATGTCACTCTGTGAGATGAATTAACAGAACACGGAGCAGTTTCTCAGAAAGCTTGTTTCCAGTTTTGAACCGAAGATATTTCCTTTTTCACCCTAGCCCTCTATGGGCTTCCAAATATCCCTTTGCCAATTCCACAAGAACAGCCTTAGCGAAAGGCTTCTTGAAGGGAAAGATGTAACTCTGTGAGATGAATTAACAGAACACGGAGCAGTTTCTGAGAAAGCTTCTTTCCTGTTTTGAACGGAAGATATTTCCTTTTTCACCATAGCCCTCTATGGGTTTCCAAATATCCCTTTGCCAATTCCACAAGAACAGACTTAGCGAAAGGCTTCTTGAAGGGAAAGATGTAATTCTGTGAGATGAATTAACAGAACACAGAGCAGTTTCTCAGAAAGCTTCTTTCCAGTTTTGAACGGAAGATATTTCCTTTTTCACCATAGCCCTCTATGGGCTTGCAAATATCCCT
This sequence comes from Chlorocebus sabaeus, assembly GCF_047675955.1. Classification (NCBI taxonomy): domain Eukaryota; kingdom Metazoa; phylum Chordata; class Mammalia; order Primates; family Cercopithecidae; genus Chlorocebus; species Chlorocebus sabaeus. The sequence goes on along the minus strand of NW_027328325.1, from coordinate 214,747 downwards.
TTGCCAATTCCACAAGAGCAGACTTAGCGAAAGGCTTCTTGAAGGGAAAGATGTAACACTGTGAGATGAATTAACAGAACACAGAGCAGTTTCTCAGAAAGCTTCTTTCCAGTGTTGAACGGAAGATATTTCCTTTTTCACCATAGCCCTCTATGGGCTTCCAAATATCCCTTTGCCAATTCCACAAGAACAGCCTTAGCGAAAGGCTTCTTGAAGGGAAAGATGTAACTCTGTGAGATGAATTAACAGAACACAGAGCAGTTTCTCAGAAAGCTTCTTTCCAATGTTGAACGGAAGATATTTCCTTTTTCACCATAGCCCTCTATAGGCTTCTAAATATCCCTTTTCAAATTCCACAAGAACAGCCTTAGCGAAAGGCTTCTTGAAGGGAAAGATGTAACGCTGTGAGATGAATTAACAGAACACAGAGCACTTTCTCAGAAAGCTTCTTTCCAGTTTTGAACGGAAGATATTTCCTTTTTCACCATAGCCCACTATGGGCTTCCATATATCCCTTTGCCAATTCCACAAGAACAGCCTTAGCGAAAGGCTTCTTGAAGGGAAAGATGTAACTCTGTGAGATGAATTAACAGAACACATAGAGGTTTCTCAGTAATCTTCTTTCCAGTTTGGAACGGAAGATATTTCCTTTTTCACCATAGCCCTCTATGGGCTTCCAAATATCCTTTGCGGATTCCACAAGAACAGCCTTAGCGAAAGGCTTCTTGAAGGGAAAGATGTAACTCTGTGAGATGAATTAACAGAACACGGAGCAGTTTCTCAGAAAGCTTGTTTCCAGTTTTGAACGGAAGATATTTCCTTTTTCACCATAGCCCTCTATGGGCTTCCAAATATCCCTTTGCCAATTCCACAAGAACAGCCTTAGCGAAAGTCTTCTTGAAGGGAAAGATGTAACTCTGTGAGATGAATTAACAGAACACAGAGCAGTTTCTCAGAAAGCTTCTTTCCAGTGTTGAACGGAAGATATTTCCTTTTTCACAATAACCCTCTATGGGCTTCTAAATATCCCTTTTCCAATTCCACAAGAACAGCCTTAGCGAAAGGCTTCTTGAAGGGAAAGATGTAACTCTGTGAGATGAATTAACAGAACACAGAGCAGTTTCTCAGAAAGCTTCTTTCCAGTGTTGAACGGAAGATATTTCCTTTTTCACCATAGCCCTCTATGGGCTTCCAAATATCCCTTTGCCAAATCCACAAGAACAGCCTTTGCGAAAGGCTTCTTGAAGGGAAAGATATAACTCTGTCAGATGAATTAACAGAATACAGAGCAGTTTCTCAGAAAGCTTCTTTCCAGTTTTGAACGGAAGATATTTCCTTTTTCACCATAGCCCTCTATGGGCTTACAAATATCCCTTTGACAATTCCACAAGAACAGCCTTAGCGAAAGACTTCTTGAAGGGAAAGATGTAACTCTGTGAGATGAATTAACAGAACACAGAGCAGTTTCTCAGAAAGCTTCTTTCCAGTTTTGAAGGAAGATATTTCCTTTTTCACCATAGCCCTCTATGGGCTTCCAAATATCCCTTTGCCAATTCCACAAGAACAGCCTTAGCGAAAGGCTTCTTGAACGGAAAGATGTAACTCTGTCAGATGAATTAACAGAACACAGAGCAGTTTCTCAGAAAGCTTCTTTCCAGTTTTGAACGGAAGATATTTCCTTTTTCACCATAGCCCTCTATGGGCTTCCAAATATACCTTTGCCAAATCCACAAGAACAGCCTTAGCGAAAGGCTTCTTGAAGGGAAAGATGTAACTCTGAGAGATGAATTAACAGAACACAGAGCAGTTTCTCAGAAAGCTTCTTTCCAGTGTTGAACGGAAGATATTTCCTTTTTCACCATAGCCCTCTAAGGGCTTCTAAATATCCCTTTTCCAATTCCACAAGAACAGCCTTAGCGATAGGCTTCTTGAAGGGAAAGATGTAACTCTGTGAGATGATTTAACAGAACACAGAGCAGTTTCTCAGAACGCTTCTTTCCAGTTTTGAACGAAAGATATTTCCTTTTTCACCATAGAACTCTAGGGCTTCCAAATATCCCTTTGCCAATTCCACAAGAACAGACTTAGCGAAAGGCTTCTTGAAGGGAAACATGTAACTCTGTGAGATGAATTAACAGAACACAGAGCAGTTTCTCAGAAAGCTTCTTTCCAGTTTTGAACGGAAGATATTTCCTTTTTCACCATAGCCCTCTATGGGCTTCCAAATATCCCTTTGCCAATTCCACAACAACAGCCTTAGCGAAAGGCTTCTTGAAGGGAAAGATGTCACTCTGTGAGATGAATTAACAGAACACGGAGCAGTTTCTCAGAAAGCTTGTTTCCAGTTTTGAACCGAAGATATTTCCTTTTTCACCCTAGCCCTCTATGGGCTTCCAAATATCCCTTTGCCAATTCCACAAGAACAGCCTTAGCGAAAGGCTTCTTGAAGGGAAAGATGTAACTCTGTGAGATGAATTAACAGAACACGGAGCAGTTTCTGAGAAAGCTTCTTTCCTGTTTTGAACGGAAGATATTTCCTTTTTCACCATAGCCCTCTATGGGTTTCCAAATATCCCTTTGCCAATTCCACAAGAACAGACTTAGCGAAAGGCTTCTTGAAGGGAAAGATGTAATTCTGTGAGATGAATTAACAGAACACAGAGCAGTTTCTCAGAAAGCTTCTTTCCAGTTTTGAACGGAAGATATTTCCTTTTTCACCATAGCCCTCTATGGGCTTCCAAATATCCCTTTACCAATTCCACAAGAACAGCCTTAGCGAAAGGCTTCTTGAAGGGAAAGATGTAACTCTGTGAGATGAATTAACGGAACACAGAGCAGTTTCTCAGAAAGCTTCTTTCCAGTTTTGAACGGAAGATATTTCCTTTTTCACCACAGCCCTCTATGGGCTTCCAAATATCCCTTTGCCCATTCCCCAAGAACAGCCTTAGCGAAAGGCTTCTTGAAGGGAACGATGTAACTCTGTGAGATGAATTAACAGAACACAGAGCAGTTTCTCAGAAAGCTTCTTTCCAGTTTTGAACGGAGGATATTTCCTTTTTCACCATAGACCTCTATGGGCTTCCAAATATCCCTTTGCCGATTCCACAAGAACAGCCTTAGCGAAAGGCTTCTTGAAGGGAAATATGTAACTCTGTGAGATGAATTAACAGAACACAGAGCAGTTTCTCAGAAAGCTTCTTTCCAGTTTTGAACGGAAGATATTTCCTTTTTCACCATAGCCCTCTATGGGCTTCCAAATATCCCTTTGCCAATTCCACAAGAACAGCCTTAGCGAAAGGCTTCTTGAAGGGAAAGATGTAACTCTGTGAGATGAATTAACAGAACACGGAGCAGTTTCTCAGAAAGCTTCTTTCCAGTTTTGAACGGAAGATATTTCCTTTTTCACCATAGCCCTCTATGGGATTCCAAATATCCCTTTGCCAATTCCACAAGAACAGCCTTAGCCAAAGGCTTCTTGAAGGGAAAGATGGAACTCTGTGAGATGAATTAACAGAACTCAGAGTAGTTTTTCAGAAAGCTTCTTTCCAGTTTTGAACGGAAGATATTTCCTTTTTCACCATAGCCCTCTATGGGCTTCGAAATATCCCTTTGCCAATTCCACAAGAACAGCCTTAGCGAAAGGCTTCTTGAAGGGAAAGATGTAACTCTGTGAGATGAATTAACAGAACACAGAGCAGTTTCTCAGAAAGCTTCTTTCCAGTGTTGAACGGAAGATATTTCCTTTTTCACCATAGCCCTCTATGGGCTTCTAAATATCCCTTTTCCAATTCCACAAGAACAGCCTTAGCGAAAGGCTTCTTTAAGGGAAAGATGTAACTCTGTGAGATGAATTAACAGAACACAGAGCAGTTTCTCAGAAAGCTTCTTTCCCGTTTTGAACGGAAGATATTTCCTTTTTCACCATAGCCCTCTATGGGCTTCCAAATATCCCTTTGCCAATTCCACAAGAACAGCCTTAGCGAAAGGCTTCGTGAAGGGAAAGATGTAACTATGTGAGATGAATTAACAGAACACAGAGCAGTTTCTCAGAAAGCTCCTTTCCAGTTTTGAACGGAAGATATTTCCTTTTTCACCATAGCCCTCTATGGGCTTCCAAATATCTCTTTGCCAAATCCACAAGAACAGCCTTAGCGAAAGGCTTCTTGAAGGGAAAGATGTAACTCTGTGAGATGAATTAACAGAACACAGAGCAGTTTCTCAGAAAGCTTCTTTCCAGTTTTGAACGGAAGATATTTCCTTTTTCACCATAGCCCTCTATGGGCTTCCAAATATCCCTTTGCCAATTCCACAAGAACAGCCTTAGCGAAAGGCTTCTTGAAGGGAAAGATGTAACTCTGTGAGTTGAATTAACAGAACACAGAGCAGTTTCTCAGAAAGCTTCTTTCCAGTTTTGAACGGAAGATATTTCCTTTTTCACCATAGCCCTCTATGGGCTTCCAAATATCCCTTTGCCAATTCCACAAGAACAGCCTTAGCGAAAGGCTTCTTGTAGGGAAAGATGTAATTCTGTGAGATGAATTAACAGAACACGGAGCAGTTTCTCAGAAAGCTTCTTTCCAGTTTTGAACGGAAGATATTTCCTTTTTCACCATAGCCCTCTATGGGCTTGCAAATATCCCTTTGCCAATTCCACAAGAGCAGACTTAGCGAAAGGCTTCTTGAAGGGAAAGATGTAACTCTGTGAGATGAATTAACAGAACACAGAGCAGTTTCTCAGAAAGCTTCTTTCCAGTGTTGAACGGAAGATATTTCCTTTTTCACCATAGCCCTCTATGGGCTTCCAAATATGCCTTTGCCAATTCCACAAGAACAGCCTTAGCGAAAGACTTCTTGAAGGGAAAGATGTAACTCTGTGAGATGAATTAACAGAACACAGAGCAGTTTCTCAGAAAGCTTCTTTCCAATGTTGAACGGAAGATATTTCCTTTTTCACCATAGCCCTCTATGGGCTTCTAAATATCCCTTTTCAAATTCCACAATAACAGCCTTAGCGAAAGGCTTCTTGAAGGGAAAGATGTAACGCTGTGAGATGAATTAACAGAACACAGAGCACTTTCTCAGAAAGCTTCTTTCCAGTTTTGAACGGAAGATATTTCCTTTTTCACCATAGCCCACTATGGGCTTCCATATATCCCTTTGCCAATTCCACAAGAACAGCCTTAGCGAAAGGCTTCTTGAAGGGAAAGATGTAACTCTGTGAGATGAATTAACAGAACACAGAGCAGTTTCTCAGAAAGCTTTTTCCAGTTTTCAACGGAAGATATTTCCTTTTTCACCATAGCCCTCTATGGGCTTCCAAATATCCCTTTGCAGATTCCACAAGAACAGCCTTAGCGGAAGGCTTCTTGAAGGGAAAGATGTAACTCTGTGAGATGAATTAACAGAACACAGAGCAGTTTCTCACAAAGCTTCTTTCCAGTTTTGAACGGAAGATATTTCCTTTTTCACCATAGCCCTCTATGGGCTTCCAAATATCCCTTGCCAATTCCACAAGAACAGCCTTAGCGAAAGGCTTCTTGAAGGGAAAGATGTAACTCTGTGAGATGAATTAACAGAACACAGAGCAGTTTCTCAGAAAGCTTGTTTCCAGTTTTGAACGGAAGATATTTCCTTTTTCACGAGCGCCCTCTATGGGCTTCCAAATATCCCTTTGCCAATTCCACATGAACAGACTTAGCGAAAGGCTTCTTGAAGGGAAAGATGTAACTCTGTGAGATGAATTAACAGAACACAGAGCAATTTCTCAGAAAGCTTCTTTCCAGTGTTGAACGGAAGATATTCCCTTTTTCATCATAGCCCTCTACGGGCTTCCAAATACCCCTTTTCCAATTCCACAAGAACAGCCTTAGCGAAAGGCTTCTTGAAGGGAAAGATGTAACTCTGTGAGATGAATTAACAGAACACAGAGCAGTTTCTCAGAAAGCTTCTTTCCAATGTTGAACGGAAGATATTTCCTTTTTCACCATAGCCCTCTATGGGATTCCAAATATCCCTTTGCCAATTCCACAAGAACAGCCTTAGCGAAAGGCTTCTTGAAGGGAAAGATGTAACTCTGTGAGATGAATTAACAGAACACAGAGCAGTTTCTCAGAAAGCTTCTTTCCAGTTTTGAAGGGAAGATATTTCCTTTTTCAGCGTAGCCCTCTAAGGGCTTCCAAATATCCCTTTGCCAATTCCACAAGAACAGCCTTAGCGAAAGGCTTCTTGAAGGGAAAGATGTAACTCTGTGAGATGAATTAACAGAACACAGAGCAGTTTCTCAGAAAGCTTCTTTCCAGTGTTGAACGGAAGATATTTCCTTTTTCACCATAGCCCTCTAAGGGCTTCTAAATATCCCTTTTCCAATTCCACAAGAACAGCCTCAGCGAAAGGCTTCTTGAAGGGAAAGATGTAACTCTGTGAGATGATTTAACAGAACACAGAGCAGTTTCTCAGAAAGCTTCTTTCCAGTTTTAAACGGAAGATATTTCCTTTTTCACGATAGAACTCTATGGCTTCCAAATATCCCTTTGCCAATTCCACAAGAACAGACTTAGCGAAAGGCTTCTTGAAGGGAAACATGTAACTCTGTGAGATGAATTAACAGAACACAGAGCAGTTTCTCAGAAAGCCTCTTTCCAGTTTTGAACGGAAGATATTTCCTTTTTCACCATAGCCCTCTATGGGCTTCCAAATATCCCTTTGCCAATTCCACAAGAACAGCCTTAGCGAAAGGCTTCTTGAAGGGAAAGATGTAACTCTGTGAGATGAATTAACAGAACACGGAGCAGTTTCTCAGAAAGCTTGTTTCCAGTTTTGAACGGAAGATATTTCCTTTTTCACCCTAGCCCTCTATGGGCTTCCAAATATCCCTTTGCCAATTCCACAAGAACAGCCTTAGCGAAAGGCTTCTTGAAGGGAAAGATGTAACTCTGTGAGATGAATTAACAGAACACGGAGCAGTTTCTCAGAAAGCTTGTTTCCAGTTTTGAACGGAAGATATTTCCTTTTTCACCATAGCCCTCTATGGGCTTCCAAATATCCCTTTGCCAATTCCACAAGAACAGACTTAGCGAAAGTCTTCTTGAAGGGAAAGATGTAATTCTGTGAGATGAATTAACAGAACACAGAGCAGTTTCTCAGAAAGCTTCTTTCCAGTTTTGAACGGAAGATATTTCCTTTTTCACCATAGCCCTCTATGGGCTTCCAAATATCCCTTTACCAATTCCACAAGAACAGCCTTAGCGAAAGGCTTCTTGAAGGGAAAGATGTAACTCTGTGAGATGAATTAACGGAACACAGAGCAGTTTCTCAGAAAGCTTCTTTCCAGTTTTGAACGGAAGATATTTCCTTTTTCACCATAGCCCTCTATGGGCTTCCAAATATCCCTTTCCCCATTCCCCAAGAACAGCCTTAGCGAAAGGCTTCTTGAAGGGAAAGATGTAACTCTGTGAGATGAATTCACAGAACACAGAGCAGTTTCTCAGAAAGCTTCTTTCCAGTTTTGAACGGAAGATATTTCCTTTTTCACCATAGACCTCTATGGGCTTCCCAATATCCCTTTGCCGATTCCATAAGAACAGCCTTAGCGAAAGGCTTCTTGAAGGGAAAGATGTAACTCTGTGAGATGAATTAACAGAACACAGAGCAGTTTCTCAGAAAGCTTGTTTCCAGTTTTGAACGGAAGATATTTCCTTTTTCACCATAGCCCTCTATGGGCTTCCAAATATCCCTTTGCCAATTGCACAAGAACAGCCTTAGCGAAAGGCTTCTATAAGGGAAAGATGTAACTCTGTGAGATGAATTAACAGAACACGGAGCAGTTTCTCAGAAAGCTTCTTTCCAGTTTTGAACGGAAGATATTTCCTTTTTCACCATAGCCCTCTATGGGATTCCAAATATCCCTTTGCCAATTCCACAAGAACAGCCTTAGCGAAAGACTTCTTTAAAGGAAAGATGTAACTCTGTGAGATGAATTAACAGAACTCAGAGCAGTTTCTCAGAAAGCTTCTTTCCAGTGTTGAACGGAAGATATTTCCTTTTTCACCATAGCCCTCTATGGGCTTCCAAATATCCCTTTGCCAATTCCACAAGAACAGCCTTAGCCAAAGGCTTCTTGAAGGGAAAGATGTAACTCTGTGAGATGAATTAACAGAACACAGAGCAGTTTCTCAGAAAGCTTCTTTCCAGTGTTGAACGGAAGATATTTCCTTTTTCACCATAGCCCTCTATGGGCTTCTAAATATCCCTTTTCCAATTCCACAAGAACAGCCTTAGCGAAAGGCTTCTTGAAGGGAAAGATGTAACTCTGTGAGATGAATTAACAGAACACAGAGCAGTTTCTCAGAAAGCTTCTTTCCAGTTTTGAACGGAAGATATTTCCTTTATCACCATAGCCCTCTATGGGCTTCCAAATATCCCTTTGCCAAATCCACAAGAACAGCCTTAGCGAAAGGCTTCTTGAAAGGAAACATGTAACCCTGAGAGATGAATTAACAGAACACAGAGCAGTTTCTCAGAAAGCTTCTTTCCAGTTTTCAACGGAAGATATTTCCTTTTTCACCATAGCCCTCTATGGGCTTCCAAATATCCCTTTTCCAATTCCACAAGAACAGCCTTAGCGAAAGACTTCTTGAAGGGAAAGATGTAACTCTGTGAGATGAATTAACAGAACACAGAGCAGTTTCTCAGAAAGCTTCTTTCCAATTTTGAACGGAAGATATTTCCTTTTTCACCCTAGACCTCTATGGGCTTCCAATATCCCTTTGCCAATTCCACAAGAACAGCCTTAGCGAAAGGCTTCTTGAAGGGAAAGATGTAACTCTGTGAGATGAATTAACAGAACACAGAGCAGTTTCTCAGAAAGCTTCTTTCCAGTTTTGAACGGAAGATATTTCCTTTTACACCATAGCCCTCTATGGGCTTCCAAATATCTCTTTGCCAATTCCACAAGAACAGCCTTAGCGAAAGGCTTCTTGAAGGGAAAGATGTAACTCTGTGAGATGAATTAACAGAACACAGAGCAGTTTCTCAGAAAGCTTCTTTCTAGTTTTGCACGGAAGATATTTCCTTTTTCACCATTGCCCTCTGTGGGCTTCCAAATATCCCTTTGCCAATTCAACAAGAACAGCCTTAGCGAAAGGCTTCTTGAAGGGAAAGATGTAACTCGTGAGATGAATTAACAGAACACGGAACAGTTTCTCAGAAAGCTTCTTTCCAGTTTTGAATGGAAGATATTTCCTTTTTTACCATAGCCCTCTATGGGATTCCAAATATCCCTTTGCCAATTCCACAGGAACAGCCTTAGCGAAAGGCTTCTTGAAGGGAAAGATGTAACTCTGTGAGAGGAATTAACAGAACACAGAGCAGTTTCTCAGAAAGCATCTTTCCAGTGTTGAACGGAAGATATTTCCTTTTTCACCATAGCCCTCTATGGGCTTCCAAATATCACTTTGCCAATTCCACAAGAACAGCCTTATCGAAAGGCTTCTTGAAGGGAAAGATGTAACTCTGTGAGATGAATTCACAGAACACAGAGCAGTTTCTCAGAAAGCTTCTTTCCAATGTTGAACGGAAGATATTTCCTTTTTCACCATAGCCCTCTATGGGCTTCTAAATATCCCTTTTCAAATTCCACAAGAACACCTTAGCGAAAGGCTTCTTGAAGGGAAAGATGTAACTCTGTGAGATGAATTAACAGAACACAGAGCACTTTCTCAGAAAGCTTCTTTCCAGTTTTGAACGGAAGATATGTCCTTTTTTACCATAGCCCTCTATGGGATTCCAAATATCCCTTTGCCAATTCCACAAGAACAGCCTTAGCGAAAGGCTCCTTGAAGGGAAAGATGTAACTCTGTGAGATGAATTAACAGAACACAGAGCAGTTTCTCAGAAAGCTTCTTTAAATTGTTGAACGGAAGATATTTCCTTTTTCACCATAGCCCTCTATGGGCTTCCAAATATCACTTGCCAATTCCACAAGAACAGCCTTAGCGAAAGGCTTCTTGAAGGGAAAGATGTAACTCTGTGAGATGAATTAACAGAACACAGAGCAGTTTCTCAGAAAGCTTCTTTCCAATGTTGAACGGAAGATATTTCCTTTTTCACCATAGCCCTCTATGGGCTTCTGAATATCCCTTTTCAAATTCCACAAGAACAGCCTTAGCGAAAGGCTTCTTGAAGGGAAAGATGTAACTCTGTGAGATGAATTAACAGAACACAGAGCACTTTCTCAGAAAGCTTCTTTCCAGTTTTGAACGGAAGATATTTAATTTTTCACCATAGCCCACTATGGGCTTCCAAATATCCTTTTGCCAATTCCACAAGAACAGCTTTAGCGAAAGGCTTCTTGAAGGGAAAGATGTAACTCTGTGAGATGAATTAACAGAACACAGAGCAGTTTCTCAGAAAGCTTCTTTCCAGTTTTGAACGGAAGATATTTCCTTTTTCACCATAGCCCTCTATGGGCTTCCAAATATCCCTTTGCCTATTCCACAAGAACAGCCTTAGCGAAAGGCTTCTTGAAGGGAAAGATGTAACTCTGTGAGATGAATTAACAGAACACATAGAGGTTTCTCAGAAAGCTTCTTTCCAGTTTTGAACGGAAGATATTTCCTTTTTCACCATAGCCCTCTATGCGCTTCCAAATATCCCTTTGCCAATTCCACAAGAACAGCTTCGCGTAAGGCTTCTTGAAGGGAAAGATGTAACTCTGTGAGATGAATTAACAGAACACAGAGCACTTTCTCAGAAAGCTTCTTTCCAGTTTTGAACGGAAGATATTTCCTTTTTCACCATAGCCCCCTATGGACTTCGAAATATACCTTTGCCAATTCCACAAGAACAGCCTTAGCGAAATTCTTCTTGAAGGGAAAGATGTAACTCTTTGAGATGAATTAACAGAACACAGAGCAGTTTCTCAGAAAGCTTCTTTCCAGTGTTGAACGGAAGATATTTCCTTTTTCACCATAGCCCTCTATGGGCTTCTAAATATCCCTTTTCCAATTCCACAAGAACAGCCTTAGCGAAAGGCTTCTTGAAGGGAAAGATGTAACTCTGTGAGATGAATTAACAGAACACAGAGCAGTTTCTCAGAAAGCTTCTTTCCAGTTTTGAACGGAAGATATTTCCTTTATCACCATAGCCCTCTATGGGCTTCCAAATATACCTTTGCCAAATCCACAAGAACAGCCTTAGCGAAAGGCTTCTTGAAGGGAAAGATGTAACTCTGAGAGATGAATTAACAGAACACAGAGCAGTTTCTCAGAAAGCTTCTTTCCAGTTTTCAACGGAAGATATTTCCTTTTTCACCATAGCCCTCTATGGGCTTCCAAATATCCCTTTGCCAATTCCACAAGAACAGCCTTAGCGAAAGACTTCTTGAAGGGAAAGTTGTAACTCTGTGAGATGAATTAACAGAACACAGAGCAGTTTCTCAGAAAGCTTCTTTCCAGTTTTGAACGGAAGATATTTCCTTTTTCACCCTAGACCTCTATGGGCTTCCAAATATCCCTTTGCCAATTCCACAAGAACAGCCTTAGCGAAAGGCTTCTTGAAGGGAAAGATGTAACTCTGTGAGATGAATTAACAGAACACAGAGCAGTTTCTCAGAAAGCTTCTTTCCAGTTTTGAACGGAAGATATTTCCTTTTTCACCATAGCCCTCTATGGGCTTCCAAATATCCCTTTGCCAATTCCACAAGAACAGCCTTAGCGAAAGGCTTCTTGAAGGGAAAGATGTAACTCTGTGAGATGAATTAAGAAAACACAGAGCAGTTTCTCAGAAAGCTTCTTTCCAGTGTTGAACGGAAGATATTTGCTTTTTCACCATAGCCCTCTATGGGCTTCTAAATATCCCTTTTCCAATTCCACAAGAACAGCCTTAGCGAAAGGCATCTTAAAGGGAAAGATGTAACTCTGTGAGATGAATTAACAGAACACAGAGCACTTTCTCAGAAAGCTTCTTTCCAGTTTGGAACGGAAGATATTTCCTTTTTCACCATAGCCCTCTATGGGCTTCCAAATATCCCTTTGCCAATTCCACAAGAACAGCCTTAGCGAAAGGCTTCTTGAAGGGAAAGATGTAACTCTGTGAGATGAATTAACAGAACACAGAGCAGTTTCTCAGAAAGCTTCTTTCCAGTTTTGAACGGAAGATATTTCCTTTTTCACCATAGCCCTCTATGGGATTCCAAATATCCCTTTGCCAATTCCACAGGAACAGCCTTAGCGAAAGGCTTCTTGAAGGGAAAGATGTAACTCTGTGAGATGAATTAACAGAACACAGAGCAGTTTCTCAGAAAGCTTCTTTCCAATGTTGAACGGAAGATATTTCCTTTTTCACCATAGCCCTCTATGGGCTTCTAAATATCCCTTTTCAAATTCCACAAGAACAACCTTAGCGAAAGGCTTCTTGAAGGGAAAGATGTAACTCTGTGAGATGAATTAACAGAACACAGAGCACTTTCTCAGAAAGCTTCTTTCCAGTTTTGAAAGGAAGATATTTCCTTTTTTACCATAGCCCTCTATGGGATTCCAAATATCCCTTTGCCAATTCCACAAGAACAGCCTTAGCGAAAGGCTCCTTGAAGGGAAAGATGTAACTCTGTGAGTATGAATTAACAGAACACAGAGCACTTTCTCAGAAAGCTTCTTTCCAGTTTTGAACGGAAGATATTTAATTTTTCACCATAGCCCACTATGGGCTTCCAAATATCCTTTTGCCAATTCCACAAGAACAGCTTTAGCGAAAGGCTTCTTGAAGGGAAAGATGTAACTCTGTGAGATGAATTAACAGAACACAGAGCAGTTTCTCAGAAAGCTTCTTTCCAGTTTTGAACGGAAGATATTTCCTTTTTCACCATAGCCCTCTATGGGCTTCCAAATATCCCTTTGCCTATTCGACAAGAACAGCCTTAGCGAAAGGCTTCTTGAAGGGAAAGATGTAACTCTGTGAGATGAATTAACAGAACACATAGAGGTTTCTCAGAAAGCTTCTTTCCAGATTTGAACGGAAGATATTTCCTTTTTCACCATAGCCCTCTATGGGCTTCTATATATCCCTTTTCCAATTCCACAAGAACAGCCTTAGCGAAAGGCTTCTTAAAGGGAAAGATGAAACTCTGTGAGATTAATTAACAGAACACAGAGCACTTTCTCAGAAAGCTTCTTTCCAGTTTTGAACGGAAGATATTTCCTTTTTCACCATAGCCCTCTATGGGCTTCGAAATATACCTTTGCCAATTCCACAAGAACAGCCTTAGCGAAATTCTTCTTGAAGGGAAAGATGTAACTCTGTGAGATGAATTAACAGAACACAGAGCACTTTCTCAGAAAGCTTCTTTCCAGTGTTGAACGGAAGATATTTCCTTTTTCACCATAGCCCTCTATGGGCTTCTAAATATCCCTTTTCCAATTCCACAAGAACAGCCTTAGCGAAAGGCTTCTTGAAGGGAAAGATGTAACTCTGTGAGATGAATTAACAGAACACAGAGCAGTTTCTCAGAAAGCTTCTTTCCAGTTTTGAACGGAAGATATTTCCTTTATCACCATAGCCCTCTATGGGCTTCCAAATATACCTTTGCCAAATCCACAAGAACAGTCTTAGCGAAAGGCTTCTTGAAGGGAAAGATGTAACTCTGAGAGATGAATTAACAGAACACAGAGCAGTTTCTCAGAAAGGTTCTTTCCAGTTATCAACGGAAGATATTTCCTTTTTCACCATAGCCCTCTATGGGCTTCCAAATATCCCTTTGCCAATTCCACAAGAACAGCCTTAGCGAAAGACTTCTTGAAGGGAAAGATGTAACTCTGTGAGATGAATTAACAGAACACGGAACAGTTTCTCAGAAAGCTTCTTTCCAGTTTTGAATGGAAGATATTTCCTTTTTTACCATAGCCCTCTATGGGATTCCAAATATCCCTTTGCCAATTGCACAGGAACAGCCTTAGCGAAAGGCTTCTTGAAGGGAAAGATGTAACTCTGTGAGAGGAATTAACAGAACACAGAGCAGTTTCTCAGAAAGCTTCTTTCCACTGTTGAACGGAAGATATTTCCTTTTTCACCATAGTCCTCTATGGGCTTCCAAATATCACTTTGCCAATTCCACAAGAACAGCCTTAGCGAAAGGCTTCTTGAAGGGAAAGATGTAACTCTGTGAGATGAATTAACAGAACACAGAGCAGTTTCTCAGATAGCTTCTTTCCAATGTTGAACGGAAGATATTTCCTTTTTCACCATAGCCCTCTATGGGCTTCTAAATATCCCTTTTCAAATTCCACAAGAACAGCCTTAGCGAAAGGCTTCTTGAAGGGAAAGATGTAACTCTGTGAGATGAATTAACAGAACACACAGCAGTTTCTCAGAAAGCTTCTTTCCAGTTTTGAACGGAAGATATTTCCTTTTTCACCATAGCCCACCATGGGCTTCCAAATATCCCTTTGCCAATTCCACAAGAACAGCCTTAGCGAAAGGCTTCTTGAAGGGAAACATGTAACTCTGTGAGATGAATTAACAGAACACAGAGCAGTTTCTCAGAAAGCTTCTTTCCAGTTTTGAACGGAAGATATTTCCTTTTTCACCATAGCCCTCTATGTGCTTCCAAATATCCCTTTGCCAATTGCACAAGAACAGCCTTAGCGAAAGGCTTCTTGAAGGGAAAGATGTAACTCTGTGAGATGAATTAACAGAACACATAGAGGTTTCTCAGAAAGCTTCTTTCCAGTTTTGAACGGAAGATATTTCCTTTTTCACCATAGCCCTCTATGCGCTTCCAAATATCCCTTTGCCAATTCCACAAGACCAGCCTTCGCGAAAGGCTTCTTGAAGGGAAAGATGTAACTCTCTGAGATGAATTAACAGAACATAGAACAGTTTCTCAGAAAGCTTCTTTCCAGTTTTGAACGGAAGATATTTCCTTTTTCACCATAGCCCTCTATGGGCTTCCAAATATCCCTTTGCCAATTCCACAAGAACAGCCTTAGCGAAAGGCTTCTTGAAGGGAAAGATGTAACTCTGTGAGATGAATTAACAGAACACAGAGCAGTTTCTCAGAAAGCTTCTTTCCAGTGTTGAACGGAAGATATTTCCTTTTTCACCATAGCCCTCTATGGGCTTCTAAATATCCCTTTTCAAATTCCACAAGAACAGCCTTAGCGAAAGGCTTCTTAAAGGGAAAGATGTAACTCTGTGAGATGAATTAACAGAACACAGAGCACTTTCTCAGAAAGCTTCTTTCCAGTTTTGAACGGAAGATATTTCCTTTTTCACCATAGCCCTCTATGGGCTTCCAAATATACCTTTGCCAATTCCACAAGAATAGCCTTAGCGAAAGGCTTCTTGAAGGGAAAGATGTAACTCTGTGAGATGAATTAAGAAAACACAGAGCAGTTTCTCAGAAAGCTTCTTTCCAGTGTTGAACGGAAGATATTTGCTTTTTCACCATAGCCCTCTATGGGCTTCTAAATATCCCTTTTCCAATTCCACAAGAACAGCCTTAGCGAAAGGCTTCTTAAAGGGAAAGATGTAACTCTGTGAGATGAATTAACAGAACACAGAGCACTTTCTCAGAAAGCTTCTTTCCAGTTTGGAACGGAAGATATTTCCTTTTTCACCATAGCCCTCTATGGGCTTCCAAATATCCCTTTGCCAATTCCACAAGAACAGCCTTAGCGAAAGGCTTCTTGAAGGGAAAGATGTAATTCTGTGAGATGAATTAACAGAACACAGAGCAGTTTCTCAGAAAGCTTCTTTCCAGTTTTGAACGGAAGATATTTCCTTTTTCACCATAGCCCTCTATGGGATTCCAAATATCCCTTTGCCAATTCCACAGGAACAGCCTTAGCGAAAGGCTTCTTGAAGGGAAAGATGTAACTCTGTGAGATGAATTAACAGAACACAGAGCAGTTTCTCAGAAAGCTTCTTTCCAGTGTTGAACGGAAGATATTTCCTTTTTCACCATAGCCCTCTATGGGCTTCCAAATATCATTTTGCCAATTCCACAAGAACAGCCTTAGCGAAAGGCTTCTTGAAGGGAAAGATGTAACTCTGTGAGATGAATTAACAGAACACAGAGCAGTTTCTCAGAAAGCTTCTTTCCCATGTTGAACGGAAGATATTTCCTTTTTCACCATAGCCCTCTATGGGCTTCTAAATATCCCTTTTCAAATTCCACAAGAACAGCCTTAGCGAAAGGCTTCTTGAAGGGAAAGATGTAACTCTGTGAGATGAATTAACAGAACACAGAGCACTTTCTCAGAAAGCTTCTTTCCAGTTTTGAACGGAAGATATTTCCTTTTTTACCATAGCCCTCTATGGGATTCCAAATATCCCTTTGCCAATTCCACAAGAACAGCCTTAGCGAAAGGCTCCTTGAAGGCAAAGATGTAACTCTGTGAGATGAATTAACAGAACACAGAGCAGTTTCTCAGAAAGCTTCTTTAAAGTGTTGAACGGAAGATATTTCCTTTTTCACCATAGCCCTCTATGGGCTTCCTAATATCACTTGCCAATTCCACAAGAACAGCCTTAGCGAAACTCTTCTTGAAGGGAAAGATGTAACTCTTTGAGATGAATTAACAGAACACAGAGCAGTTTCTCAGAAAGCTTCTTTCCAGTGTTGAACGGAAGATATTTCCTTTTTCACCATAGCCCTCTATGGGCTTCTAAATATCCCTTTTCCAATTCCACAAGAACAGCCTTAGCGAAAGGCTTCTTGAAGGGAAAGATGTAACTCTGTGAGATGAATTAACAGAACACAGAGCACTTTCTCAGAAAGCTTCTTTCCAGTTTTGAACGGAAGATATTTCCTTTATCACCATAGCCCTCTATGGGCTTCCAAATATACCTTTGCCAAATCCACAAGAACAGCCTTAGCGAAAGGCTTCTTGAAGGGAAAGATGTAACTCTGAGAGATGAATTAACAGAACACAGAGCAGTTTCTCAGAAAGCTTCTTTCCAGTTTTCAACGGAAGATATTTCCTTTTTCACCATAGCCCTCTATGGGCTTCCAAATATCCCTTTGCCAATTCCACAAGAACAGCCTTAGCGAAAGACTTCTTGAAGGGAAAGTTGTAACTCTGTGAGATGAATTAACAGAACACAGAGCAGTTTCTCAGAAAGCTTCTTTCCAGTTTTGAACGGAAGATATTTCCTGTTTCACCCTAGACCTCTATGGGCTTCCAAATATCCCTTTGCCAATTCCACAAGAACAGCCTTAGCGAAAGGCTTCTTGAAGGGAAAGATGTAACTCTGTGAGATGAATTAACAGAACACAGAGCAGTTTCTCAGAAAGCTTCTTTCCAGTTTTGAACGGAAGATATTTCCTTTTTCACCATAGCCCTCTATGGGCTTCCAAATATCCCTTTGCCAATTCCACAAGAACAGCCTTAGCGAAAGGCTTCTTGAAGGGAAAGATGTAACTCTGTGAGATGAATTAAGAAAACACAGAGCAGTTTCTCAGAAAGCTTCTTTCCAGTGTTGAACGGAAGATATTTGCTTTTTCACCATAGCCCTCTATGGGCTTCTAAATATCCCTTTTCCAATTCCACAAGAACAGCCTTAGCGAAAGGCTTCTTAAAGGGAAAGATGTAACTCTGTGAGATGAATTAACAGAACACAGAGCACTTTCTCAGAAAGCTTCTTTCCAGTTTGGAACGGAAGACATTTCCTTTTTCACCATAGCCCTCTATGGGCTTCCAATTATCCCTTTGCCAATTCCACAAGAACAGCCTTAGCGAAAGGCTTCTTGAAGGGAAAGATGTAACTCTGTGAGATGAATTAACAGAACACAGAGCAGTTTCTCAGAAAGCTTCTTTCCAGCTTTGAACGGAAGATATTTCCTTTTTCACCATAGCCCTCTATGGGATTCCAAATATCCCTTTGCCAATTCCACAGGAACAGCCTTAGCGAAAGGCTTCTTGAAGGGAAAGATGTAACTCTGTGAGATGAATTAACAGAACACAGAGCAGTTTCTCAGAAAGCTTCTTTCCAATGTTGAACGGAAGATATTTCCTTTTTCACCATAGCCCTCTATGGGCTTCTAAATATCCCTTTTCAAATTCCACAAGAACAGCCTTAGCGAAAGGCTTCTTGAAGGGAAAGATGTAACTCTGTGAGATGAATTAACAGAACACAGAGCACTTTCTCAGAAAGCTTCTTTCCAGTTTTGAAAGGAAGATATTTCCTTTTTTACCATAGCCCTCTATGGGATTCCAAATATCCCTTTGCCAATTCCACAAGAACAGCCTTAGCGAAAGGCTCCTTGAAGGGAAAGATGTAACTCTGTGAGATGAATTAACAGAACACAGAGCACTTTCTCAGAAAGCTTCTTTCCAGTTTTGAACGGAAGATATTTAATTTTTCACCATAGCCCACTATGGGCTTCCAAATATCCTTTTGCCAATTCCACAAGAACAGCTTTAGCGAAAGGCTTCTTGAAGGGAAAGATGTAACTCTGTGAGATGAATTAACAGAACACAGAGCAGTTTCTCAGAAAGCTTCTTTCCAGTTTTGAACGGAAGATATTTCCTTTTTCACCATAGCCCTCTATGGGCTTCCAAATATCCCTTTGCCTATTCGACAAGAACAGCCTTAGCGAAAGGCTTCTTGAAGGGAAAGATGTAACTCTGTGAGATGAATTAACAGAACACATAGAGGTTTCTCAGAAAGCTTCTTTCCAGTTTTGAACGGAAGATATTTCCTTTTTCACCATAGCCCTCTATGCGCTTCCAAACATCCCTTTGCCAATTCCACAAGAACAGCCTTCGCGAAAGGCTTCTTGAAGGGAAAGATGTAACTCTGTGTGATGAATTAACAGAACATAGAACAGTTTCTCAGAAAGCTTCTTTCCAGTTTTGAACGGAAGATATTTCATTTTTCACCATAGCCCTGTATGGGCTTCCAAATATCCCTTTGCCAATTCCACAAGAACAGCCTTAGCGAAAGGCTTCTTGAAGGGAAAGATGTAACTCTGTGAGATGAATTAACAGAACACAGAGCAGTTTCTCAGAAAGCTTCTTTCCAGTTTTGAACGGAAGATATTTCCTTTTTCACAATATCCCTCTATGGGATTCCAAATATCCCTTTGCCAATTCCACAAGAACAGCCTTAGCGAAAGACTTCTTGAAGGGAAAGATGTAACTCTGTGAGATGAATTAACAGAACACAGAGCAGTTTCTCAGAAAGCTTCTTTCCAGTTTTGAACGGAAGATATTTCCTTTTTCACCATAGCCCTCTAAGGGCTTCCAAATATCCCTTTGAAATTCCACAAGAACAGCCTTAGCGAAAGGCTTCTTGAAGAGAAAGATGTAACTCTGTGAGATGAATTAACAGAACACAGAGCAGTTTCTCAGAAAGCTTCTTTCCAGTGTTGAACGAAAGATATTTCCTTTTTCACCATAGCCTTCTATGGGCTTCTTTATATCCCTTTTCCAATTCCACAAGAACAGCCTTAGCGAAAGGCTTCTTAAAGGGAAAGATGAAACTCTGTGAGATTAATTAACAGAAAACAGAGCACTTTCTCAGAAAGCTTCTTTCCAGTTTTGAACGGAAGATATTTCCTTTTTCACCATAGCCCTCTATGGGCTTCGAAATATACCTTTGCCAATTCCACAAGAACAGCCTTAGCGAAATTCTTCTTGAAGGGAAAGATGTAACTCTGTGAGATGAATTATCAGAACACAGAGCAGTTTCTCAGAAAGCTTCTTTCCAGTGTTGAACGGAAGATATTTCCTTTTTCACCATAGCCCTCTATGGGCTTCTAAATATCCCTTTTCCAATTCCACAAGAACAGCCTTAGCGAAAGGCTTCTTGAAGGGAAAGATGTAACTCTGTGAGATGAATTAACAGAACACAGAGCAGTTTCTCAGAAAGCTTCTTTCCAGTTTTGAACGGAAGATATTTCCTTTATCACCATAGCCCTCTATGGGCTTCCAAATATACCTTTGCCAAATCCACAAGAACAGTCTTAGCGAAAGGCTTCTTGAAGGGAAAGATGTAACTCTGAGAGATGAATTAACAGAACACAGAGCAGTTTCTCAGAAAGGTTCTTTCCAGTTATAAACGGAAGATATTTCCTTTTTCACCATAGCAATCTATGGGCTTCCAAATATCCCTTTGCCAATTCCACAAGAACCGCCTTAGCGAAAGACTTCTTGAAGGGAAAGATGTAACTCTGTGAGATGAATTAACAGAACACAGAGCAGTTTCTCAGAAAGCTTCTTTCCAATTTTGAACCGAAGATATATCCTTTTTCACCCTAGACCTCTATGGGCTTCCAAATATCCCTTTGCCAATTCCACAAGAACAGCCTTAGCGAAAGGCTTCTTGAAGGGAAAGATGTAACTCTGTGAGATGAATTAACAGAACACAGAGCAGTTTCTCAGAAAGCTTCTTTCCAGTTTTGAACGGAAGATATTTCCTTTTTCACCATAGCCCTCTATGGGCTTCCAAATATCTCTTTGCCAATTCCACAAGAACAGCCTTAGCGAAAGGCTTCTTGAAGGGAAAGATGTAACTCTGTGAGATGAATTAACAGAACACAGAGCAGTTTCTCAGAAAGCTTCTTTCCAGTTTTGCACGGAAGATATTTCCTTTTTCACCATAGCCCTCAATGGGCTTCCAAATATCCCTTTGCCAATTCCACAAGAACAGCCTTAGCGAAAGGCTTCTTGAAGGGAAAGATGTAACTCTGTGAGATGAATTAACAGAACACGGAACAGTTTCTCAGAAAGCTTCTTTCCAGTTTTGAATGGAAGATATTTCCATTTTTACCATAGCCCTCTATGGGATTCCAAATATCCCTTTGCCAATTGCACAGGAACAGCCTTAGCGAAAGGCTTCTTGAAAGGAAAGATGTAACTCTGTGAGAGGGATTAACAGAACACAGAGCAGTTTCTCAGAAAGCTTCTTTCCACTGTTGAACGGAAGATATTTCCTTTTTCACCATAGTCCTCTATGGGCTTCCAAATATCACTTTGCCAATTCCACAAGAACAGCCTTAGCGAAAGGCTTCTTGAAGGGAAAGATGTAACTCTGTGAGATGAATTAACAGAACACAGAGCAGTTTCTCAGATAGCTTCTTTCCAATGTTGAACGGAAGATATTTCCATTTTCACCATAGCCCTCTATGGGCTTCTAAATATCCCTTTTCAAATTCCACAAGAACAGCCTTAGCGAAAGGCTTCTTGAAGGGAAAGATGTAACTCTGTGAGATGAATTAACAGAACACAGAGCACTTTCTCAGAAAGCTTCTTTCCAGTTTTGAACGGAAGATATTTCCTTTTTCACCATAGCCCACCATGGGCTTCCAAATATCCCTTTGCCAATTCCACAAGAACAGCCTTAGCGAAAGGCTTCTTGAAGGGAATGATGTAACTCTGTGAGATGAATTAACAGAACACAGAGCAGTTTCTCAGAAAGCTTCTTTCCAGTTTTGAACGGAAGATATTTCCTTTTTCACCATAGCCCTCTATGTGCTTCCAAATATCCCTTTGCCAATTCCACAAGAACAGCCTTAGCGAAAGGCTTCTTGAAGGGAAAGATGTAACTCTGTGAGATGAATTAACAGAACACATAGAGGTTTCTCAGAAAGCTTCTTTCCACTTTTGAACGGAAGATATTTCCTTTTTCACCAAAGCACTCTATGCGCTTCCAAATATCCCTTTGCCAATTCCACAAGACCAGCCTTCGCGAAAGGCTTCTTGAAGGGAAAGATGTAACTCTCTGAGATGAATTAACAGAACATAGAACAGTTTCTCAGAAAGCTTCTTTCCAGTTTTGAACGGAAGATATTTCCTTTTTCACCATAGCCCTCTATGGGCTTCCAAATAGCCCTTTGCCAATTCCACAAGAACAGCCTTAGCGAAAGGCTTCTTGAAGGGAAAGATGTAACTCTGTGAGATGAATTAACAGAACACAGAGCAGTTTCTCAGAAAGCTTCTTTCCAGTGTTGAACGGAAGATATTTCCTTTTTTACCATAGCCCTCTATGGGCTTCTAAATATCCCTTTTCCAATTCCACAAGAACAGCCTTAGCGAAAGGCTTCTTAAAGGGAAAGATGTAACTCTGTGAGATGAATTAACAGAACACAGAGCACTTTCTCAGAAAGCTTCTTTCCAGTTTTGAACGGAAGATATTTCCTTTTTCACCATAGCCCTCTATGGGCTTCCAAATATACCTTTGCCAATTCCACAAGAACAGCCTTAGCGAAAGGCTTCTTGAAGGGAAAGATGTAACTCTGTGAGATGAATTAAGAAAACACAGAGCAGTTTCTCAGAAAGCTTCTTTCCAGTGTTGAACGGAAGATATTTGCTTTTTCACCATAGCCCTCTATGGGCTTCTAAATATCCCTTTTCCAATTCCACAAGAACAGCCTTAGCGAAAGGCTTCTTAAAGGGAAAGATGTAACTCTGTGAGATGAATTAACAGAACACAGAGCACTTTCTCAGAAAGCTTCTTTCCAGTTTGGAACGGAAGATATTTCCTTTTTCACCATAGCCCTCTATTGGCTTCCAAATATCCCTTTGCCAATTCCACAAGAACAGCCTTAGCGAAAGGCTTCTTGAAGGGAAAGATGTAACTCTGTGAGATGAATCAACAGAACACAGAGCAGTTTCTCAGAAAGCTTCTTTCCAGTTTTGAACGGAAGATATTTCCTTTTTCACCATAGCCCTCTATGGGATTCCAGATATCCCTTTGCCAATTCCACAGGAACAGCCTTAGCGAAAGGCTTCTTGAAGGGAAAGATGTAACTCTGTGAGATGAATTAACAGAACACAGAGCAGTTTCTCAGAAAGCTTCTTTCCAGTGTTGAACGGAAGATATTTCCTTTTTCACCATAGCCCTCTATGGGCTTCCAAATATCATTTTGCCAATTCCACAAGAACAGCCTTAGCGAAAGGCTTCTTGAAGGGAAAGATGTAACTCTGTGAGATGAATTAACAGAACACAGAGCAGTTTCTCTGAAAGCTTCTTTCCAATGTTGAACGGAAGATATTTCCTTTTTCACCATAGCCCTCTATGGGCTTCTAAATATCCCTTTTCAAATTCCACAAGAACAGCCTTAGCGAAAGGCTTCTTGAAGGGAAAGATGTAACTCTGTGAGATGAATTAACAGAACACAGAGCACTTTCTCAGAAAGCTTCTTTCCAGTTTTGAACGGAAGATATTTCCTTTTTTACCATAGCCCTCTATGGGATTCCAAATATCCTTTTGCCAATTCCACAAGAACAGCCTTAGCGAAAGGCTCCTTGAAGGGAAAGATGTAACTTTGTGAGATGAATTAACAGAACACAGAGCACTTTCTCAGAAAGCTTCTTTCCAGTTTTGAACGGAAGATATTTAATTTTTCACCATAGCCCACTATGGGCTTCCAAATATCCTTTTGCCAATTCCACAAGAACAGCTTTAGCGAAAGGCTTCTTGAAGGGAAAGATGTAACTCTGTGAGATGAATTAACAGAACACAGAGCAGTTTCTCAGAAAGCTTCTTTCCAGTTTTGAACGGAAGATATTTCCTTTTTCACCATAGCCCTCTATGGGCTTCCAAATATCCCTTTGTCAATTCCACAAGAACAGCCTTAGCGAAAGGCTTCTTGAAGGGAAAGATGTAACTCTGTGAGATGAATTAACAGAACACAGAGCAGTTTCTCAGAAAGCTTCTTTCCAGTTTTGAAAGGAAGATATTTCCTTTTTCACAATAGCCCTCTATGGGATTCCAAATATCCCTTTGCCAATTCCACAAGAACAGCCTTAGCGAAAGGCTTCTTGAAGGGAAAGATGTAACTCTGTGAGATGAATTAACAGAACACAGAGCAGTTTCTCAGAAAGCTTCTTTCCAGTTTTGAACGGAAGATATTTCCTTTTTCACCTTAGCCCTCTATGGGCTTCCAAATATCCCTTTGCCAATTCCACAAGAACAGCCTTAGCGAAAGGCTTCTTGAAGAGAAAGATGTAACTCTGTGAGATGAATTAAAAGAACACAGAGCACTTTCTCAGAAAGCTTCTTTCCAGTGTTGAACGAAAGATATTTCCTTTTTCACCATAGCCCTCTATGGGCTTCTATATATCCCTTTTCCAATTCCACAAGAACAGCCTTAGCGAAAGGCTTCTTGAAGGGAAAGATGTAACTCTGTGAGATGAATTAACAGAACACAGAGCACTTTCTCAGAAAGCTTCTTTCCAGTTTTGAACGGAAGATATTTCCTTTTTCACCATAGCCCTCTATGGGCTTCGAAATATACCTTTGCCAATTCCACAAGAACAGCCTTAGCGAAATTCTTCTTGAAGGGAAAGATGTAACTCTCTGAGATGAATTAACAGAACATAGAACAGTTTCTCAGAAAGCTTCTTTCCAGTTTTGAACGGAAGATATTTCCTTTTTCACCATAGCCCTCTATGGGCTTCCAAATATCCCTTTGCCAATTCCACAAGAACAGCCTTAGCGAAAGGCTTCTTGAAGGGAAAGATGTAACTCTGTGAGATGAATTAACAGAACACAGAGCAGTTTCTCAGAAAGCTTCTTTCCAGTGTTGAACGGAAGATAATTCCTTTTTCACCATAGCCCTCTATGGGCTTCTAAATATCCCTTTTCCAATTCCACAAGAACAGCCTTAGCGAAAGGCTTCTTAAAGGGAAAGATGTAACTCTGTGACATGAATTAACAGAACACAGAGCACTTTCTCAGAAAGCTTCTTTCCAGTTTTGAACGGAAGATATTTCCTTTTTCACCACAGCCCTCTATGGGCTTCCAAATATACCTTTGCCAAATCCACAAGAACAGCCTTAGCGAAAGGCTTCTTGAAGGGAAAGATGTAACTCTGAGGGATGAATTAACAGAACACAGAGCAGTTTCTCAGAAAGCTTCTTTCCAGTTTTCATCGGAAGATATTTCCTTTTTCACCGTAGCCCTCTATGGGCTTCCAAATATCCCTTTGCCAATTCCACAAGAACAGCCTTAGCGAAAGACTTGTTGAAGGGAAAGATGTAACTCTGTGAGATGAATTAACAGAACACAGAGCAGTTTCTCAGAAAGCTTCTTTCCAGTTTTGAACGGAAGATATTTCCTTTTTCACCCTAGACCTCTATGGGCTTCCAAATATCCCTTTGCCAATTCCACAAGAACAGCCTTAGCGAAAGGCTTCTTGAATGGAAAGATGTAACTCTGAGAGATGAATTAACAGAACACAGAGCAGTTTCTCAGAAAGGTTCTTTCCAGTTATCAACGGAAGATATTTCCTTTTTCACCATAGCCCTCTATGGGCTTCCAAATATCCCTTTGCCAATTCCACAAGAACAACCTTAGCGAAAGACTTCTTGAAGGGAAAGATGTAACTCTGTGAGATGTATTAACAGAACACAGAGCAGTTTCTCAGAAAGCTTCTTTCCAATTTTGAACGGAAGATATTTCCTTTTTCACCCTAGACCTCTATGGTCTTCCAAATATCCCTTTGCCAATTCCACAAGAACAGCCTTAGCGAAAGGCTTCTTGAAGGGAAAGATGTAACTCTGTGAGATGAATTAACAGAACACAGAGCAGTTTCTCAGAAAGCTTCTTTCCAGTTTTGAACGGAAGATATTTCCTTTTTCACCATAGCCCTCTATGGGCTTCCAAATATCTCTTTGCCAATTCCACAAGAACAGCCTTAGCGAAAGGCTTCTTGAAGGGAAAGATGTAACTCTGTGAGATGAATTAACAGAACACAGAGCAGTTTCTCAGAAAGCTTCTTTCCAGTTTTGCACGGAAGATATTTCCTTTTTCACCATAGCCCTCTATGGGCTTCCAAATATCCCTTTGCCAATTCCACAAGAACAGCCTTAGCGAAAGGCTTCTTGAAGGGAAAGATGTAACTCTGTGAGATGAATTAACAGAACACGGAACAGTTTCTCAGAAAGCTTCTTTCCAGTTTTGAATGGAAGATATTTCCTTTTTTACCATAGCCCTCTATGGGATTCCAAATATCCCTTTGCCAATTCCACAGGAACAGCCTTAGCGAAAGGCTTCTTGAAGGGAAAGATGTAACTCTGTGAGAGGAATTAACAGAACACAGAGCAGTTTCTCAGAAAGCTTCTTTCCAGTGTTGAACGGAAGATATTTCCTTTTTCACCATAGCCCTCTATGGGCTTCCAAATATCACTTTGCCAATTCCACAAGAACAGCCTTAGCGAAAGGCTTCTTGAAGGGAAAGATGTAACTCTGTCAGATGAATTAACAGAACACAGAGCAGTTTCTCAGATAGCTTCTTTCCAATGTTGAACGGAAGATATTTCCTTTTTCACCATAGCCCTCTATGGGCTTCTAAATATCCCTTTTCAAATTCCACAAGAACAGCCTTAGCGAAAGGCTTCTTGAAGGGAAAGATGTAACTCTGTGAGATGAATTAACAGAACACAGAGCAGTTTCTCAGAAAGCTTCTTTCCAGTTTTGAACGGAAGATATTTCCTTTTTCACCATAGCCCTCTATGGGCTTCCAAATATCCCTTTGCCAATTCCACAAGAACAGCCTTAGCGAAAGGCTTCTTGAAGGGAAAGATGTAACTCTGTGAGATGAATTAACAGAACACAGAGAGGTTTCTCAGAAAGCTTCTTTCCAGTTTTCAACGGAAGATATTTCCTTTTTCACCATAGCCCTCTATGGGCTTCCAAATATCCCTTTGCCAATTCCACAAGAACAGCCTTAGCGAAAGGCTTCTTGAAGGGAAAGATGTAACTCTGTGAGATGAATTAACAGAACACAGAGCACTTTCTCAGAAAGCTTCTTTCCAGTTTTGAACGGAAGATATTTCCTTTTTCACCATAGCCCTCTATGGGCTTCCAAATATCCCTTTGCCAATTCCACAAGAACAGCCTTAGCGAAAGGCTTCTTGAAGGGAAAGATGTAACTCTGTGAGATGAATTAACAGAACACAGAGCACTTTCTCAGAAAGCTTCTTTCCACTTTTGAACGGAAGATATTTCCTTTTTCACCATAGCCCTCTATGGGCTTCCAAATATCCCTTTGCCAATTCCACAAGAACAGCCTTAGCGAAAGGCTTCTTGAAGGTAAAGATGTAACTCTCTGAGATGAATTAACAGAACACAGAGCAGTTTCTCAGAAAGCTTCTTTCCAGTTTTGAACGGAAGATATTTCCTTTTTCACCATAGCCCTCTATGGGCTTCCAAATATCCCTTTGCCAATTCCACAAGAACAGCCTTAGCGAAAGGCTTCTTGAAGAGAAAGATGTAACTCTGTGAGATGAATTAACAGAACACACAGCAGTTTCTCAGAAAGCTTCTTTCCAGTTTTGAACGGAAGATATTTCCTTTTTCACCATAGCCCTCTATGGGCTTCCAAATATCCCTTTGCCAATTCCACAAGAACAGCCTTAGCGAAAGGCTTCTTGAAGGGAAAGATGTAACTCTGTGAGATGAATTAACGGAACACAGAGCAGTTTCTCAGAAAGCTTCTTTCCAGTTTTGAACGGAAGATATTTCCTATTTCACCATAGCCCTCTATGGGCTTCCAAATATCCCTTTGCCAATTCCACAAGAACAGCCTTAGCGAAAGGCTTCTTGAAGGGAAAGATGTAACTCTGTGAGATGAATTAACAGAACACAGAGCAGTTTCTCAGAAAGCTTCTTTCCAATGTTGAACGGAAGATATTTCCTTTTTCACCATAGCCCTCTATGGGCTTCTAAATATCCCTTTTCAAATTCCACAAGAACAGCCTTAGCGAAAGGCTTCTTGAAAGGAATGATGTAACTCTGTGAGATGAATTAGCAGAACACAGAGCACTTTCTCAGAAAGCTTCTTTCCAGTTTTGAACGGAAGATATTTCCTTTTTCACCATAGCCCTCTATGGGCTTCCAAATATCCCTTTGCCAATTCCACAAGAACAGCCTTAGCGAAAGGCTTCTTGAAGGGAAAGATGTAACGCTGTGAGATGAATTAACAGAACACAGAGCAGTTTCTCAGAAAGCTTCTTTCCAGTTTTGAACGGAAGATATTTCCTTTTTCACCATAGCCCTCTATGGGCTTCCAAATATCCCTTTGCCAATTCCACAAGAACAGCCTTAGCGAAAGGCTTCTTGAAGGGAAAGATGTAACTCTGTGAGATGAATTAACAGAACACGGAGCAGTTTCTCAGAAAGCTTGTTTCCAGTTTTGAACGGAAGGTATTTCCTTTTTCACCCTAGCCCTCTATGGGCTTCCAAATATCCCTTTGCCAATTCCACAAGAACAGCCTTAGCGAAAGGCTTCTTGAAAGGAAAGATGTAACTCTGTGAGATGAATTAACAGA
Source organism: Chlorocebus sabaeus (assembly GCF_047675955.1). Classification (NCBI taxonomy): domain Eukaryota; kingdom Metazoa; phylum Chordata; class Mammalia; order Primates; family Cercopithecidae; genus Chlorocebus; species Chlorocebus sabaeus. The sequence continues at coordinate 186,473 of NW_027328325.1, read as the reverse complement.
ACACAGAGCAGTTTCTCAGAAAGCTTCTTTCCAATGTTGAACGGAAGATATTTCCTTTTTCACCATAGCCCTCTATGGGCTTCTAAATATCCCTTTTCAAATTCCACAAGAACAGCCTTAGCGAAAGGCTTCTTGAAAGGAATGATGTAACTCTGTGAGATGAATTAGCAGAACACAGAGCACTTTCTCAGAAAGCTTCTTTCCAGTTTTGAACGGAAGATATTTCCTTTTTCACCATAGCCCTCTATGGGCTTCCAAATATCCCTTTGCCAATTCCACAAGAACAGCCTTAGCGAAAGGCTTCTTGAAGGGAAAGATGTAACGCTGTGAGATGAATTTACAGAACACAGAGCAATTTCTCAGAAAGCCTCTTTCCAGTTTGGAACGGAAGATATTTCCTTTTTCACCATAGCCCTCTATGGGCTTCCAAATATCCCTTTGCCAATGCCACAAGAACAGCCTTCGCGAAAGGCTTCTTGAAGGGAAAGATGTAACTCTGTGAGATGAATTAACAGAACATAGAACAGTTTCTCAGAAATCTTCTTTCCAGTTTTGAACGGAAGATATTTCCTTTTTCACCATAGCCCTCTATGGGATTCCAAATATCCCTTTGCCAATTCCACAAGAACAGCCTTAGCGAAAGGCTTCTTGAAGGGAAAGATGTAACTCTGTGTGATGAATTAACAGAACACAGAGCAGTTTCTCAGAAAGCTTCTTTCCAGTTTTGAACGGAAGATATTTCCTTTTTCACCATAGCCCTCTATGGGCTTCCAAATATCCCTTTGCCAATTCCACAAGAAGAGCCTTAGCGAAAGGCTTCTTGAAGGGAAAGATGTAACTCTGTGAGATGAATTAACAGAACACAGAGCAGTTTCTCAGAAAGCTTCTTTCCAATGTTGAACGGAAGATATTTCCTTTTTCACCATAGCCCTCTATGGGCTTCCAAATATCCCTTTGCCAATTCCTCAAGAACAGCCTTAGCGAAAGGCTTCTTGAAGGGAAAGATGTAACGCTGTGAGATGAATTTACAGAACACAGAGCAATTTCTCAGAAAGCCTCTTTCCAGTTTTGAACGGAAGATATTTCCTTTTTCACCATAGCCCTCTATGGGCTTCCAAATATCCCTTTGCCAATTCCACAAGAACAGCCTTAGCGAAAGGCTTCTAGAAGGGAAAGATGTAACTCTGTGAGATGAATTAACAGAACACAGAGCAGTTTCTCGGAAAGCTTCTTTCCAGTTTTGGACGGAAGATATTTCCTTTTTCACCATAGCCCTCTATGGGCTTCCAAATATCCCTTTGCCTATTCCACAAGAACAGCCTTAGCGAAAGGCTTCTTGAAGGGAAAGATGTAACTCGGTGAGGTGAATTAACAGAACACATAGAGGTTTCTCAGAAAGCTTCTTTCCAGTTTTGAACGGAAGATATTTCCTTTTTCACCATAGCCCTCTACGGGCTTCCAAATATCCCTTTGCCAATTCCACAAGAACAGCCTTCGCGAAAGGCTTCTTGAAAGGAATGATGTAACTCTGTGAGATGAATTAGCAGAACACAGAGCACTTTCTCAGAAAGCTTCTTTCCAGTTTTGAACGGAAGATATTTCCTTTTTCACCATAGCCCTCTATGGGCTTCCAAATATCCCTTTGCCAATTCCACAAGAACAGCCTTAGCGAAAGGCTTCTTGAAGGGAAAGATGTAACGCTGTGAGATGAATTTACAGAACACAGAGCAATTTCTCAGAAAGCCTCTTTCCAGTTTGGAACGGAAGATATTTCCTTTTTCACCATAGCCCTCTATGGGCTTCCAAATATCCCTTTGCCAATGCCACAAGAACAGCCTTCGCGAAAGGCTTCTTGAAGGGAAAGATGTAACTCTGTGAGATGAATTAACAGAACATAGAACAGTTTCTCAGAAATCTTCTTTCCAGTTTTGAACGGAAGATATTTCCTTTTTCACCATAGCCCTCTATGGGATTCCAAATATCCCTTTGCCAATTCCACAAGAACAGCCTTAGCGAAAGGCTTCTTGAAGGGAAAGATGTAACTCTGTGTGATGAATTAACAGAACACAGAGCAGTTTCTCAGAAAGCTTCTTTCCAGTTTTGAACGGAAGATATTTCCTTTTTCACCATAGCCCTCTATGGGCTTCCAAATATCCCTTTGCCAATTCCACAAGAACAGCCTTAGCGAAAGGCTTCTTGAAGGGAAAGATGTAACTCTGTGAGATGAATTAACAGAACACAGAGCAGTTTCTCAGAAAGCTTCTTTCCAATGTTGAACGGAAGATATTTCCTTTTTCACCATAGCCCTCTATGGGCTTCCAAATATCCCTTTGCCAATTCCTCAAGAACAGCCTTAGCGAAAGGCTTCTTGAAGGGAAAGATGTAACGCTGTGAGATGAATTTACAGAACACAGAGCAATTTCTCAGAAAGCCTCTTTCCAGTTTTGAACGGAAGATATTTCCTTTTTCACCATAGCCCTCTATGGGCTTCCAAATATCCCTTTGCCAATTCCACAAGAACAGCCTTAGCGAAAGGCTTCTAGAAGGGAAAGATGTAACTCTGTGAGATGAATTAACAGAACACAGAGCAGTTTCTCGGAAAGCTTCTTTCCAGTTTTGGACGGAAGATATTTCCTTTTTCACCATAGCCCTCTATGGGCTTCCAAATATCCCTTTGCCTATTCCACAAGAACAGCCTTAGCGAAAGGCTTCTTGAAGGGAAAGATGTAACTCGGTGAGGTGAATTAACAGAACACATAGAGGTTTCTCAGAAAGCTTCTTTCCAGTTTTGAACTGAAGATATTTCCTTTTTCACCATAGCCCTCTACGGGCTTCCAAATATCCCTTTGCCAATTCCACAAGAACAGCCTTCGCGAAAGGCTTCTTGAAGGGAAAGATGTAACTCTGTGAGATGAATTAACAGAACATAGAACAGTTTCTCAGAAAGCTTCTTTCCAGTTTTGAACGGAAGATATTTCCTTTTTCACCATAGCCCTCTATGGGCTTCCAAATATCCCTTTACCAATTCCACAAGAACAGCCTTAGCGAAAGGCTTCTTGAAGGGAAAGATGTAACTCTGTGAGATGTTTTAACAGAACACAGAGCAGTTTCTCAGAAAGCTTCTTTCCAGTTTTGAACGGAAGATATTTCCTTTTTCACCATAGCCCTCTATGGGCTTCCAAATATCCCTTTGCCAATTCCACAAGAACAGCCTTAGCGAAAGGCTTCTTGAAGGGAAAGATGTAACTCTGTGAGATGAATTAACAGAACACAGAGAGGTTTCTCAGAAAGCTTCTTTCCAGTTTTCAACGGAAGATATTTCCTTTTTCACCATAGCCCTCTATGGGCTTCCAAATATCCCTTGGCCAATTCCACAAGAACAGCCTTAGCGAAAGGCTTCTTGAAGGGAAAGATGTAACTCTGTGAGATGAATTAACAGAACACAGAGCACTTTCTCAGAAAGCTTCTTTCCAGTTTTGAACGGAAGATATTTCCTTTTTCACCATAGCACTCTATGGGCTTCCAAATATCCCTTTGCCAATTCCACAAGAACAGCCTTAGCGAAAGGCTTCTTGAAGGGAAAGATGTAACTCTGTGAGATGAATTAACAGAACACAGAGCACTTTCTCAGAAAGCTTCTTTCCACTTTTGAACGGAAGATATTTCCTTTTTCACCATAGCCCTCTATGGGCTTCCAAATATCCCTTTGCCAATTCCACAAGAACAGCCTTAGCGAAAGGCTTCTTGAAGGTAAAGATGTCACTCTCTGAGATGAATTAACAGAACACAGAGCAGTTTCTCAGAAAGCTTCTTTCCAGTTTTGAACGGAAGATATTTCCTTTTTCACCATAGCCCTCTATGGGCTTCCAAATATCCCTTTGCCAATTCCACAAGAACAGCCTTAGCGAAAGGCTTCTTGAAGAGAAAGATGTAACTCTGTGAGATGAATTAACAGAACACACAGCAGTTTCTCAGAAAGCTTCTTTCCAGTTTTGAACGGAAGATATTTCCTTTTTCACCATAGCCCTCTATGGGCTTCCAAATATCCCTTTGCCAATTCCACAAGAACAGCCTTAGCGAAAGGCTTCTTGAAGGGAAAGATGTAACTCTGTGAGATGAATTAACGGAACACAGAGCAGTTTCTCAGAAAGCTTCTTTCCAGTTTTGAACGGAAGATATTTCCTATTTCACCATAGCCCTCTATGGGCTTCCAAATATCCCTTTGCCAATTCCACAAGAACAGCCTTAGCGAAAGGCTTCTTGAAGGGAAAGATGTAACTCTGTGAGATGAATTAACACAACACAGAACAGTTTCTCAGAAAGCTTCTTTCCAGTGTTGAACGGAAGATATTTCCTTTTTCACCATAGCCCTCTATGGGCTTCCAAATATCCCTTTGCCAATTCCACAAGAACCGACTTAGCGAAAGGCTTCTTGAAGGGAAAGATGTAACTCTGTGAGATGAATTAACAGAACACAGAGCAGTTTCTCAGAAAGCTTCTTTCCATTTTTGAACGGAAGATATTTCCTTTTTCACCATAGCCCTCTATGGGCTTCTAAATGTCCCTTTGCCAATTCCACAAGAACAGCCTTAGCGAAAGGCTTCTTGAAGGGAAAGATGTAACTCTGTGAGATGAATTAACAGAACACGGAGCAGTTTCTCAGAAAGCTTGTTTCCAGTTTTGAACGGAAGGTATTTCCTTTTTCACCCTAGCCCTCTAAGGGCTTCCAAATATCCCTTTGCCAATTCCACAAGAACAGCCTTAGCGAAAGGCTTCTTGAAGGGAAAGATGTAACTCTGTGAGATGAATTAACAGAACACAGAGCAGTTTCTCAGAAAGCTTCTTTCCAATGTTGAACGGAAGATATTTCCTTTTTCACCATAGCCCTCTATGGGCTTCTAAATATCCCTTTTCAAATTCCACAAGAACAGCCTTAGCGAAAGGCTTCTTGAAAGGAATGATGTAACTCTGTGAGATGAATTAGCAGAACACAGAGCACTTTCTCAGAAAGCTTCTTTCCAGTTTTGAACGGAAGATATTTCCTTTTTCACCATAGCCCTCTATGGGCTTCCAAATATCCCTTTGCCAATTCCACAAGAACAGCCTTCGCTAAAGGCTTCTTGAAGGGAAAGATGTAACTCTGTGAGATGAATTAACAGAACATAGAACAGTTTCTCAGAAAGCTTCTTTCCAGTTTTGAACGGAAGATATTTCCTTTTTCACCCTAGCCCTCTATGGGCTTCCAAATATCCCTTTGCCAATTCCACAAGAACAGCCTTAGCGAAAGGCTTCTTGAAGGGAAAGATGTAACTCTGTGAGATGAATTAACAGAACACGGAGCAGTTTCTCAGAAAGCTTCTTTCCAGTTTTGAACGGAAGATATTTCCTTTTTCACCATAGCCCTCTATGGGATTCCAAATATCCCTTTGCCAATTCCACAAGAACAGCCTTAGCGAAAGGCTTCTTGAAGGGAAAGATGTAACTCTGTGTGATGAATTAACAGAACACAGAGCAGTTTCTCAGAAAGCTTCTTTCCAGTTTTGAACGGAAGATATTTCCTTTTTCACCATAGCCCTCTATGGGCTTCCAAATATCCCTTTGCCAATTCCACAAGAACAGCCTTAGCGAAAGGCTTCTTGAAGGGAAAGATGTAACTCTGTGAGATGAATTAACAGAACACAGAGCAGTTTCTCAGAAAGCTTCTTTCCAATGTTGAACGGAAGATATTTCCTTTTTCACCATAGCACTCTATGGGCTTCCAAATACCCTTTGCCAATTCCACAAGAACAGCCTTAGCGAAAGGCTTCTTGAATGGAAAGATGTAACGCTGTGAGATGAATTTACAGAACACAGAGCAATTTCTCAGAAAGCCTCTTTCCAGTTTTGAACGGAAGATATTTCCTTTTTCACCATAGCCCTCTATGGGCTTCCAAATATCCCTTTGCCAATTCCACAAGAACAGCCTTAGCGAAAGGCTTCTAGAAGGGAAAGATGTAACTCTGTGAGATGAATTAACAGAACACAGAGCAGTTTCTCGGAAAGCTTCTTTCCAGTTTTGGACGGAAGATATTTCCTTTTTCACCATAGCCCTCTATGGGCTTCCAAATATCCCTTTGCCTATTCCACAAGAACAGCCTTAGCGAAAGGCTTCTTGAAGGGAAAGATGTAACTCGGTGAGATGAATTAACAGAACACATAGAGGTTTCTCAGAAAGCTTCTTTCCAGTTTTGAACGGAAGATATGTCCTTTTTCACCATAGCCCTCTATGGGCTTCCAAATATCCCTTTGCCAATTGCACAAGAACAGCCTTCGCGAAAGGCTTCTTGAAGGGAAAGATGTAACTCTGTGAGATGAATTAACAGAACATAGAACAGTTTCTCAGAAAGCTTCTTTCCAGTTTTGAACGGAAGATATTTCCTTTTTCACCATAGCCCTCTATGGGCTTCCAAATATCCCTTTACCAATTCCACAAGAACAGCCTTAGCGAAAGGCTTCTTGAAGGGAAAGATGTAACTCTGTGAGATGAATTAACAGAACACAGAGCAGTTTCTCAGAAAGCTTCTTTCCAGTTTTGAACGGAAGATATTTCCTTTTTCACCATAGCCCTCTATGGGCTTCCAAATATCCCTTTGCCAATTCCACAAGAACAGCCTTAGCGAAAGGCTTCTTGAAGGGAAAGATGTAACTCTGTGAGATGAATTAACAGAACACAGAGCACTTTCTCAGAAAGCTTCTTTCCACTTTTGAACGGAAGATATTTCCTTTTTCACCATAGCCCTCTATGGGCTTCCAAATATCCCTTTGCCAATTCCACAAGAACAGCCTTAGCGAAAGGCTTCTTGAAGGTAAAGATGTAACTCTCTGAGATGAATTAACAGAACACAGAGCAGTTTCTCAGAAAGCTTCTTTCCAGTTTTGAACGGAAGATATTTCCTTTTTCACCATAGCCCTCTATGGGCTTCCAAATATCCCTTTGCCAATTCCACAAGAACAGCCTTAGCGAAAGGCTTCTTGAAGAGAAAGATGTAACTCTGTGAGATGAATTAACAGAACACACAGCAGTTTCTCAGAAAGCTTCTTTCCACTTTTGAACGGAAGATATTTCCTTTTTCACCATAGCCCTCTATGGGCTTCCAAATATCCCTTTGCCAATTCCACAAGAACAGCCTTAGCGAAAGGCTTCTTGAAGGGAAAGATGTAACTCTGTGAGATGAATTAACAGAACACAGAGCACTTTCTCAGAAAGCTTCTTTCCACTTTTGAACGGAAGATATTTCCTTTTTCACCATAGCCCTCTATGGGCTTCCAAATATCCCTTTGCCAATTCCACAAGAACAGCCTTAGCGAAAGGCTTCTTGAAGGTAAAGATGTAACTCTCTGAGATGAATTAACAGAACACAGAGCAGTTTCTCAGAAAGCTTCTTTCCAGTTTTGAACGGAAGATATTTCCTTTTTCACCATAGCCCTCTATGGGCTTCCAAATATCCCTTTGCCAATTCCACAAGAACAGCCTTAGCGAAAGGCTTCTTGAAGAGAAAGATGTAACTCTGTGAGATGAATTAACAGAACACACAGCAGTTTCTCAGAAAGCTTCTTTCCAGTTTTGAACGGAAGATATTTCCTTTTTCACCATAGCCCTCTATGGGCTTCCAAATATCCCTTTGCCAATTCCACAAGAACAGCCTTAGCGAAAGGCTTCTTGAAGGGAAAGATGTAACTCTGTGAGATGAATTAACGGAACACAGAGCAGTTTCTCAGAAAGCTTCTTTCCAGTTTTGAACGGAAGATATTTCCTATTTCACCATAGCCCTCTATGGGCTTCCAAATATCCCTTTGCCAATTCCACAAGAACAGCCTTAGCGAAAGGCTTCTTGAAGGGAAAGATGTAACTCTGTGAGATGAATTAACAGAACACAGAACAGTTTCTCAGAAAGCTTCTTTCCAGTGTTGAACGGAAGATATTTCCTTTTTCACCATAGCCCTCTATGGGCTTCCAAATATCCCTTTGCCAATTCCACAAGAACCGACTTAGCGAAAGGCTTCTTGAAGGGAAAGATGTAACTCTGTGAGATGAATTAACAGAACACAGAGCAGTTTCTCAGAAAGCTTCTTTCCATTTTTGAACGGAAGATATTTCCTTTTTCACCATAGCCCTCTATGGGCTTCTAAATGTCCCTTTGCCAATTCCACAAGAACAGCCTTAGCGAAAGGCTTCTTGAAGGGAAAGATGTAACTCTGTGAGATGAATTAACAGAACACAGAGCAGTTTCTCAGAAAGCTTCTTTCCAGTGTTGAACGGAAGATATTTCCTTTTTCACCATAGCCCTCTATGGGCTTCCAAATATCCCTTTGCCAATTCCACAAGAACAGCCTTAGCGGAAGGCTTCTTGAAGGGAAAGATGTAACTCTGTGAGATGAATTAACAGAACACAGAGCAGTTTCTCAGATAGCTTCTTTCCAGTTTTGAACGGAAGATATTTCCTTTTTCACCATAGCCCTCTATGGGCTTCCAAATATCCCTTTGCCAATTCCACAAGAACAGCCTTAGCGAAAGGCTTCTTGAAGGGAAAGATGTAACTCTGTGAGATGAATTAACAGAACACAGAGCAGTTTCTCAGAAAGCTTCTTTCCAGTTTTGAACGGAAGATATTTCCTTTTTCACCATAGCCCTCTATGGGCTTCCAAATATCCCTTTGCCAATTCCACAAGAACAGCCTTAGCGAAAGGCTTCTTGAAGGGAAAGATGTAACTCTGTGAGATGAATTAACAGAACACGGAGCAGTTTCTCAGAAAGCTTGTTTCCAGTTTTGAACGGAAGGTATTTCCTTTTTCACCCTAGCCCTCTATGGGCTTCCAAATATCCCTTTGCCAATTCCACAAGAACAGCCTTAGCGAAAGGCTTCTTGAAGGGAAAGATGTAACTCTGTGAGATGAATTAACAGAACACAGAGCAGTTTCTCAGAAAGCTGCTTTCCAATGTTGAACGGAAGATATTTCCTTTTTCACCATAGCCCTCTATGGGCTTCTAAATATCCCTTTTCAAATTCCACAAGAACAGCCTTAGCGAAAGGCTTCTTGAAAGGAATGATGTAACTCTGTGAGATGAATTAGCAGAACACAGAGCACTTTCTCAGAAAGCTTCTTTCCAGTTTTGAACGGAAGATATTTCCTTTTTCACCATAGCCCTCTATGGGCTTCCAAATATCCCTTTGCCAATTCCACAAGAACAGCCTTAGCGAAAGGCTTCTTGAAGGGAAAGATGTAACGCTGTGAGATGAATTAACAGAACACAGAGCAGTTTCTCAGAAAGCTTCTTTCCAGTTTTGAACGGAAGATATTTCCTTTTTCACCATAGCCCTCTATGGGCTTCCAAATATCCCTTTGCCAATTCCACAAGAACAGCCTTAGCGAAAGGCTTCTTGAAGGGAAAGATGTAACTCTGTGAGATGAATTAACAGAACACGGAGCAGTTTCTCAGAAAGCTTGTTTCCAGTTTTGAACGGAAGGTATTTCCTTTTTCACCCTAGCCCTCTATGGGCTTCCAAATATCCCTTTGCCAATTCCACAAGAACAGCCTTAGCGAAAGGCTTCTTGAAGGGAAAGATGTAACTCTGTGAGATGAATTAACAGAACACAGAGCAGTTTCTCAGAAAGCTTCTTTCCAATGTTGAACGGAAGATATTTCCTTTTTCACCATAGCCCTCTATGGGCTTCTAAATATCCCTTTTCAAATTCCACAAGAACAGCCTTAGCGAAAGGCTTCTTGAAAGGAATGATGTAACTCTGTGAGATGAATTAGCAGAACACAGAGCACTTTCTCAGAAAGCTTCTTTCCAGTTTTGAACGGAAGATATTTCCTTTTTCACCATAGCCCTCTATGGGCTTCCAAATATCCCTTTGCCAATTCCACAAGAACAGCCTTAGCGAAAGGCTTCTTGAAGGGAAAGATGTAACGCTGTGAGATGAATTTACAGAACACAGAGCAATTTCTCAGAAAGCCTCTTTCCAGTTTTGAACGGAAGATATTTCCTTTTTCACCATAGCCCTCTATGGGCTTCCAAATATCCCTTTGCCAATTCCACAAGAACAGCCTTAGCGAAAGGCTGCTTGAAGGGAAAGATGTAACTCTGTGAGATGAATTAACAGAACACAGAGCAGTTTCTCAGAAAGCTTCTTTCCAGTTTTGAACGGAAGATATTTCCTTTTTCACCATAGCCCTCTATGGGATTCCAAATATCCCTTTGCCAATTCCACAAGAACAGCCTTAGCGAAAGGCTTCTTGAAGGGAAAGATGTAACTCTGTGAGATGAATTAACAGAACACAGAGCCGTTTCTCAGAAAGATTCTTTCCAGTTTTGAACGGAAGATATTTCCTTTCTCACCATAGCCCTCTATGGGCTTCCAAATATCCCTTTGCCAATTCCACAAGAAGAGCCTTAGCGAAAGGCTTCTTGAAGGGAAAGATGTAACTCTCTGAGATGAATTAACAGAACACAGAGCAGTTTCTCAGAAAGCTTCTTTCCAGTGTTGAACGGAAGATATTTCCTTTTTCACCATAGCCCTCTATGGGCTTCTAAATATCCCTTTTCCAATTCCACAAGACCAGCCTTAGCGAAAGGCTTCTTGAAGGGAAAGATGTAACTCTGTGAGATGAATTAACCGAACACAGAGCCGTTCCTCAGAAAGCTTCTTTCCAGTTTTGAACGGAAGATATTTCCTTTTTCACCATAGCCCTCTATGGGCTTCCAAATATCCCTTTGCCAATGCCACAAGAACAGCCTTCGCGAAAGGCTTCTTGAAGGGAAAGATGTAACTCTGTGAGATGAATTAACAGAACATAGAACAGTTTCTCAGAAATCTTCTTTCCAGTTTTGAACGGAAGATATTTCCTTTTTCACCATAGCCCTCTATGGGATTCCAAATATCCCTTTGCCAATTCCACAAGAACAGCCTTAGCGAAAGGCTTCTTGAAGGGAAAGATGTAACTCTGTGTGATGAATTAACAGAACACAGAGCAGTTTCTCAGAAAGCTTCTTTCCAGTTTTGAACGGAAGATATTTCCTTTTTCACCATAGCCCTCTATGGGCTTCCAAATATCCCTTTGCCAATTCCACAAGAACAGCCTTAGCGAAAGGCTTCTTGAAGGGAAAGATGTAACTCTGTGAGATGAATTAACAGAACACAGAGCAGTTTCTCAGAAAGCTTCTTTCCAATGTTGAACGGAAGATATTTCCTTTTTCACCATAGCCCTCTATGGGCTTCCAAATATCCCTTTGCCAATTCCACAAGAACAGCCTTAGCGAAAGGCTTCTTGAAGGGAAAGATGTAACGCTGTGAGATGAATTTACAGAACACAGAGCAATTTCTCAGAAAGCGTCTTTCCAGTTTTGAACGGAAGATATTTCCTTTTTCACCATAGCCCTCTATAGGCTTCCAAATATCCCTTTGCCAATTCCACAAGAACAGCCTTAGCGAAAGGCTTCTAGAAGGGAAAGATGTAACTCTGTGAGATGAATTAACAGAACACAGAGCAGTTTCTCGGAAAGCTTCTTTCCAGTTTTGGACGGAAGATATTTCCTTTTTCACCATAGCCCTCTATGGGCTTCCAAATATCCCTTTGCCTATTCCACAAGAACAGCCTTAGCGAAAGGCTTCTTGAAGGGAAAGATGTAACTCGGTGAGATGAATTAACAGAACACATAGAGGTTTCTCAGAAAGCTTCTTTCCAGTTTTGAACGGAAGATATTTCCTTTTTCACCATAGCCCTCTATGGGCTTCCAAATATCCCTTTGCCAATTCCACAAGAACAGCCTTCGCGAAAGGCTTCTTGAAGGGAAAGATGTAACTCTGTGAGATGAATTAACAGAACATAGAACAGTTTCTCAGAAAGCTTCTTTCCAGTTTTGAACGGAAGATATTTCCTTTTTCACCATAGCCCTCTATGGGCTTCCAAATATCCCTTTACCAATTCCACAAGAACAGCCTTAGCGAAAGGCTTCTTGAAGGGAAAGATGTAACTCTGTGAGATGAATTAACAGAACACAGAGCAGTTTCTCAGAAAGCTGCTTTCCAGTTTTGAACGGAAGATATTTCCTTTTTCACCATAGCCCTCTATGGGCTTCCAAATATCCCTTTGCCAATTCCACAAGAACAGCCTTAGCGAAAGGCTTCTTGAAGGGAAAGATGTAACTCTGTGAGATGAATTAACAGAACACAGAGAGGTTTCTCAGAAAGCTTCTTTCCAGTTTTCAACGGAAGATATTTCCTTTTTCACCATAGCCCTCTATGGGCTTCCAAATATCCCTTTGCCAATTCCACAAGAACAGCCTTAGCGAAAGGCTTCTTGAAGGGAAAGATGTAACTCTGTGAGATGAATTAACAGAACACAGAGCACTTTCTCAGAAAGCTTCTTTCCAGTTTTGAACGGAAGATATTTCCTTTTTCACCATAGCACTCTATGGGCTTCCAAATATCCCTTTGCCAATTCCACAAGAACAGCCTTAGCGAAAGGCTTCTTGAAGGGAAAGATGTAACTCTGTGAGATGAATTAACAGAACACAGAGCACTTTCTCAGAAAGCTTCTTTCCACTTATGAACGGAAGATATTTCCTTTTTCACCATAGCCCTCTATGGGCTTCCAAATATCCCTTTGCCAATTCCACAAGAACAGCCTTAGCGAAAGGCTTCTTGAAGGTAAAGATGTAACTCTCTGAGATGAATTAACAGAACACAGAGCAGTTTCTCAGAAAGCTTCTTTCCAGTTTTGAACGGAAGATATTTCCTTTTTCACCATAGCCCTCTATGGGCTTCCAAATATCCCTTTGCCAATTCCACAAGAACAGCCTTAGCGAAAGGCTTCTTGAAGAGAAAGATGTAACTCTGTGAGATGAATTAACAGAACACACAGCAGTTTCTCAGAAAGCTTCTTTCCAGTTTTGAACGGAAGATATTTCCTTTTTCACCATAGCCCTCTATGGGCTTCTAAATGTCCCTTTGCCAATTCCACAAGAACAGCCTTAGCGAAAGGCTTCTTGAAGGGAAAGATGTAACTCTGTGAGATGAATTAACAGAACACAGAGCAGTTTCTCAGAAAGCTTCTTTCCAGTGTTGAACGGAAGATATTTCCTTTTTCACCATAGCCCTCTATGGGCTTCCAAGTATCCCTTTGCCAATTCCACAAGAACAGCCTTAGCGGAAGGCTTCTTGAAGGGAAAGATGTAACTCTGTGAGATGAATTAACAGAACACAGAGCAGTTCCTCAGAAAGCTTCTTTCCAGTTTTGAACGGAAGATATTTCCTTTTTCACCATAGCCCTCTATGGGCTTCCAAATATCCCTTTGCCAATTCCACAAGAACCGACTTAGCGAAAGGCTTCTTGAAGGGAAAGATGTAACTCTGTGAGATGAATTAACAGAACACAGAGCAGTTTCTCAGAAAGCTTCTTTCCATTTTTGAACGGAAGATATTTCCTTTTTCACCATAGCCCTCTATGGGCTTCTAAATGTCCCTTTGCCAATTCCACAAGAACAGCCTTAGCGAAAGGCTTCTTGAAGGGAAAGATGTAACTCTGTGAGATGAATTAACAGAACACAGAGCAGTTTCTCAGAAAGCTTCTTTCCAGTGTTGAACGGAAGATATTTCCTTTTTCACCATAGCCCTCTATGGGCTTCCAAATATCCCTTTGCCAATTCCACAAGAACAGCCTTAGCGGAAGGCTTCTTGAAGGGAAAGATGTAACTCTGTGAGATGAATTAACAGAACACAGAGCAGTTTCTCAGATAGCTTCTTTCCAGTTTTGAACGGAAGATATTTCCTTTTTCACCATAGCCCTCTATGGGCTTCCAAATATCCCTTTGCCAATTCCACAAGAACAGCCTTAGCGAAAGGCTTCTTGAAGGGAAAGATGTAACTCTGTGAGATGAATTAACAGAACACAGAGCAGTTTCTCAGAAAGCTTCTTTCCAGTTTTGAACGGAAGATATTTCCTTTTTCACCATAGCCCTCTATGGGCTTCCAAATATCCCTTTGCCAATTCCACAAGAACAGCCTTAGCGAAAGGCTTCTTGAAGGGAAAGATGTAACTCTGTGAGATGAATTAACAGAACACGGAGCAGTTTCTCAGAAAGCTTGTTTCCAGTTTTGAACGGAAGGTATTTCCTTTTTCACCCTAGCCCTCTATGGGCTTCCAAATATCCCTTTGCCAATTCCACAAGAACAGCCTTAGCGAAAGGCTTCTTGAAGGGAAAGATGTAACTCTGTGAGATGAATTAACAGAACACAGAGCAGTTTCTCAGAAAGCTGCTTTCCAATGTTGAACGGAAGATATTTCCTTTTTCACCATAGCCCTCTATGGGCTTCTAAATATCCCTTTTCAAATTCCACAAGAACAGCCTTAGCGAAAGGCTTCTTGAAAGGAATGATGTAACTCTGTGAGATGAATTAGCAGAACACAGAGCACTTTCTCAGAAAGCTTCTTTCCAGTTTTGAACGGAAGATATTTCCTTTTTCACCATAGCCCTCTATGGGCTTCCAAATATCCCTTTGCCAATTCCACAAGAACAGCCTTAGCGAAAGGCTTCTTGAAGGGAAAGATGTAACGCTGTGAGATGAATTAACAGAACACAGAGCAGTTTCTCAGAAAGCTTCTTTCCAGTTTTGAACGGAAGATATTTCCTTTTTCACCATAGCCCTCTATGGGCTTCCAAATATCCCTTTGCCAATTCCACAAGAACAGCCTTAGCGAAAGGCTTCTTGAAGGGAAAGATGTAACTCTGTGAGATGAATTAACAGAACACGGAGCAGTTTCTCAGAAAGCTTGTTTCCAGTTTTGAACGGAAGGTATTTCCTTTTTCACCCTAGCCCTCTATGGGCTTCCAAATATCCCTTTGCCAATTCCACAAGAACAGCCTTAGCGAAAGGCTTCTTGAAGGGAAAGATGTAACTCTGTGAGATGAATTAACAGAACACAGAGCAGTTTCTCAGAAAGCTTCTTTCCAATGTTGAACGGAAGATATTTCCTTTTTCACCATAGCCCTCTATGGGCTTCTAAATATCCCTTTTCAAATTCCACAAGAACAGCCTTAGCGAAAGGCTTCTTGAAAGGAATGATGTAACTCTGTGAGATGAATTAGCAGAACACAGAGCACTTTCTCAGAAAGCTTCTTTCCAGTTTTGAACGGAAGATATTTCCTTTTTCACCATAGCCCTCTATGGGCTTCCAAATATCCCTTTGCCAATTCCACAAGAACAGCCTTAGCGAAAGGCTTCTTGAAGGGAAAGATGTAACGCTGTGAGATGAATTTACAGAACACAGAGCAATTTCTCAGAAAGCCTCTTTCCAGTTTTGAACGGAAGATATTTCCTTTTTCACCATAGCCCTCTATGGGCTTCCAAATATCCCTTTGCCAATTCCACAAGAACAGCCTTAGCGAAAGGCTGCTTGAAGGGAAAGATGTAACTCTGTGAGATGAATTAACAGAACACAGAGCAGTTTCTCAGAAAGCTTCTTTCCAGTTTTGAACGGAAGATATTTCCTTTTTCACCATAGCCCTCTATGGGATTCCAAATATCCCTTTGCCAATTCCACAAGAACAGCCTTAGCGAAAGGCTTCTTGAAGGGAAAGATGTAACTCTGTGAGATGAATTAACAGAACACAGAGCCGTTTCTCAGAAAGATTCTTTCCAGTTTTGAACGGAAGATATTTCCTTTCTCACCATAGCCCTCTATGGGCTTCCAAATATCCCTTTGCCAATTCCACAAGAAGAGCCTTAGCGAAAGGCTTCTTGAAGGGAAAGATGTAACTCTCTGAGATGAATTAACAGAACACAGAGCAGTTTCTCAGAAAGCTTCTTTCCAGTGTTGAACGGAAGATATTTCCTTTTTCACCATAGCCCTCTATGGGCTTCTAAATATCCCTTTTCCAATTCCACAAGACCAGCCTTAGCGAAAGGCTTCTTGAAGGGAAAGATGTAACTCTGTGAGATGAATTAACCGAACACAGAGCCGTTCCTCAGAAAGCTTCTTTCCAGTTTTGAACGGAAGATATTTCCTTTTTCACCATAGCCCTCTATGGGCTTCCAAATATCCCTTTGCCAATGCCACAAGAACAGCCTTCGCGAAAGGCTTCTTGAAGGGAAAGATGTAACTCTGTGAGATGAATTAACAGAACATAGAACAGTTTCTCAGAAATCTTCTTTCCAGTTTTGAACGGAAGATATTTCCTTTTTCACCATAGCCCTCTATGGGATTCCAAATATCCCTTTGCCAATTCCACAAGAACAGCCTTAGCGAAAGGCTTCTTGAAGGGAAAGATGTAACTCTGTGTGATGAATTAACAGAACACAGAGCAGTTTCTCAGAAAGCTTCTTTCCAGTTTTGAACGGAAGATATTTCCTTTTTCACCATAGCCCTCTATGGGCTTCCAAATATCCCTTTGCCAATTCCACAAGAACAGCCTTAGCGAAAGGCTTCTTGAAGGGAAAGATGTAACTCTGTGAGATGAATTAACAGAACACAGAGCAGTTTCTCAGAAAGCTTCTTTCCAATGTTGAACCGAAGATATTTCCTTTTTCACCATAGCCCTCTATGGGCTTCCAAATATCCCTTTGCCAATTCCACAAGAACAGCCTTAGCGAAAGGCTTCTTGAAGGGAAAGATGTAACGCTGTGAGATGAATTTACAGAACACAGAGCAATTTCTCAGAAAGCGTCTTTCCAGTTTTGAACGGAAGATATTTCCTTTTTCACCATAGCCCTCTATGGGCTTCCAAATATCCCTTTGCCAATTCCACAAGAACAGCCTTAGCGAAAGGCTTCTAGAAGGGAAAGATGTAACTCTGTGAGATGAATTAACAGAACACAGAGCAGTTTCTCGGAAAGCTTCTTTCCAGTTTTGGACGGAAGATATTTCCTTTTTCACCATAGCCCTCTATGGGCTTCCAAATATCCCTTTGCCTATTCCACAAGAACAGCCTTAGCGAAAGGCTTCTTGAAGGGAAAGATGTAACTCGGTGAGATGAATTAACAGAACACATAGAGGTTTCTCAGAAAGCTTCTTTCCAGTTTTGAACGGAAGATATTTCCTTTTTCACCATAGCCCTCTATGGGCTTCCAAATATCCCTTTGCCAATTCCACAAGAACAGCCTTCGCGAAAGGCTTCTTGAAGGGAAAGATGTAACTCTGTGAGATGAATTAACAGAACACAGAGCAGTTTCTCAGAAAGCTTCTTTCCAGTTTTGAACGGAAGATATTTCCTTTTTCACCATAGCCCTCTATGGGCTTCCAAATATCCCTTTGCCAATTCCACAAGAACAGCCTTAGTGAAAGGCTTCTTGAAGGGAAAGATGTAACTCTGTGAGATGAATTAACAGAACACAGAGAGGTTTCTCAGAAAGCTTCTTTCCAGTTTTCAACGGAAGATATTTCCTTTTTCACCATAGCCCTCTATGGGCTTCCAAATATCCCTTTGCCAATTCCACAAGAACAGCCTTAGCGAAAGGCTTCTTGAAGGGAAAGATGTAACTCTGTGAGATGAATTAACAGAACACAGAGCACTTTCTCAGAAAGCTTCTTTCCAGTTTTGAACGGAAGATATTTCCTTTTTCACCATAGCACTCTATGGGCTTCCAAATATCCCTTTGCCAATTCCACAAGAACAGCCTTAGCGAAAGGCTTCTTGAAGGGAAAGATGTAACTCTGTGAGATGAATTAACAGAACACAGAGCACTTTCTCAGAAAGCTTCTTTCCACTTATGAACGGAAGATATTTCCTTTTTCACCATAGCCCTCTATGGGCTTCCAAATATCCCTTTGCCAATTCCACAAGAACAGCCTTAGCGAAAGGCTTCTTGAAGGTAAAGATGTAACTCTCTGAGATGAATTAACAGAACACAGAGCAGTTTCTCAGAAAGCTTCTTTCCAGTTTTGAACGGAAGATATTTCCTTTTTCACCATAGCCCTCTATGGGCTTCCAAATATCCCTTTGCCAATTCCACAAGAACAGCCTTAGCGAAAGGCTTCTTGAAGAGAAAGATGTAACTCTGTGAGATGAATTAACAGAACACACAGCAGTTTCTCAGAAAGCTTCTTTCCAGTTTTGAACGGAAGATATTTCCTTTTTCACCATAGCCCTCTATGGGCTTCTAAATGTCCCTTTGCCAATTCCACAAGAACAGCCTTAGCGAAAGGCTTCTTGAAGGGAAAGATGTAACTCTGTGAGATGAATTAACAGAACACAGAGCAGTTTCTCAGAAAGCTTCTTTCCAGTGTTGAACGGAAGATATTTCCTTTTTCACCATAGCCCTCTATGGGCTTCCAAGTATCCCTTTGCCAATTCCACAAGAACAGCCTTAGCGGAAGGCTTCTTGAAGGGAAAGATGTAACTCTGTGAGATGAATTAACAGAACACAGAGCAGTTCCTCAGAAAGCTTCTTTCCAGTTTTGAACGGAAGATATTTCCTTTTTCACCATAGCCCTCTATGGGCTTCCAAATATCCCTTTGCCAATTCCACAAGAACAGCCTTCGCTAAAGGCTTCTTGAAGGGAAAGATGTAACTCTGTGAGATGAATTAACAGAACATAGAACAGTTTCTCAGAAAGCTTCTTTCCACTTTTGAACGGAAGATATTTCCTTTTTCACCCTAGCCCTCTATGGGCTTCCAAATATCCCTTTGCCAATTCCACAAGAACAGCCTTAGCGAAAGGCTTCTTGAAGGGAAAGATGTAACTCTGTGAGATGAATTAACAGAACACGGAGCAGTTTCTCAGAAAGCTTCTTTCCAGTTTTGAACGGAAGATATTTCCTTTTTCACCATAGCCCTCTATGGGATTCCAAATACCCTTTGCCAATTCCACAAGAACAGCCTTAGCGAAAGGCTTCTTGAAGGGAAAGATGTAACTCTGTGTGATGAATTAACAGAACACAGAGCAGTTTCTCAGAAAGCTTCTTTCCAGTTTTGAACGGAAGATATTTCCTTTTTCACCATAGCCCTCTATGGGCTTCCAAATATCCCTTTGCCAATTCCACAAGAACAGCCTTAGCGAAAGGCTTCTTGAAGGGAAAGATGTAACTCTGTGAGATGAATTAACAGAACACAGAGCAGTTTCTCAGAAAGCTTCTTTCCAATGTTGAACGGAAGATATTTCCTTTTTCACCATAGCACTCTATGGGCTTCCAAATATCCCTTTGCCGATTCCACAAGAACAGCCTTAGCGAAAGGCTTCTTGAATGGAAAGATGTAACGCTGTGAGATGAATTTACAGAACACAGAGCAATTTCTCAGAAAGCCTCTTTCCAGTTTTGAACGGAAGATATTTCCTTTTTCACCATAGCCCTCTATGGGCTTCCAAATATCCCTTTGCCAATTCCACAAGAACAGCCTTAGCGAAAGGCTTCTAGAAGGGAAAGATGTAACTCTGTGAGATGAATTAACAGAACACAGAGCAGTTTCTCGGAAAGCTTCTTTCCAGTTTTGGACGGAAGATATTTCGTTTTTCACCATAGCCCTCTATGGGCTTCCAAATATCCCTTTGCCTATTCCACAAGAACAGCCTTAGCGAAAGGCTTCTTGAAGGGAAAGATGTAACTCGGTGAGATGAATTAACAGAACACATAGAGGTTTCTCAGAAAGCTTCTTTCCAGTTTTGAACGGAAGATATGTCCTTTTTCACCATAGCCCTCTATGGGCTTCCAAATATCCCTTTGCCAATTCCACAAGAACAGCCTTCGCGAAAGGCTTCTTGAAGGGAAAGATGTAACTCTGTGAGATGAATTAACAGAACATAGAACAGTTTCTCAGAAAGCTTCTTTCCAGTTTTGAACGGAAGATATTTCCTTTTTCACCATAGCCCTCTATGGGCTTCCAAATATCCCTTTACCAATTCCACAAGAACAGCCTTAGCGAAAGGCTTCTTCAAGGGAAAGATGTAACTCTGTGAGATGAATTAACAGAACACAGAGCACTTTCTCAGAAAGCTTCTTTCCAGTTTTGAACGGAAGATATTTCCTTTTTCACCATAGCCCTCTATGGGCTTCCAAATATCCCTTTGCCAATTCCACAAGAACAGCCTTAGCGAAAGGCTTCTTGAAGGGAAAGATGTAACTCTGTGAGATGAATTAACAGAACACAGAGAGGTTTCTCAGAAAGCTTCTTTCCAGTTTTC
This sequence comes from Chlorocebus sabaeus, assembly GCF_047675955.1. Lineage (NCBI taxonomy): Eukaryota > Metazoa > Chordata > Mammalia > Primates > Cercopithecidae > Chlorocebus > Chlorocebus sabaeus. The sequence continues at coordinate 166,312 of NW_027328325.1, read as the reverse complement.
AACGGAAGATATTTCCTTTTTCACCATAGCCCTCTATGGGCTTCCAAATATCCCTTTGCCAATTCCACAAGAACAGCCTTAGCGAAAGGCTTCTTGAAGGGAAAGATGTAACTCTGTGAGATGAATTAACAGAACACAGAGCACTTTCTCAGAAAGCTTCTTTCCAGTTTTGAACGGAAGATATTTCCTTTTTCACCATAGCCCTCTATGGGCTTCCAAATATCCCTTTGCCAATTCCACAAGAACAGCCTTAGCGAAAGGCTCCTTGAAGGGAAAGATGTAACTCTGTGAGATGAATTAACGGAACACAGAGCAGTTTCTCAGAAAGCTTCTTTCCAGTTTTGAACGGAAGATATTTCCTATTTCACCATAGCCCTCTATGGGCTTCCAAATATCCCTTTGCCAATTCCACAAGAACAGCCTTAGCGAAAGGCTTCTTGAAGGGAAAGATGTAACTCTGTGAGATGAATTAACAGGACACAGAACAGTTTCTCAGAAAGCTTCTTTCCAGTGTTGAACGGAAGATATTTCCTTTTTCACCCTAGCCCTCTATGGGCTTCCAAATATCCCTTTGCCAATTCCACAAGAACAGCCTTAGCGAAAGGCTTCTGGAAGGGAAAGATGTAACTCTGTGAGATGAATTAACAGAGCACGGATCAGTTTCTCAGAAAGCTTCTTTCCAGTTTTGAACGGAAGATATTTCCTTTTTCACGCTAGCCCTCTATGGGCTTCCAAATATCCCTTTGCCAATTCCACAAGAACAGCCTTAGCGAAAGGCTTCTTGAAGGGAAAGATGTAACTCTGTGAGATGAATTAATAGAACATAGAACAGTTTCTCAGAAAGCTTCTTTCCAGTTTTGAACGGAAGATATTTCCTTTTTCACCATAGCCCTCTATGGGCTTCCAAATATCCCTTTGCCAATTCCACAATAACAGCCTTAGCGAAAGGCTTCTTGAAGGGAAAGATGTAACTCTGTGAGATGAATTAACAGAACACAGAGCAGTTTCTCAGAAAGCTTCTTTCCAGTTTTGAACGGAAGATATTTCCTTTTTCACCATAGCCCTCTACGGGATTCCAAATATCCCTTTGCCAATTCCACAAGAACAGCCTTAGCGAAAGGCTTCTTGAAGGGAAAGATGTAACTCTGTGAGATGAATTAACAGAACACGGAGCAGTTTCTCAGAAAGCTTCTTTCCAGTTTTGAACCGAAGATATTTCCTTTCTCACCATACCCCTCTATGGGCTTCCAAATATCCCTTTGCCAATTCCACAAGAACAGCCTTAGCCAAAGGCTTCTTGAAGGGAAAGATGTAACTCTGTGAGATGAATTAACAGAACACAGAGCAGTTTCTCAGAAAGCTTCTTTCCAGTGTTGAACGGAAGATATTTCCATTTTCACCATAGCCCTCTATGGGCTTCTAAATATCCCTTTTCCAATTCCACAAGAACAGCTTTAGCGAAAGGCTTCTTGAAGGGAAAGATGTAACTCTGTGAGATGAATTAACAGAACACAGAGCAGTTCCTCAGAAAGCTTCTTTCCAGTTTTGAACGGAAGATATTTCCTTTTTCACCATAGCCCTCTATGGGCTTCCAAATATCCCTTTGCCAATTCCACAAGAACAGCCTTAGCGAAAGGCTTCTAGAAGGGAAAGATGTAACTCTGTGAGATGAATTAACAGAACACAGAGCAGTTTCTCGGAAAGCTTCTTTCCAGTTTTGGACGGAAGATACTTCCTTTTTCACCATAGCCCTCTAAGGGATTCCAAATATCCCTTTGCCAATTCCACAAGAACAGCCTTAGCGAAAGGCTTCTTGAAGGGAAAGATGTAACTCTGTGAGATTAATTAACAGAACACAGAGCAGTTTCTCAGAAAGCTTCTTTCCAGTTTTGAACGGAAGATATTTCCTTTTTCACCATAGCCCTCTATGGGCTTCCAAATATCCCTTTGCCAATTCCACAAGAACAGCCTTAGCGAAAGGCTTCTTGAAGGGAAAGATGTAACTCTGTGAGATGAATTCACAGAACACAGAGCAGTTTCTCAGAAAGCTTCTTTCCAGTGTTGAACGGAAGATATTTCCTTTTTCACCATAGCCCTCTATGGGCTTCTAAATATCCCTTTTCCAATTCCACAAGAACAGCCTTAGCGAAAGGCTTCTTGAAAGGAATGATGTAACTCTGTGAGATGAATTAGCAGAACACAGAGCACTTTCTCAGAAAGCTTCTTTCCAGTTTTGAACGGAAGATATTTCCTTTTTCACCATAGCCCTCTATGGGCTTCCAAATATCCCTTTGCCAATTCCACAAGAACAGCCTTAGCGAAAGGCTTCTTGAAGGGAAAGATGTAACGCTGTGAGATGAATTTACAGAACACAGAGCAATTTCTCAGAAAGCCTCTTTCCAGTTTTGAACGGAAGATATTTCCTTTTTCACCATAGCCCTCTATGGGCTTCCAAATATCCCTTTGCCAATTCCACAAGAACAGCCTTAGCGAAAGGCTTCTAGAAGGGAAAGATGTAACTCTGTGAGATGAATTAACAGAACACAGAGCAGTTTCTCGGAAAGCTTCTTTCCAGTTTTGGACGGAAGATATTTCCTTTTTCACCATAGCCCTCTATGGGCTTCCAAATATCCCTTTGCCTATTCCACAAGAACAGCCTTAGCGAAAGGCTTCTTGAAGGGAAAGATGTAACTCGGTGAGGTGAATTAACAGAACACATAGAGGTTTCTCAGAAAGCTTCTTTCCAGTTTTGAACTGAAGATATTTCCTTTTTCACCATAGCCCTCTACGGGCTTCCAAATATCCCTTTGCCAATTCCACAAGAACAGCCTTCGCGAAAGGCTTCTTGAAGGGAAAGATGTAACTCTGTGAGATGAATTAACAGAACATAGAACAGTTTCTCAGAAAGCTTCTTTCCAGTTTTGAACGGAAGATATTTCCTTTTTCACCATAGCCCTCTATGGGCTTCCAAATATCCCTTTACCAATTCCACAAGAACAGCCTTAGCGAAAGGCTTCTTGAAGGGAAAGATGTAACTCTGTGAGATGTTTTAACAGAACACAGAGCAGTTTCTCAGAAAGCTTCTTTCCAGTTTTGAACGGAAGATATTTCCTTTTTCACCATAGCCCTCTATGGGCTTCCAAATATCCCTTTGCCAATTCCACAAGAACAGCCTTAGCGAAAGGCTTCTTGAAGGGAAAGATGTAACTCTGTGAGATGAATTAACAGAACACAGAGAGGTTTCTCAGAAAGCTTCTTTCCAGTTTTCAACGGAAGATATTTCCTTTTTCACCATAGCCCTCTATGGGCTTCCAAATATCCCTTGGCCAATTCCACAAGAACAGCCTTAGCGAAAGGCTTCTTGAAGGGAAAGATGTAACTCTGTGAGATGAATTAACAGAACACAGAGCACTTTCTCAGAAAGCTTCTTTCCAGTTTTGAACGGAAGATATTTCCTTTTTCACCATAGCACTCTATGGGCTTCCAAATATCCCTTTGCCAATTCCACAAGAACAGCCTTAGCGAAAGGCTTCTTGAAGGGAAAGATGTAACTCTGTGAGATGAATTAACAGAACACAGAGCACTTTCTCAGAAAGCTTCTTTCCACTTTTGAACGGAAGATATTTCCTTTTTCACCATAGCCCTCTATGGGCTTCCAAATATCCCTTTGCCAATTCCACAAGAACAGCCTTAGCGAAAGGCTTCTTGAAGGTAAAGATGTCACTCTCTGAGATGAATTAACAGAACACAGAGCAGTTTCTCAGAAAGCTTCTTTCCAGTTTTGAACGGAAGATATTTCCTTTTTCACCATAGCCCTCTATGGGCTTCCAAATATCCCTTTGCCAATTCCACAAGAACAGCCTTAGCGAAAGGCTTCTTGAAGAGAAAGATGTAACTCTGTGAGATGAATTAACAGAACACACAGCAGTTTCTCAGAAAGCTTCTTTCCAGTTTTGAACGGAAGATATTTCCTTTTTCACCATAGCCCTCTATGGGCTTCCAAATATCCCTTTGCCAATTCCACAAGAACAGCCTTAGCGAAAGGCTTCTTGAAGGGAAAGATGTAACTCTGTGAGATGAATTAACGGAACACAGAGCAGTTTCTCAGAAAGCTTCTTTCCAGTTTTGAACGGAAGATATTTCCTATTTCACCATAGCCCTCTATGGGCTTCCAAATATCCCTTTGCCAATTCCACAAGAACAGCCTTAGCGAAAGGCTTCTTGAAGGGAAAGATGTAACTCTGTGAGATGAATTAACACAACACAGAACAGTTTCTCAGAAAGCTTCTTTCCAGTGTTGAACGGAAGATATTTCCTTTTTCACCATAGCCCTCTATGGGCTTCCAAATATCCCTTTGCCAATTCCACAAGAACCGACTTAGCGAAAGGCTTCTTGAAGGGAAAGATGTAACTCTGTGAGATGAATTAACAGAACACAGAGCAGTTTCTCAGAAAGCTTCTTTCCATTTTTGAACGGAAGATATTTCCTTTTTCACCATAGCCCTCTATGGGCTTCTAAATGTCCCTTTGCCAATTCCACAAGAACAGCCTTAGCGAAAGGCTTCTTGAAGGGAAAGATGTAACTCTGTGAGATGAATTAACAGAACACGGAGCAGTTTCTCAGAAAGCTTGTTTCCAGTTTTGAACGGAAGGTATTTCCTTTTTCACCCTAGCCCTCTAAGGGCTTCCAAATATCCCTTTGCCAATTCCACAAGAACAGCCTTAGCGAAAGGCTTCTTGAAGGGAAAGATGTAACTCTGTGAGATGAATTAACAGAACACAGAGCAGTTTCTCAGAAAGCTTCTTTCCAATGTTGAACGGAAGATATTTCCTTTTTCACCATAGCCCTCTATGGGCTTCTAAATATCCCTTTTCAAATTCCACAAGAACAGCCTTAGCGAAAGGCTTCTTGAAAGGAATGATGTAACTCTGTGAGATGAATTAGCAGAACACAGAGCACTTTCTCAGAAAGCTTCTTTCCAGTTTTGAACGGAAGATATTTCCTTTTTCACCATAGCCCTCTATGGGCTTCCAAATATCCCTTTGCCAATTCCACAAGAACAGCCTTCGCTAAAGGCTTCTTGAAGGGAAAGATGTAACTCTGTGAGATGAATTAACAGAACATAGAACAGTTTCTCAGAAAGCTTCTTTCCAGTTTTGAACGGAAGATATTTCCTTTTTCACCCTAGCCCTCTATGGGCTTCCAAATATCCCTTTGCCAATTCCACAAGAACAGCCTTAGCGAAAGGCTTCTTGAAGGGAAAGATGTAACTCTGTGAGATGAATTAACAGAACACGGAGCAGTTTCTCAGAAAGCTTCTTTCCAGTTTTGAACGGAAGATATTTCCTTTTTCACCATAGCCCTCTATGGGATTCCAAATATCCCTTTGCCAATTCCACAAGAACAGCCTTAGCGAAAGGCTTCTTGAAGGGAAAGATGTAACTCTGTGTGATGAATTAACAGAACACAGAGCAGTTTCTCAGAAAGCTTCTTTCCAGTTTTGAACGGAAGATATTTCCTTTTTCACCATAGCCCTCTATGGGCTTCCAAATATCCCTTTGCCAATTCCACAAGAACAGCCTTAGCGAAAGGCTTCTTGAAGGGAAAGATGTAACTCTGTGAGATGAATTAACAGAACACAGAGCAGTTTCTCAGAAAGCTTCTTTCCAATGTTGAACGGAAGATATTTCCTTTTTCACCATAGCACTCTATGGGCTTCCAAATACCCTTTGCCAATTCCACAAGAACAGCCTTAGCGAAAGGCTTCTTGAATGGAAAGATGTAACGCTGTGAGATGAATTTACAGAACACAGAGCAATTTCTCAGAAAGCCTCTTTCCAGTTTTGAACGGAAGATATTTCCTTTTTCACCATAGCCCTCTATGGGCTTCCAAATATCCCTTTGCCAATTCCACAAGAACAGCCTTAGCGAAAGGCTTCTAGAAGGGAAAGATGTAACTCTGTGAGATGAATTAACAGAACACAGAGCAGTTTCTCGGAAAGCTTCTTTCCAGTTTTGGACGGAAGATATTTCCTTTTTCACCATAGCCCTCTATGGGCTTCCAAATATCCCTTTGCCTATTCCACAAGAACAGCCTTAGCGAAAGGCTTCTTGAAGGGAAAGATGTAACTCGGTGAGATGAATTAACAGAACACATAGAGGTTTCTCAGAAAGCTTCTTTCCAGTTTTGAACGGAAGATATGTCCTTTTTCACCATAGCCCTCTATGGGCTTCCAAATATCCCTTTGCCAATTGCACAAGAACAGCCTTCGCGAAAGGCTTCTTGAAGGGAAAGATGTAACTCTGTGAGATGAATTAACAGAACATAGAACAGTTTCTCAGAAAGCTTCTTTCCAGTTTTGAACGGAAGATATTTCCTTTTTCACCATAGCCCTCTATGGGCTTCCAAATATCCCTTTACCAATTCCACAAGAACAGCCTTAGCGAAAGGCTTCTTGAAGGGAAAGATGTAACTCTGTGAGATGAATTAACAGAACACAGAGCAGTTTCTCAGAAAGCTTCTTTCCAGTTTTGAACGGAAGATATTTCCTTTTTCACCATAGCCCTCTATGGGCTTCCAAATATCCCTTTGCCAATTCCACAAGAACAGCCTTAGCGAAAGGCTTCTTGAAGGGAAAGATGTAACTCTGTGAGATGAATTAACAGAACACAGAGCACTTTCTCAGAAAGCTTCTTTCCACTTTTGAACGGAAGATATTTCCTTTTTCACCATAGCCCTCTATGGGCTTCCAAATATCCCTTTGCCAATTCCACAAGAACAGCCTTAGCGAAAGGCTTCTTGAAGGTAAAGATGTAACTCTCTGAGATGAATTAACAGAACACAGAGCAGTTTCTCAGAAAGCTTCTTTCCAGTTTTGAACGGAAGATATTTCCTTTTTCACCATAGCCCTCTATGGGCTTCCAAATATCCCTTTGCCAATTCCACAAGAACAGCCTTAGCGAAAGGCTTCTTGAAGAGAAAGATGTAACTCTGTGAGATGAATTAACAGAACACACAGCAGTTTCTCAGAAAGCTTCTTTCCACTTTTGAACGGAAGATATTTCCTTTTTCACCATAGCCCTCTATGGGCTTCCAAATATCCCTTTGCCAATTCCACAAGAACAGCCTTAGCGAAAGGCTTCTTGAAGGGAAAGATGTAACTCTGTGAGATGAATTAACAGAACACAGAGCACTTTCTCAGAAAGCTTCTTTCCACTTTTGAACGGAAGATATTTCCTTTTTCACCATAGCCCTCTATGGGCTTCCAAATATCCCTTTGCCAATTCCACAAGAACAGCCTTAGCGAAAGGCTTCTTGAAGGTAAAGATGTAACTCTCTGAGATGAATTAACAGAACACAGAGCAGTTTCTCAGAAAGCTTCTTTCCAGTTTTGAACGGAAGATATTTCCTTTTTCACCATAGCCCTCTATGGGCTTCCAAATATCCCTTTGCCAATTCCACAAGAACAGCCTTAGCGAAAGGCTTCTTGAAGAGAAAGATGTAACTCTGTGAGATGAATTAACAGAACACACAGCAGTTTCTCAGAAAGCTTCTTTCCAGTTTTGAACGGAAGATATTTCCTTTTTCACCATAGCCCTCTATGGGCTTCCAAATATCCCTTTGCCAATTCCACAAGAACAGCCTTAGCGAAAGGCTTCTTGAAGGGAAAGATGTAACTCTGTGAGATGAATTAACGGAACACAGAGCAGTTTCTCAGAAAGCTTCTTTCCAGTTTTGAACGGAAGATATTTCCTATTTCACCATAGCCCTCTATGGGCTTCCAAATATCCCTTTGCCAATTCCACAAGAACAGCCTTAGCGAAAGGCTTCTTGAAGGGAAAGATGTAACTCTGTGAGATGAATTAACAGAACACAGAACAGTTTCTCAGAAAGCTTCTTTCCAGTGTTGAACGGAAGATATTTCCTTTTTCACCATAGCCCTCTATGGGCTTCCAAATATCCCTTTGCCAATTCCACAAGAACCGACTTAGCGAAAGGCTTCTTGAAGGGAAAGATGTAACTCTGTGAGATGAATTAACAGAACACAGAGCAGTTTCTCAGAAAGCTTCTTTCCATTTTTGAACGGAAGATATTTCCTTTTTCACCATAGCCCTCTATGGGCTTCTAAATGTCCCTTTGCCAATTCCACAAGAACAGCCTTAGCGAAAGGCTTCTTGAAGGGAAAGATGTAACTCTGTGAGATGAATTAACAGAACACAGAGCAGTTTCTCAGAAAGCTTCTTTCCAGTGTTGAACGGAAGATATTTCCTTTTTCACCATAGCCCTCTATGGGCTTCCAAATATCCCTTTGCCAATTCCACAAGAACAGCCTTAGCGGAAGGCTTCTTGAAGGGAAAGATGTAACTCTGTGAGATGAATTAACAGAACACAGAGCAGTTTCTCAGATAGCTTCTTTCCAGTTTTGAACGGAAGATATTTCCTTTTTCACCATAGCCCTCTATGGGCTTCCAAATATCCCTTTGCCAATTCCACAAGAACAGCCTTAGCGAAAGGCTTCTTGAAGGGAAAGATGTAACTCTGTGAGATGAATTAACAGAACACAGAGCAGTTTCTCAGAAAGCTTCTTTCCAGTTTTGAACGGAAGATATTTCCTTTTTCACCATAGCCCTCTATGGGCTTCCAAATATCCCTTTGCCAATTCCACAAGAACAGCCTTAGCGAAAGGCTTCTTGAAGGGAAAGATGTAACTCTGTGAGATGAATTAACAGAACACGGAGCAGTTTCTCAGAAAGCTTGTTTCCAGTTTTGAACGGAAGGTATTTCCTTTTTCACCCTAGCCCTCTATGGGCTTCCAAATATCCCTTTGCCAATTCCACAAGAACAGCCTTAGCGAAAGGCTTCTTGAAGGGAAAGATGTAACTCTGTGAGATGAATTAACAGAACACAGAGCAGTTTCTCAGAAAGCTGCTTTCCAATGTTGAACGGAAGATATTTCCTTTTTCACCATAGCCCTCTATGGGCTTCTAAATATCCCTTTTCAAATTCCACAAGAACAGCCTTAGCGAAAGGCTTCTTGAAAGGAATGATGTAACTCTGTGAGATGAATTAGCAGAACACAGAGCACTTTCTCAGAAAGCTTCTTTCCAGTTTTGAACGGAAGATATTTCCTTTTTCACCATAGCCCTCTATGGGCTTCCAAATATCCCTTTGCCAATTCCACAAGAACAGCCTTAGCGAAAGGCTTCTTGAAGGGAAAGATGTAACGCTGTGAGATGAATTAACAGAACACAGAGCAGTTTCTCAGAAAGCTTCTTTCCAGTTTTGAACGGAAGATATTTCCTTTTTCACCATAGCCCTCTATGGGCTTCCAAATATCCCTTTGCCAATTCCACAAGAACAGCCTTAGCGAAAGGCTTCTTGAAGGGAAAGATGTAACTCTGTGAGATGAATTAACAGAACACGGAGCAGTTTCTCAGAAAGCTTGTTTCCAGTTTTGAACGGAAGGTATTTCCTTTTTCACCCTAGCCCTCTATGGGCTTCCAAATATCCCTTTGCCAATTCCACAAGAACAGCCTTAGCGAAAGGCTTCTTGAAGGGAAAGATGTAACTCTGTGAGATGAATTAACAGAACACAGAGCAGTTTCTCAGAAAGCTTCTTTCCAATGTTGAACGGAAGATATTTCCTTTTTCACCATAGCCCTCTATGGGCTTCTAAATATCCCTTTTCAAATTCCACAAGAACAGCCTTAGCGAAAGGCTTCTTGAAAGGAATGATGTAACTCTGTGAGATGAATTAGCAGAACACAGAGCACTTTCTCAGAAAGCTTCTTTCCAGTTTTGAACGGAAGATATTTCCTTTTTCACCATAGCCCTCTATGGGCTTCCAAATATCCCTTTGCCAATTCCACAAGAACAGCCTTAGCGAAAGGCTTCTTGAAGGGAAAGATGTAACGCTGTGAGATGAATTTACAGAACACAGAGCAATTTCTCAGAAAGCCTCTTTCCAGTTTTGAACGGAAGATATTTCCTTTTTCACCATAGCCCTCTATGGGCTTCCAAATATCCCTTTGCCAATTCCACAAGAACAGCCTTAGCGAAAGGCTGCTTGAAGGGAAAGATGTAACTCTGTGAGATGAATTAACAGAACACAGAGCAGTTTCTCAGAAAGCTTCTTTCCAGTTTTGAACGGAAGATATTTCCTTTTTCACCATAGCCCTCTATGGGATTCCAAATATCCCTTTGCCAATTCCACAAGAACAGCCTTAGCGAAAGGCTTCTTGAAGGGAAAGATGTAACTCTGTGAGATGAATTAACAGAACACAGAGCCGTTTCTCAGAAAGATTCTTTCCAGTTTTGAACGGAAGATATTTCCTTTCTCACCATAGCCCTCTATGGGCTTCCAAATATCCCTTTGCCAATTCCACAAGAAGAGCCTTAGCGAAAGGCTTCTTGAAGGGAAAGATGTAACTCTCTGAGATGAATTAACAGAACACAGAGCAGTTTCTCAGAAAGCTTCTTTCCAGTGTTGAACGGAAGATATTTCCTTTTTCACCATAGCCCTCTATGGGCTTCTAAATATCCCTTTTCCAATTCCACAAGACCAGCCTTAGCGAAAGGCTTCTTGAAGGGAAAGATGTAACTCTGTGAGATGAATTAACCGAACACAGAGCCGTTCCTCAGAAAGCTTCTTTCCAGTTTTGAACGGAAGATATTTCCTTTTTCACCATAGCCCTCTATGGGCTTCCAAATATCCCTTTGCCAATGCCACAAGAACAGCCTTCGCGAAAGGCTTCTTGAAGGGAAAGATGTAACTCTGTGAGATGAATTAACAGAACATAGAACAGTTTCTCAGAAATCTTCTTTCCAGTTTTGAACGGAAGATATTTCCTTTTTCACCATAGCCCTCTATGGGATTCCAAATATCCCTTTGCCAATTCCACAAGAACAGCCTTAGCGAAAGGCTTCTTGAAGGGAAAGATGTAACTCTGTGTGATGAATTAACAGAACACAGAGCAGTTTCTCAGAAAGCTTCTTTCCAGTTTTGAACGGAAGATATTTCCTTTTTCACCATAGCCCTCTATGGGCTTCCAAATATCCCTTTGCCAATTCCACAAGAACAGCCTTAGCGAAAGGCTTCTTGAAGGGAAAGATGTAACTCTGTGAGATGAATTAACAGAACACAGAGCAGTTTCTCAGAAAGCTTCTTTCCAATGTTGAACGGAAGATATTTCCTTTTTCACCATAGCCCTCTATGGGCTTCCAAATATCCCTTTGCCAATTCCACAAGAACAGCCTTAGCGAAAGGCTTCTTGAAGGGAAAGATGTAACGCTGTGAGATGAATTTACAGAACACAGAGCAATTTCTCAGAAAGCGTCTTTCCAGTTTTGAACGGAAGATATTTCCTTTTTCACCATAGCCCTCTATAGGCTTCCAAATATCCCTTTGCCAATTCCACAAGAACAGCCTTAGCGAAAGGCTTCTAGAAGGGAAAGATGTAACTCTGTGAGATGAATTAACAGAACACAGAGCAGTTTCTCGGAAAGCTTCTTTCCAGTTTTGGACGGAAGATATTTCCTTTTTCACCATAGCCCTCTATGGGCTTCCAAATATCCCTTTGCCTATTCCACAAGAACAGCCTTAGCGAAAGGCTTCTTGAAGGGAAAGATGTAACTCGGTGAGATGAATTAACAGAACACATAGAGGTTTCTCAGAAAGCTTCTTTCCAGTTTTGAACGGAAGATATTTCCTTTTTCACCATAGCCCTCTATGGGCTTCCAAATATCCCTTTGCCAATTCCACAAGAACAGCCTTCGCGAAAGGCTTCTTGAAGGGAAAGATGTAACTCTGTGAGATGAATTAACAGAACATAGAACAGTTTCTCAGAAAGCTTCTTTCCAGTTTTGAACGGAAGATATTTCCTTTTTCACCATAGCCCTCTATGGGCTTCCAAATATCCCTTTACCAATTCCACAAGAACAGCCTTAGCGAAAGGCTTCTTGAAGGGAAAGATGTAACTCTGTGAGATGAATTAACAGAACACAGAGCAGTTTCTCAGAAAGCTTCTTTCCAGTTTTGAACGGAAGATATTTCCTTTTTCACCATAGCCCTCTATGGGCTTCCAAATATCCCTTTGCCAATTCCACAAGAACAGCCTTAGCGAAAGGCTTCTTGAAGGGAAAGATGTAACTCTGTGAGATGAATTAACAGAACACAGAGAGGTTTCTCAGAAAGCTTCTTTCCAGTTTTCAACGGAAGATATTTCCTTTTTCACCATAGCCCTCTATGGGCTTCCAAATATCCCTTTGCCAATTCCACAAGAACAGCCTTAGCGAAAGGCTTCTTGAAGGGAAAGATGTAACTCTGTGAGATGAATTAACAGAACACAGAGCACTTTCTCAGAAAGCTTCTTTCCAGTTTTGAACGGAAGATATTTCCTTTTTCACCATAGCACTCTATGGGCTTCCAAATATCCCTTTGCCAATTCCACAAGAACAGCCTTAGCGAAAGGCTTCTTGAAGGGAAAGATGTAACTCTGTGAGATGAATTAACAGAACACAGAGCACTTTCTCAGAAAGCTTCTTTCCACTTATGAACGGAAGATATTTCCTTTTTCACCATAGCCCTCTATGGGCTTCCAAATATCCCTTTGCCAATTCCACAAGAACAGCCTTAGCGAAAGGCTTCTTGAAGGTAAAGATGTAACTCTCTGAGATGAATTAACAGAACACAGAGCAGTTTCTCAGAAAGCTTCTTTCCAGTTTTGAACGGAAGATATTTCCTTTTTCACCATAGCCCTCTATGGGCTTCCAAATATCCCTTTGCCAATTCCACAAGAACAGCCTTAGCGAAAGGCTTCTTGAAGAGAAAGATGTAACTCTGTGAGATGAATTAACAGAACACACAGCAGTTTCTCAGAAAGCTTCTTTCCAGTTTTGAACGGAAGATATTTCCTTTTTCACCATAGCCCTCTATGGGCTTCTAAATGTCCCTTTGCCAATTCCACAAGAACAGCCTTAGCGAAAGGCTTCTTGAAGGGAAAGATGTAACTCTGTGAGATGAATTAACAGAACACAGAGCAGTTTCTCAGAAAGCTTCTTTCCAGTGTTGAACGGAAGATATTTCCTTTTTCACCATAGCCCTCTATGGGCTTCCAAGTATCCCTTTGCCAATTCCACAAGAACAGCCTTAGCGGAAGGCTTCTTGAAGGGAAAGATGTAACTCTGTGAGATGAATTAACAGAACACAGAGCAGTTCCTCAGAAAGCTTCTTTCCAGTTTTGAACGGAAGATATTTCCTTTTTCACCATAGCCCTCTATGGGCTTCCAAATATCCCTTTGCCAATTCCACAAGAACCGACTTAGCGAAAGGCTTCTTGAAGGGAAAGATGTAACTCTGTGAGATGAATTAACAGAACACAGAGCAGTTTCTCAGAAAGCTTCTTTCCATTTTTGAACGGAAGATATTTCCTTTTTCACCATAGCCCTCTATGGGCTTCTAAATGTCCCTTTGCCAATTCCACAAGAACAGCCTTAGCGAAAGGCTTCTTGAAGGGAAAGATGTAACTCTGTGAGATGAATTAACAGAACACAGAGCAGTTTCTCAGAAAGCTTCTTTCCAGTGTTGAACGGAAGATATTTCCTTTTTCACCATAGCCCTCTATGGGCTTCCAAATATCCCTTTGCCAATTCCACAAGAACAGCCTTAGCGGAAGGCTTCTTGAAGGGAAAGATGTAACTCTGTGAGATGAATTAACAGAACACAGAGCAGTTTCTCAGATAGCTTCTTTCCAGTTTTGAACGGAAGATATTTCCTTTTTCACCATAGCCCTCTATGGGCTTCCAAATATCCCTTTGCCAATTCCACAAGAACAGCCTTAGCGAAAGGCTTCTTGAAGGGAAAGATGTAACTCTGTGAGATGAATTAACAGAACACAGAGCAGTTTCTCAGAAAGCTTCTTTCCAGTTTTGAACGGAAGATATTTCCTTTTTCACCATAGCCCTCTATGGGCTTCCAAATATCCCTTTGCCAATTCCACAAGAACAGCCTTAGCGAAAGGCTTCTTGAAGGGAAAGATGTAACTCTGTGAGATGAATTAACAGAACACGGAGCAGTTTCTCAGAAAGCTTGTTTCCAGTTTTGAACGGAAGGTATTTCCTTTTTCACCCTAGCCCTCTATGGGCTTCCAAATATCCCTTTGCCAATTCCACAAGAACAGCCTTAGCGAAAGGCTTCTTGAAGGGAAAGATGTAACTCTGTGAGATGAATTAACAGAACACAGAGCAGTTTCTCAGAAAGCTGCTTTCCAATGTTGAACGGAAGATATTTCCTTTTTCACCATAGCCCTCTATGGGCTTCTAAATATCCCTTTTCAAATTCCACAAGAACAGCCTTAGCGAAAGGCTTCTTGAAAGGAATGATGTAACTCTGTGAGATGAATTAGCAGAACACAGAGCACTTTCTCAGAAAGCTTCTTTCCAGTTTTGAACGGAAGATATTTCCTTTTTCACCATAGCCCTCTATGGGCTTCCAAATATCCCTTTGCCAATTCCACAAGAACAGCCTTAGCGAAAGGCTTCTTGAAGGGAAAGATGTAACGCTGTGAGATGAATTAACAGAACACAGAGCAGTTTCTCGGAAAGCTTCTTTCCAGTTTTGGACGGAAGATATTTCCTTTTTCACCATAGCCCTCTATGGGCTTCCAAATATCCCTTTGCCTATTCCACAAGAACAGCCTTAGCGAAAGGCTTCTTGAAGGGAAAGATGTAACTCGGTGAGATGAATTAACAGAACACATAGAGGTTTCTCAGAAAGCTTCTTTCCAGTTTTGAACGGAAGATATTTCCTTTTTCACCATAGCCCTCTATGGGCTTCCAAATATCCCTTTGCCAATTCCACAAGAACAGCCTTCGCGAAAGGCTTCTTGAAGGGAAAGATGTAACTCTGTGAGATGAATTAACAGAACACAGAGCAGTTTCTCAGAAAGCTTCTTTCCAGTTTTGAACGGAAGATATTTCCTTTTTCACCATAGCCCTCTATGGGCTTCCAAATATCCCTTTGCCAATTCCACAAGAACAGCCTTAGTGAAAGGCTTCTTGAAGGGAAAGATGTAACTCTGTGAGATGAATTAACAGAACACAGAGAGGTTTCTCAGAAAGCTTCTTTCCAGTTTTCAACGGAAGATATTTCCTTTTTCACCATAGCCCTCTATGGGCTTCCAAATATCCCTTTGCCAATTCCACAAGAACAGCCTTAGCGAAAGGCTTCTTGAAGGGAAAGATGTAACTCTGTGAGATGAATTAACAGAACACAGAGCACTTTCTCAGAAAGCTTCTTTCCAGTTTTGAACGGAAGATATTTCCTTTTTCACCATAGCACTCTATGGGCTTCCAAATATCCCTTTGCCAATTCCACAAGAACAGCCTTAGCGAAAGGCTTCTTGAAGGGAAAGATGTAACTCTGTGAGATGAATTAACAGAACACAGAGCACTTTCTCAGAAAGCTTCTTTCCACTTATGAACGGAAGATATTTCCTTTTTCACCATAGCCCTCTATGGGCTTCCAAATATCCCTTTGCCAATTCCACAAGAACAGCCTTAGCGAAAGGCTTCTTGAAGGTAAAGATGTAACTCTCTGAGATGAATTAACAGAACACAGAGCAGTTTCTCAGAAAGCTTCTTTCCAGTTTTGAACGGAAGATATTTCCTTTTTCACCATAGCCCTCTATGGGCTTCCAAATATCCCTTTGCCAATTCCACAAGAACAGCCTTAGCGAAAGGCTTCTTGAAGAGAAAGATGTAACTCTGTGAGATGAATTAACAGAACACACAGCAGTTTCTCAGAAAGCTTCTTTCCAGTTTTGAACGGAAGATATTTCCTTTTTCACCATAGCCCTCTATGGGCTTCTAAATGTCCCTTTGCCAATTCCACAAGAACAGCCTTAGCGAAAGGCTTCTTGAAGGGAAAGATGTAACTCTGTGAGATGAATTAACAGAACACAGAGCAGTTTCTCAGAAAGCTTCTTTCCAGTGTTGAACGGAAGATATTTCCTTTTTCACCATAGCCCTCTATGGGCTTCCAAGTATCCCTTTGCCAATTCCACAAGAACAGCCTTAGCGGAAGGCTTCTTGAAGGGAAAGATGTAACTCTGTGAGATGAATTAACAGAACACAGAGCAGTTCCTCAGAAAGCTTCTTTCCAGTTTTGAACGGAAGATATTTCCTTTTTCACCATAGCCCTCTATGGGCTTCCAAATATCCCTTTGCCAATTCCACAAGAACAGCCTTCGCTAAAGGCTTCTTGAAGGGAAAGATGTAACTCTGTGAGATGAATTAACAGAACATAGAACAGTTTCTCAGAAAGCTTCTTTCCACTTTTGAACGGAAGATATTTCCTTTTTCACCCTAGCCCTCTATGGGCTTCCAAATATCCCTTTGCCAATTCCACAAGAACAGCCTTAGCGAAAGGCTTCTTGAAGGGAAAGATGTAACTCTGTGAGATGAATTAACAGAACACGGAGCAGTTTCTCAGAAAGCTTCTTTCCAGTTTTGAACGGAAGATATTTCCTTTTTCACCATAGCCCTCTATGGGATTCCAAATACCCTTTGCCAATTCCACAAGAACAGCCTTAGCGAAAGGCTTCTTGAAGGGAAAGATGTAACTCTGTGTGATGAATTAACAGAACACAGAGCAGTTTCTCAGAAAGCTTCTTTCCAGTTTTGAACGGAAGATATTTCCTTTTTCACCATAGCCCTCTATGGGCTTCCAAATATCCCTTTGCCAATTCCACAAGAACAGCCTTAGCGAAAGGCTTCTTGAAGGGAAAGATGTAACTCTGTGAGATGAATTAACAGAACACAGAGCAGTTTCTCAGAAAGCTTCTTTCCAATGTTGAACGGAAGATATTTCCTTTTTCACCATAGCACTCTATGGGCTTCCAAATATCCCTTTGCCGATTCCACAAGAACAGCCTTAGCGAAAGGCTTCTTGAATGGAAAGATGTAACGCTGTGAGATGAATTTACAGAACACAGAGCAATTTCTCAGAAAGCCTCTTTCCAGTTTTGAACGGAAGATATTTCCTTTTTCACCATAGCCCTCTATGGGCTTCCAAATATCCCTTTGCCAATTCCACAAGAACAGCCTTAGCGAAAGGCTTCTAGAAGGGAAAGATGTAACTCTGTGAGATGAATTAACAGAACACAGAGCAGTTTCTCGGAAAGCTTCTTTCCAGTTTTGGACGGAAGATATTTCGTTTTTCACCATAGCCCTCTATGGGCTTCCAAATATCCCTTTGCCTATTCCACAAGAACAGCCTTAGCGAAAGGCTTCTTGAAGGGAAAGATGTAACTCGGTGAGATGAATTAACAGAACACATAGAGGTTTCTCAGAAAGCTTCTTTCCAGTTTTGAACGGAAGATATGTCCTTTTTCACCATAGCCCTCTATGGGCTTCCAAATATCCCTTTGCCAATTCCACAAGAACAGCCTTCGCGAAAGGCTTCTTGAAGGGAAAGATGTAACTCTGTGAGATGAATTAACAGAACATAGAACAGTTTCTCAGAAAGCTTCTTTCCAGTTTTGAACGGAAGATATTTCCTTTTTCACCATAGCCCTCTATGGGCTTCCAAATATCCCTTTACCAATTCCACAAGAACAGCCTTAGCGAAAGGCTTCTTCAAGGGAAAGATGTAACTCTGTGAGATGAATTAACAGAACACAGAGCACTTTCTCAGAAAGCTTCTTTCCAGTTTTGAACGGAAGATATTTCCTTTTTCACCATAGCCCTCTATGGGCTTCCAAATATCCCTTTGCCAATTCCACAAGAACAGCCTTAGCGAAAGGCTTCTTGAAGGGAAAGATGTAACTCTGTGAGATGAATTAACAGAACACAGAGAGGTTTCTCAGAAAGCTTCTTTCCAGTTTTCAACGGAAGATATTTCCTTTTTCACCATAGCCCTCTATGGGCTTCCAAATATCCCTTTGCCAATTCCACAAGAACAGCCTTAGCGAAAGGCTTCTTGAAGGGAAAGATGTAACTCTGTGAGATGAATTAACAGAACACAGAGCACTTTCTCAGAAAGCTTCTTTCCAGTTTTGAACGGAAGATATTTCCTTTTTCACCATAGCCCTCTATGGGCTTCCAAATATCCCTTTGCCAATTCCACAAGAACAGCCTTAGCGAAAGGCTCCTTGAAGGGAAAGATGTAACTCTGTGAGATGAATTAACGGAACACAGAGCAGTTTCTCAGAAAGCTTCTTTCCAGTTTTGAACGGAAGATATTTCCTATTTCACCATAGCCCTCTATGGGCTTCCAAATATCCCTTTGCCAATTCCACAAGAACAGCCTTAGCGAAAGGCTTCTTGAAGGGAAAGATGTAACTCTGTGAGATGAATTAACAGGACACAGAACAGTTTCTCAGAAAGCTTCTTTCCAGTGTTGAACGGAAGATATTTCCTTTTTCACCCTAGCCCTCTATGGGCTTCCAAATATCCCTTTGCCAATTCCACAAGAACAGCCTTAGCGAAAGGCTTCTGGAAGGGAAAGATGTAACTCTGTGAGATGAATTAACAGAGCACGGATCAGTTTCTCAGAAAGCTTCTTTCCAGTTTTGAACGGAAGATATTTCCTTTTTCACGCTAGCCCTCTATGGGCTTCCAAATATCCCTTTGCCAATTCCACAAGAACAGCCTTAGCGAAAGGCTTCTTGAAGGGAAAGATGTAACTCTGTGAGATGAATTAATAGAACATAGAACAGTTTCTCAGAAAGCTTCTTTCCAGTTTTGAACGGAAGATATTTCCTTTTTCACCATAGCCCTCTATGGGCTTCCAAATATCCCTTTGCCAATTCCACAATAACAGCCTTAGCGAAAGGCTTCTTGAAGGGAAAGATGTAACTCTGTGAGATGAATTAACAGAACACAGAGCAGTTTCTCAGAAAGCTTCTTTCCAGTTTTGAACGGAAGATATTTCCTTTTTCACCATAGCCCTCTACGGGATTCCAAATATCCCTTTGCCAATTCCACAAGAACAGCCTTAGCGAAAGGCTTCTTGAAGGGAAAGATGTAACTCTGTGAGATGAATTAACAGAACACGGAGCAGTTTCTCAGAAAGCTTCTTTCCAGTTTTGAACCGAAGATATTTCCTTTCTCACCATACCCCTCTATGGGCTTCCAAATATCCCTTTGCCAATTCCACAAGAACAGCCTTAGCCAAAGGCTTCTTGAAGGGAAAGATGTAACTCTGTGAGATGAATTAACAGAACACAGAGCAGTTTCTCAGAAAGCTTCTTTCCAGTGTTGAACGGAAGATATTTCCATTTTCACCATAGCCCTCTATGGGCTTCTAAATATCCCTTTTCCAATTCCACAAGAACAGCTTTAGCGAAAGGCTTCTTGAAGGGAAAGATGTAACTCTGTGAGATGAATTAACAGAACACAGAGCAGTTCCTCAGAAAGCTTCTTTCCAGTTTTGAACGGAAGATATTTCCTTTTTCACCATAGCCCTCTATGGGCTTCCAAATATCCCTTTGCCAATTCCACAAGAACAGCCTTAGCGAAAGGCTTCTAGAAGGGAAAGATGTAACTCTGTGAGATGAATTAACAGAACACAGAGCAGTTTCTCGGAAAGCTTCTTTCCAGTTTTGGACGGAAGATACTTCCTTTTTCACCATAGCCCTCTAAGGGATTCCAAATATCCCTTTGCCAATTCCACAAGAACAGCCTTAGCGAAAGGCTTCTTGAAGGGAAAGATGTAACTCTGTGAGATTAATTAACAGAACACAGAGCAGTTTCTCAGAAAGCTTCTTTCCAGTTTTGAACGGAAGATATTTCCTTTTTCACCATAGCCCTCTATGGGCTTCCAAATATCCCTTTGCCAATTCCACAAGAACAGCCTTAGCGAAAGGCTTCTTGAAGGGAAAGATGTAACTCTGTGAGATGAATTCACAGAACACAGAGCAGTTTCTCAGAAAGCTTCTTTCCAGTGTTGAACGGAAGATATTTCCTTTTTCACCATAGCCCTCTATGGGCTTCTAAATATCCCTTTTCCAATTCCACAAGAACAGCCTTAGCGAAAGGCTTCTTGAAAGGAATGATGTAACTCTGTGAGATGAATTAGCAGAACACAGAGCACTTTCTCAGAAAGCTTCTTTCCAGTTTTGAACGGAAGATATTTCCTTTTTCACCATAGCCCTCTATGGGCTTCCAAATATCCCTTTGCCAATTCCACAAGAACAGCCTTAGCGAAAGGCTTCTTGAAGGGAAAGATGTAACGCTGTGAGATGAATTTACAGAACACAGAGCAATTTCTCAGAAAGCCTCTTTCCAGTTTTGAACGGAAGATATTTCCTTTTTAACCATAGCCCTCTATGGGCTTCCAAATATCCCTTTGCCAATTCCACAAGAACAGCCTTAGCGAAAGGCTTCTAGAAGGGAAAGATGTAACTCTGTGAGATGAATTAACAGAACACAGAGCAGTTTCTCGGAAAGCTTCTTTCCAGTTTTGGACGGAAGATATTTCCTTTTTCACCATAGCCCTCTAAGGGATTCCAAATATCCCTTTGCCAATTCCACAAGAACAGCCTTAGCGAAAGGCTTCTTGAAGGGAAAGATGTAACTCTGTGAGATGAATTAACAGAACACAGAGCAGTTTCTCAGAAAGCTTCTTTCCAGTGTTGAACGGAAGATATTTCCTTTTTCACCATAGCCCTCTATGGGCTTCTAAATATCCCTTTTCCAATTCCACAAGACCAGCCTTAGCGAAAGGCTTCTTGAAGGGAAAGATGTAACTCTGTGAGATGAATTAACCGAACACAGAGCCGTTCCTCAGAAAGCTTCTTTCCAGTTTTGAACGGAAGATATTTCCTTTTTCACCATAGCCCTCTATGGGCTTCCAAATATCCCTTTGCCAATGCCACAAGAACAGCCTTCGCGAAAGGCTTCTTGAAGGGAAAGATGTAACTCTGTGAGATGAATTAACAGAACATAGAACAGTTTCTCAGAAATCTTCTTTCCAGTTTTGAACGGAAGATATTTCCTTTTTCACCATAGCCCTCTATGGGATTCCAAATATCCCTTTGCCAATTCCACAAGAACAGCCTTAGCGAAAGGCTTCTTGAAGGGAAAGATGTAACTCTGTGTGATGAATTAACAGAACACAGAGCAGTTTCTCAGAAAGCTTCTTTCCAGTTTTGAACGGAAGATATTTCCTTTTTCACCATAGCCCTCTATGGGCTTCCAAATATCCCTTTGCCAATTCCACAAGAACAGCCTTAGCGAAAGGCTTCTTGAAGGGAAAGATGTAACTCTGTGAGATGAATTAACAGAACACAGAGCAGTTTCTCAGAAAGCTTCTTTCCAATGTTGAACGGAAGATATTTCCTTTTTCACCATAGCCCTCTATGGGCTTCCAAATATCCCTTTGCCAATTCCACAAGAACAGCCTTAGCGAAAGGCTTCTTGAAGGGAAAGATGTAACGCTGTGAGATGAATTTACAGAACACAGAGCAATTTCTCAGAAAGCGTCTTTCCAGTTTTGAACGGAAGATATTTCCTTTTTCACCATAGCCCTCTATGGGCTTCCAAATATCCCTTTGCCAATTCCACAAGAACAGCCTTAGCGAAAGGCTTCTAGAAGGGAAAGATGTAACTCTGTGAGATGAATTAACAGAACACAGAGCAGTTTCTCGGAAAGCTTCTTTCCAGTTTTGGACGGAAGATATTTCCTTTTTCACCATAGCCCTCTATGGGCTTCCAAATATCCCTTTGCCTATTCCACAAGAACAGCCTTAGCGAAAGGCTTCTTGAAGGGAAAGATGTAACTCGGTGAGATGAATTAACAGAACACATAGAGGTTTCTCAGAAAGCTTCTTTCCAGTTTTGAACGGAAGATATTTCCTTTTTCACCATAGCCCTCTATGGGCTTCCAAATATCCCTTTGCCAATTCCACAAGAACAGCCTTCGCGAAAGGCTTCTTGAAGGGAAAGATGTAACTCTGTGAGATGAATTAACAGAACATAGAACAGTTTCTCAGAAAGCTTCTTTCCAGTTTTGAACGGAAGATATTTCCTTTTTCACCATAGCCCTCTATGGGCTTCCAAATATCCCTTTACCAATTCCACAAGAACAGCCTTAGCGAAAGGCTTCTTGAAGGGAAAGATGTAACTCTGTGAGATGAATTAACAGAACACAGAGCAGTTTCTCAGAAAGCTTCTTTCCAGTTTTGAACGGAAGATATTTCCTTTTTCACCATAGCCCTCTATGGGCTTCCAAATATCCCTTTGCCAATTCCACAAGAACAGCCTTAGCGAAAGGCTTCTTGAAGGGAAAGATGTAACTCTGTGAGATGAATTAACAGAACACAGAGAGGTTTCTCAGAAAGCTTCTTTCCAGTTTTCAACGGAAGATATTTCCTTTTTCACCATAGCCCTCTATGGGCTTCCAAATATCCCTTTGCCAATTCCACAAGAACAGCCTTAGCGAAAGGCTTCTTGAAGGGAAAGATGTAACTCTGTGAGATGAATTAACAGAACACAGAGCACTTTCTCAGAAAGCTTCTTTCCAGTTTTGAACGGAAGATATTTCCTTTTTCACCATAGCACTCTATGGGCTTCCAAATATCCCTTTGCCAATTCCACAAGAACAGCCTTCGCGAAAGGCTTCTTGAAGGGAAAGATGTAACTCTGTGAGATGAATTAACAGAACACAGAGCACTTTCTCAGAAAGCTTCTTTCCACTTATGAACGGAAGATATTTCCTTTTTCACCATAGCCCTCTATGGGCTTCCAAATATCCCTTTGCCAATTCCACAAGAACAGCCTTAGCGAAAGGCTTCTTGAAGGTAAAGATGTAACTCTCTGAGATGAATTAACAGAACACAGAGCAGTTTCTCAGAAAGCTTCTTTCCAGTTTTGAACGGAAGATATTTCCTTTTTCACCATAGCCCTCTATGGGCTTCCAAATATCCCTTTGCCAATTCCACAAGAACAGCCTTAGCGAAAGGCTTCTTGAAGAGAAAGATGTAACTCTGTGAGATGAATTAACAGAACACACAGCAGTTTCTCAGAAAGCTTCTTTCCAGTTTTGAACGGAAGATATTTCCTTTTTCACCATAGCCCTCTATGGGCTTCTAAATGTCCCTTTGCCAATTCCACAAGAACAGCCTTAGCGAAAGGCTTCTTGAAGGGAAAGATGTAACTCTGTGAGATGAATTAACAGAACACAGAGCAGTTTCTCAGAAAGCTTCTTTCCAGTGTTGAACGGAAGATATTTCCTTTTTCACCATAGCCCTCTATGGGCTTCCAAGTATCCCTTTGCCAATTCCACAAGAACAGCCTTAGCGGAAGGCTTCTTGAAGGTAAAGATGTAACTCTGTGAGATGAATTAACAGAACACAGAGCAGTTTCTCAGAAAGCTTCTTTCCAATGTTGAACGGAAGATATTTCCTTTTTCACCATAGCCCTCTATGGGCTTCCAAATATCCCTTTTCAAATTCCACAAGAACAGCCTTAGCAAAAGGCTTCTTGAAAGGAATGATGTAACTCTGTGAGATGAATTAGCAGAACACAGAGCACTTTCTCAGAAAGCTTCTTTCCAGTTTTGAACGGAAGATATTTCCTTTTTCACCATAGCCCTCTATGGGCTTCCAAATATCCCTTTGCCAATTCCACAAGAACAGCCTTAGCGAAAGGCTTCTTGAAGGGAAAGATGTAACTCTGTGAGATGAATTAACAGAACACAGAGCAGTTTCTCAGAAAGCTTCTTTCCAGTTTTGAACGGAAGATATTTCCTTTCTCACCATAGCCCTCTATGGGCTTCCAAATATCCCTTTTCCAATTCCACAAGAACAGCCTTAGCGAAAGGCTTCTTGAAGGGAAACATGTAACTCTGTGAGATGAATTAACAGAACACAGAGCAGTTCCTCAGAAAGCTTCTTTCCAGTTTTGAACGGAAGATATTTCCTTTTTCACCATAGCCCTCTATGGGCTTCCAAATATCCCTTTGCCAATTCCACAAGAACAGCCTTCGCTAAAGGCTTCTTGAAGGGAAAGATGTAACTCTGTGAGATGAATTAACAGAACATAGAACAGTTTCTCAGAAAGCTTCTTTCCAGTTTTGAACGGAAGATATTTCCTTTTTCACCCTAGCCCTCTATGGGCTTCCAAATATCCCTTTGCCAATTCCACAAGAACAGCCTTAGCGAAAGGCTTCTTGAAGGGAAAGATGTAACTCTGTGAGATGAATTAACAGAACACGGAGCAGTTTCTCAGAAAGCTTCTTTCCAGTTTTGAACGGAAGATATTTCCTTTTTCACCATAGCCCTCTATGGGATTCCAAATACCCTTTGCCAATTCCACAAGAACAGCCTTAGCGAAAGGCTTCTTGAAGGGAAAGATGTAACTCTGTGTGATGAATTAACAGAACACAGAGCAGTTTCTCAGAAAGCTTCTTTCCAGTTTTGAACGGAAGATATTTCCTTTTTCACCATAGCCCTCTATGGGCTTCCAAATATCCCTTTGCCAATTCCACAAGAACAGCCTTAGCGAAAGGCTTCTTGAAGGGAAAGATGTAACTCTGTGAGATGAATTAACAGAACACAGAGCAGTTTCTCAGAAAGCTTCTTTCCAATGTTGAACGGAAGATATTTCCTTTTTCACCATAGCACTCTATGGGCTTCCAAATATCCCTTTGCCGATTCCACAAGAACAGCCTTAGCGAAAGGCTTCTTGAATGGAAAGATGTAACGCTGTGAGATGAATTTACAGAACACAGAGCAATTTCTCAGAAAGCCTCTTTCCAGTTTTGAACGGAAGATATTTCCTTTTTCACCATAGCCCTCTATGGGCTTCCAAATATCCCTTTGCCAATTCCACAAGAACAGCCTTAGCGAAAGGCTTCTAGAAGGGAAAGATGTAACTCTGTGAGATGAATTAACAGAACACAGAGCAGTTTCTCGGAAAGCTTCTTTCCAGTTTTGGACGGAAGATATTTCCTTTTTCACCATAGCCCTCTATGGGCTTCCAAATATCCCTTTGCCTATTCCACAAGAACAGCCTTAGCGAAAGGCTTCTTGAAGGGAAAGATGTAACTCGGTGAGATGAATTAACAGAACACATAGAGGTTTCTCAGAAAGCTTCTTTCCAGTTTTGAACGGAAGATATGTCCTTTTTCACCATAGCCCTCTATGGGCTTCCAAATATCCCTTTGCCAATTCCACAAGAACAGCCTTCGCGAAAGGCTTCTTGAAGGGAAAGATGTAACTCTGTGAGATGAATTAACAGAACATAGAACAGTTTCTCAGAAAGCTTCTTTCCAGTTTTGAACGGAAGATATTTCCTTTTTCACCATAGCCCTCTATGGGCTTCCAAATATCCCTTTACCAATTCCACAAGAACAGCCTTAGCGAAAGGCTTCTTGAAGGGAAAGATGTAACTCTGTGAGATGAATTAACAGAACACAGAGCAGTTTCTCAGAAAGCTTCTTTCCAGTTTTGAACGGAAGATATTTCCTTTTTCACCATAGCCCTCTATGGGCTTCCAAATATCCCTTTGCCAATTCCACAAGAACAGCCTTAGCGAAAGGCTTCTTGAAGGGAAAGATGTAACTCTGTGAGATGAATTAACAGAACACAGAGAGGTTTCTCAGAAAGCTTCTTTCCAGTTTTCAACGGAAGATATTTCCTTTTTCACCATAGCCCTCTATGGGCTTCCAAATATCCCTTTGCCAATTCCACAAGAACAGCCTTAGCGAAAGGCTTCTTGAAGGGAAAGATGTAACTCTGTGAGATGAATTAACAGAACACAGAGCACTTTCTCAGAAAGCTTCTTTCCAGTTTTGAACGGAAGATATTTCCTTTTTCACCATAGCCCTCTATGGGCTTCCAAATATCCCTTTGCCAATTCCACAAGAACAGCCTTAGCGAAAGGCTCCTTGAAGGGAAAGATGTAACTCTGTGAGAACGGAACACAGAGCAGTTTCTCAGAAAGCTTCTTTCCAGTTTTGAACGGAAGATATTTCCTATTTCACCATAGCCCTCTATGGGCTTCCAAATATCCCTTTGCCAATTCCACAAGAACAGCCTTAGCGAAAGGCTTCTTGAAGGGAAAGATGTAACTCTGTGAGATGAATTAACAGGACACAGAACAGTTTCTCAGAAAGCTTCTTTCCAGTGTTGAACGGAAGATATTTCCTTTTTCACCCTAGCCCTCTATGGGCTTCCAAATATCCCTTTGCCAATTCCACAAGAACAGCCTTAGCGAAAGGCTTCTGGAAGGGAAAGATGTAACTCTGTGAGATGAATTAACAGAGCACGGATCAGTTTCTCAGAAAGCTTCTTTCCAGTTTTGAACGGAAGATATTTCCTTTTTCACGCTAGCCCTCTATGGGCTTCCAAATATCCCTTTGCCAATTCCACAAGAACAGCCTTAGCGAAAGGCTTCTAGAAGGGAAAGATGTAACTCTGTGAGATGAATTAACAGAACACAGAGCAGTTTCTCGGAAAGCTTCTTTCCAGTTTTGGACGGAAGATATTTCCTTTTTCACCATAGCCCTCTATGGGCTTCCAAATATCCCTTTGCCTATTCCACAAGAACAGCCTTAGCGAAAGGCTTCTTGAAGGAAAAGATGTAACTCGGTGAGATGAATTAACAGAACACATAGAGGTTTCTCAGAAAGCTTCTTTCCAGTTTTGAACGGAAGATATGTCCTTTTTCACCATAGCCCTCTATGGGCTTCCAAATATCCCTTTGCCAATTCCACAAGAACAGCCTTCGCGAAAGGCTTCTTGAAGGGAAAGATGTAACTCTGTGAGATGAATTAACAGAACATAGAACAGTTTCTCAGAAAGCTTCTTTCCAGTTTTGAACGGAAGATATTTCCTTTTTCACCATAGCCCTCTATGGGCTTCCAAATATCCCTTTACCAATTCCACAAGAACAGCCTTAGCGAAAGGCTTCTTGAAGGGAAAGATGTAACTCTGTGAGATGAATTAACAGAACACAGAGCAGTTTCTCAGAAAGCTTCTTTCCAGTTTTGAACGGAAGATATTTCCTTTTTCACCATAGCCCTCTATGGGCTTCCAAATATCCCTTGGCCAATTCCACAAGAACAGCCTTAGCGAAAGGCTTCTTGAAGGGAAAGATGTAACTCTGTGAGATGAATTAACAGAACACAGAGAGGTTTCTCAGAAAGCTTCTTTCCAGTTTTCAACGGAAGATATTTCCTATTTCACCATAGCCCTCTATGGGCTTCCAAATATCCCTTTGCCAATTCCACAAGAACAGCCTTAGCGAAAGGCTTCTTGAAGGGAAAGATGTAACTCTGTGAGATGAATTAACAGGACACAGAACAGTTTCTCAGAAAGCTTCTTTCCAGTGTTGAACGGAAGATATTTCCTTTTTCACCCTAGCCCTCTATGGGCTTCCAAATATCCCTTTGCCAATTCCACAAGAACAGCCTTAGCGAAAGGCTTCTGGAAGGGAAAGATGTAACTCTGTGAGATGAATTAACAGAACACGGATCAGTTTCTCAGAAAGCTTCTTTCCAGTTTTGAACGGAAGATATTTCCTTTTTCACGCTAGCCCTCTATGGGCTTCCAAATATCCCTTTGCCAATTCCACAAGAACAGCCTTAGCCAAAGGCTTCTTGAAGGGAAAGATGTAACTCTCTGAGATGAATTAACAGAACACAGAGCAGTTTCTCAGAAAGCTTCTTTCCAATGTTGAACGGAAGATATTTCCTTTTTCACCATAGCCCTCTATGGGCTTCTAAATATCCCCTTTCAAATTCCACAAGAACAGCCTTAGCGAAAGGCTTCTTGAAGGGAAAGATGTAACTCTGTGAGATGAATTAACAGAACACAGAGCACTTTCTCAGAAAGCTTCTTTCCACTTTTGAACGGAAGATATTTCCTTTTTCACCGTAGCCCTCTATGGGCTTCCAAATATCCCTTTGCCAATTCCACAAGAACAGCCTTAGCGAAAGGCTTCTTGAAGGGAAAGATGTAACTCTGTGAGATGAATTAATAGAACATAGAACAGTTTCTCAGAAAGCTTCTTTCCAGTTTTGAACGGAAGATATTTCCTTTTTCACCATAGCCCTCTATGGGCTTCCAAATATCCCTTTGCCAATTCCACAAGAACAGCCTTAGCGAAAGGCTTCTTGAAGGGAAAGATGTAACTCTGTGAGATGAATTAACAGAACACAGAGCAGTTTCTCAGAAAGCTTCTTTCCAGTTTTGAACGGAAGATATTTCCTTTTTCACCATAGCCCTCTACGGGATTCCAAATATCCCTTTGCCAATTCCACAAGAACAGCCTTAGCGAAAGGCTTCTTGAAGGGAAAGATGTAACTCTGTGGGATGAATTAACAGAACACGGAGCAGTTTCTCAGAAAGCTTCTTTCCAGTTTTGAACGGAAGATATTTCCTTTCTCACCATACCCCTCTATGGGCTTCCAAATATCCCTTTGCCAATTCCACAAGAACAGCCTTAGCCAAAGGCTTCTTGAAGGGAAAGATGTAACTCTGTGAGATGAATTAACAGAACACAGAGCAGTTTCTCAGAAAGCTTCTTTCCAGTGTTGAACGGAAGATATTTCCATTTTCACCATAGCCCTCTATGGGCTTCTAAATATCCCTTTTCCAATTCCACAAGAACAGCTTTAGCGAAAGGCTTCTTGAAGGGAAAGATGTAACTCTGTGAGATGAATTAACAGAACACAGAGCAGTTCCTCAGAAAGCTTCTTTCCAGTTTTGAACGGAAGATATTTCCTTTTTCACCATACCCCTCTATGGGCTTCCAAATATCCCTTTGCCAATTCCACAAGAACAGCCTTAGCGAAAGGCTTCTAGAAGGGAAAGATGTAACTCTGTGAGATGAATTAACAGAACACAGAGCAGTTTCTCGGAAAGCTTCTTTCCAGTTTTGGACGGAAGATACTTCCTTTTTCACCATAGCCCTCTAAGGGATTCCAAATATCCCTTTGCCAATTCCACAAGAACAGCCTTAGCGAAAGGCTTCTTGAAGGGAAAGATGTAACTCTGTGAGATTAATTAACAGAACACAGAGCAGTTTCTCAGAAAGCTTCTTTCCAGTTTTGAACGGAAGATATTTCCTTTTTCACCATAGCCCTCTATGGGCTTCCAAATATCCCTTTGCCAATTCCACAAGAACAGCCTTAGCGAAAGGCTTCTTTAAGGGAAAGATGTAACTCTGTGAGATGAATTAACAGAACACAGAGCAGTTTCTCAGAAAGCTTCTTTCCAGTGTTGAACGGAAGATATTTCCTTTTTCACCATAGCCCTCTATGGGCTTCTAAATATCCCTTTTCCAATTCCACAAGAACAGCCTTAGCGAAAGGCTTCTTGAAAGGAATGATGTAACTCTGTGAGATGAATTAGCAGAACACAGAGCACTTTCTCAGAAAGCTTCTTTCCAGTTTTGAATGGAAGATATTTCCTTTTTCACCATAGCCCTCTATGGGCTTCCAAATATCCCTTTGCCAATTCCACAAGAACAGCCTTAGCGAAAGGCTTCTTGAAGGGAAAGATGTAACGCTGTGAGATGAATTTACAGAACACAGAGCAATTTCTCAGAAAGCCTCTTTCCAGTTTTGAACGGAAGATATTTCCTTTTTCACCATAGCCCTCTATGGGCTTCCAAATATCCCTTTGCCAATTCCACAAGAACAGCCTTAGCGAAAGGCTTGTAGAAGGGAAAGATGTAACTCTGTGAGATGAATTAACAGAACACAGAGCAGTTTCTCGGAAAGCTTCTTTCCAGTTTTGGACGGAAGATATTTCCTTTTTCACCATAGCCCTCTATGGGATTCCAAATATCCCTTTGCCAATTCCACAAGAACAGCCTTAGCGAAAGGCTTCTTGAAGGGAAAGATGTAACTCTGTGAGATGAATTAACAGAACACAGAGCAGTTTCTCAGAAAGCTTCTTTCCAGTTTTGAACGGAAGATATTTCCTTTCTCACCATAGCCCTCTATGGGCTTCCAAATATCCCTTTTCCAATTCCACAAGAACAGCCTTAGCGAAAGGCTTCTTGAAGGGAAAGATGTAACTCTGTGAGATGAATTAACAGAACACAGAGCAGTTTCTCAGAAAGCTTCTTTCCAGTTTTGAACGGAAGATATTTCCTTTTTCACCATAGCCCTCTATGGGCTTCCAAATATCCCTTTGCCAATTCCACAAGAACAGCCTTCGCTAAAGGCTTCTTGAAGGGAAAGATGTAACTCTGTGAGATGAATTAACAGAACATAGAACAGTTTCTCAGAAAGCTTCTTTCCAGTTTTGAACGGAAGATATTTCCTTTTTCACCCTAGCCCTCTATGGGCTTCCAAATATCCCTTTGCCAATTCCACAAGAACAGCCTTAGCGAAAGGCTTCTTGAAGGGAAAGATGTAACTCTGTGAGATGAATTAACAGAACACGGAGCAGTTTCTCAGAAAGCTTCTTTCCAGTTTTGAACGGAAGATATTTCCTTTTTCACCATAGCCCTCTATGGGATTCCAAATATCCCTTTGCCAATTCCACAAGAACAGCCTTAGCGAAAGGCTTCTTGAAGGGAAAGATGTAACTCTGTGTGATGAATTAACAGAACACAGAGCAGTTTCTCAGAAAGCTTCTTTCCAGTTTTGAACGGAAGATATTTCCTTTTTCACCATAGCCCTCTATGGGCTTCCAAATATCCCTTTGCCAATTCCACAAGAACAGCCTTAGCGAAAGGCTTCTTGAAGGGAAAGATGTAACTCTGTGAGATGAATTAACAGAATACAGAGCAGTTTCTCGGAAAGCTTCTTTCCAGTTTTGGACGGAAGATATTTCCTTTTTCACCATAGCCCTCTATGGGCTTCCAAATATCCCTTTGCCTATTCCACAAGAACAGCCTTAGCGAAAGGCTTCTTGAAGGGAAAGATGTAACTCGGTGAGATGAATTAACAGAACACATAGAGGTTTCTCAGAAAGCTTCTTTACAGTTTTGAACGGAAGATATGTCCTTTTTCACCATAGCCCTCTATGGGCTTCCAAATATCCCTTTGCCAATTCCACAAGAACAGCCTTAGCGAAAGGCTTCTTGAAGGGAAAGATGTAACTCTGTGAGATGAATTAACAGAACATAGAACAGTTTCTCAGAAAGCTTCTTTCCAGTTTTGAACGGAAGATATTTCCTTTTTCACCATAGCCCTCTATGGGCTTCCAAATATCCCTTTACCAATTCCACAAGAACAGCCTTAGCGAAAGGCTTCTTGAAGGGAAAGATGTAACTCTGTGAGATGAATTAACAGAACACAGAGCAGTTTCTCAGAAAGCTTCTTTCCAGTTTTGAACGGAAGATATTTCCTTTTTCACCATAGCCCTCTATGGGCTTCCAAATATCCCTTTGCCAATTCCACAAGAACAGCCTTAGCGAAAGGCTTCTTGAAGGGAAAGATGTAACTCTGTGAGATGAATTAACAGAACACAGAGAGGTTTCTCAGAAAGCTTCTTTCCAGTTTTCAACGGAAGATATTTCCTTTTTCACCATAGCCCTCTATGGGCTTCCAAATATCCCTTTGCCAATTCCACAAGAACAGCCTTAGCGAAAGGCTTCTTGAAGGGAAAGATGTAACTCTGTGAGATGAATTAACAGAACACAGAGCACTTTCTCAGAAAGCTTCTTTCCAGTTTTGAACGGAAGATATTTCCTTTTTCACCATAGCCCTCTATGGGCTTCCAAATATCCCTTTGCCAATTCCACAAGAACAGCCTTAGCGAAAGGCTTCTTGAAGGGAAAGATGTAACTCTGTGAGTTGAATTAACGGAACACAGAGCAGTTTCTCAGAAAGCTTCTTTCCAGTTTTGAACGGAAGATATTTCCTATTTCACCATAGCCCTCTATGGGCTTCCAAATATCCCTTTGCCAATTCCACAAGAACAGCCTTAGCGAAAGGCTTCTTGAAGGGAAAGATGTAACTCTGTGAGATGAATTAACAGGACACAGAACAG
Source organism: Chlorocebus sabaeus (assembly GCF_047675955.1). Taxonomy (NCBI): domain Eukaryota; kingdom Metazoa; phylum Chordata; class Mammalia; order Primates; family Cercopithecidae; genus Chlorocebus; species Chlorocebus sabaeus. Next base: position 134,358 of record NW_027328325.1, on the reverse strand, counting down.
TTTCTCAGAAAGCTTCTTTCCAGTGTTGAACGGAAGATATTTCCTTTTTCACCCTAGCCCTCTATGGGCTTCCAAATATCCCTTTGCCAATTCCACAAGAACAGCCTTAGCGAAAGGCTTCTGGAAGGGAAAGATGTAACTCTGTGAGATGAATTAACAGAACACGGATCAGTTTCTCAGAAAGCTTCTTTCCAGTTTTCAACGGAAGATATTTCCTTTTTCACCCTAGCCCTCTATGGGCTTCCAAATATCGCTTTGCCAATTCCACAAGAACAGCCTTAGCCAAAGGCTTCTTGAAGGGAAAGATGTAACTCTCTGAGATGAATTAACAGAACACAGAGCAGTTTCTCAGAAAGCTTCTTTCCAATGTTGAACGGAAGATATTTCCTTCTTCACCATAGCCCTCTATGGGCTTCTAAATATCCCCTTTCAAATTCCACAAGAACAGCCTTAGCGAAAGGCTTCTTGAAGGGAAAGATGTAACTCTGTGAGATGAATTAACAGAACACAGAGCAGTTTCTCAGAAAGCTTCTTTCCAGTGTTGAACGGAAGATATTTCCATTTTCACCATAGCCTTCTATGGGCTTCTAAATATCCCTTTTCCAATTCCACAAGAACAGCTTTAGCGAAAGGCTTCTTGAAGGGAAAGATGTAACTCTGTGAGATGAATTAACAGAACACAGAGCAGTTCCTCAGAAAGCTTCTTTCCAGTTTTGAACGGAAGATATTTCCTTTTCCACCATAGCCCTCTATGGGCTTCCAAATATCCCTTTGCCAATTCCACAAGAACAGCCTTAGCGACAGGCTTCTAGAAGGGAAAGATGTAACTCTGTGAGATGAATTAACAGAACACAGAGCAGTTTCTCGGAAAGCTTCTTTCCAGTTTTGGACGGAAGATACTTCCTTTTTCACCATAGCCCTCTAAGGGATTCCAAATATCCCTTTGCCAATTCCACAAGAACAGCCTTAGCGAAAGGCTTCTTGAAGGGAAAGATGTAACTCTGTTAGATGAATTCACAGAACACAGAGCAGTTTCTCAGAAAGCTTCTTTCCAGTGTTGAACGGAAGATATTTCCTTTTTCACCATAGCCCTCTATGGGCTTCTAAATATCCCTTTTCCAATTCCACAAGAACAGCCTTAGCGAAAGGCTTCTTGAAGGGAAAGATGTAACTCTGTGAGATGAATTAACAGAACACAGAACAGTTCCTCAGAAAGCTTCTTTCCAGTTTTGAACGGAAGATATTTCCTTTTTCACCATAGCCCTCTATGGGCTTCCAAATATCCCTTTGCGAATTCCACCAGAACAGCCTTAGCGAAAGGCTTCTTGAAGGGAAAGATGTAACTCTGTGAGATGAATTAACAGAACATAGAACAGTTTCTCAGAAAGCTTCTTTCCAGTTTTGAACGGAAGATATTTCCTTTTTCACCCTAGCCCTCTAAGGGCTTCCAAATATCCCTTTGCCAATTCCACAAGAACAGCCTTAGCGAAAGGCTACTTGAAGGGAAAGATGTAACTCTGTGAGATGAATTAACAGAACACAGAGCAGTTTCTCAGAAAGCTTCTTTCCAGTGTTGACCGGAAGATATTTCCTTTTTCACCATAGCCCTCTATGGGATTCCAAATATCCCTTTGCCAATTCCACAAGAACAGCCTTAGCGAAAGGCTTCTTGAAAGGAAAGATGTAACTCTGTGAGACGAATTAACAGAACACAGAGCACTTTCTCAGAAAGCTTCTTTCCAATGTTGAACGGAATATATTTCCTTTTTCACCATAGCCCTCTATGGGCTTCTAAATATCCCTTTTCCAATTCCACAAGAACAGCCTTAGCGAAAGGCTTCTTGAAGGGAAAGATGTAACTCTGTGAGATGAATTAACAGAACACAGAGAGGTTTCTCAGAAAGCTTCTTTCCAGTTTTGAACGGAAGATATTTCCTTTTTCACCATAGCCCTCTATGGGCTTCCAAATATCCCTTTGCCAATTCCACAAGAACAGCCTTAGCGAAAGGCTTCTTGAAGGGAAAGATGTAACTCTGTGAGATGAATTAACAGAACACAGAGCAGTTTCTCAGAAAGCTTCTTTCCAGTTTTGAACGGAAGATATTTCCTTTTTCACCATAGCCCTCTATGGGATTCCAAATATCCGTTTGCCAATTCCACAAGAACAGCCTTAGCGAAAGGCTTCTTGAAGGGAAAGATGTAACTCTGTGAGATGAATTAACGGAACACAGAGCAGTTTCTCAGAAAGCTTCTTTCCAGTTTTGAACGGAAGATATATCCTATTTCATCATAGCCCTCTATGGGCTTCCAAATATCCCTTTGCCAATTCCACAAGAACAGCCTTAGCGAAAGGCATCTTGAAGCAAAGATGTAACTCTGTGAGATGAATTAACAGAACACAGAACAGTTTCTCAGAAAGCTTCTTTCCAGTTTTGAACGGAAGATATTTCCTTTTTCACGATAGCCCTCTATGGGCTTCCAAATATCCCTTTGCCAATTCCACAAGAAACGACTTAGCGAAAGGCTTCTTGAAGGGAAAGATGTAACTCTGTGAGATGAATTAACAGAACACAGAGCACTTTCTCAGAAAGCTTCTTTCCAGTTTTGAACGGAAGATATTTCCTTTTTCACCATAGCCCTCTATGGGCTTCCAAATATCCCTTTGCCAATTCCATAAGAACGGCCTTAGCGAAAGGCTTCTTGAAGGGAAAGATGTAACTCTGTGAGATGAATTAACAGAACACAGAGCAGTTTCTCAGAAAGCTTCTTTCCAGTTTTGAACGGAAGATATTTCCTTTTTCACGATAGACCTCTATGGGCTTCCAAATATCCCTTTGCCAATTCCACAATTACCGACTTAGCGAAAGGCTTCTTGAAGGGAAAGATGTAACTCTGTGAGATGAATTAACAGAACACAGAGCAGTTTCTCAGAAAGCTTCTTTCCAGTTTTGAATGGAAGATATTTCCTTTTTCACCATAGCCCTCTATGGGCTTCCAAATATCCCTTTGCCAATTCCACAAGAACAGCCTTCGCAAAAGGCTTCTTTAAGGGAAAGATGTAACTCTGTGAGATGAATTAACAGAACATAGAACAGTTTCTCAGAAAGCTTCTTTCCAGTTTTGAACGGAAGATATTTCCTTTTTCGCCATAGCCCTCTATGGGATTCCAAATATCCCTTTGCCAAATCCACAAGAACAGCCTTAGCGAAAGGCTTCTTTAAGGGAAAGATGTAACTCTGTGAGATGAATTAACAGAACACAGAGCAGTTTCTCAGAAAGCTTCTTTCCAATGTTGAACGGAAGATATTTCCTTTTTCAACATAGCCATCTATGGGCTTCTAAATATCCCTTTTCCAATTCCACAAGAACAGCCTTAGCGAAAGGCTTCTTGAAGGGAAAGATGTAACTCTGTGAGATGAATTCACAGAACACAGAGCACTTTCTCAGAAAGCTTCTTTCCAGTTTTGAACGGAAGATATTTCCTTTTTCACCATAGCCCTCTATGGGCTTCCAAATATCCCTTTGCCAATTCCACAAGACCAGCCTTAGCGAAAGGCTTCTTGAAGGGAAAGATGTAACTCTGTGAGATGAATTAGCAGAACATAGAACAGTTTCTCATATAGCTTGTTTCCAGTTTTGAACGGAAGATATTTCCTTTTTCACCATAGCCCTCTAAGCGCTTCCAAATATCCCTTTGCCAATTCCACAAGAACAGCCTTAGCGAAAGGCTTCTTGAAGGGAAAGATGTAACTCTGTGAGATGAATTAACAGAACACAGAGAGGTTTCTCAGAAAGCTTCTTTCCAGTTTTGAAAGGAAGATATTTCCTTTTTCACCATAGCCCTCTATGGGCTTCCAAATATCCCTTTGCCAATTCCACAAGAACAGTCTTAGCGAAAGGCTTCTTGAAGGGAAAGATGTAACTCTGTGAGATGAATTAACAGAACACAGAGCACTTTCTCAGAAAGCTTCTTTCCAGTTTTGAACGGAAGATATTTCCTTTTTCACCATAGCCCTCTATGGGATTCCAAATATCCCTTTGTCAATTCCACAAGAACAGCCTTAGCGAAAGGCTTCTTGAAGGGAAAGATGTAACTCTGTGAGATGAATTAACAGAACACGGAGCAGTTTCTCAGAAAGCTTCTTTCCAGTTTTGAACGGAAGATATTTCCTTTTTCACCATAGCCCTCTATGGGATTCCAAATATCCCTTTGCCAATTCCACAAGAACAGCCTTAGCGAAAGGCTTCTTGAAGGGAAAGATGTAACTCTGTGTGATGAATTAACAGAACACAGAGCAGTTTCTCAGAAAGCTTCTTTCCAGTTTTGAACGGAAGATATTTCCTTTTTCACCATAGCCCTCTATGGGCTTCCAAATATCCCTTTGCCAATTCCACAAGAACAGCCTTAGCGAAAGGCTTCTTGAAGGGAAAGATGTAACTCTGTGAGATGAATTAACAGAATACAGAGCAGTTTCTCGGAAAGCTTCTTTCCAGTTTTGGACGGAAGATATTTCCTTTTTCACCATAGCCCTCTATGGGCTTCCAAATATCCCTTTGCCTATTCCACAAGAACAGCCTTAGCGAAAGGCTTCTTGAAGGGAAAGATGTAACTCGGTGAGATGAATTAACAGAACACATAGAGGTTTCTCAGAAAGCTTCTTTACAGTTTTGAACGGAAGATATGTCCTTTTTCACCATAGCCCTCTATGGGCTTCCAAATATCCCTTTGCCAATTCCACAAGAACAGCCTTAGCGAAAGGCTTCTTGAAGGGAAAGATGTAACTCTGTGAGATGAATTAACAGAACATAGAACAGTTTCTCAGAAAGCTTCTTTCCAGTTTTGAACGGAAGATATTTCCTTTTTCACCATAGCCCTCTATGGGCTTCCAAATATCCCTTTACCAATTCCACAAGAACAGCCTTAGCGAAAGGCTTCTTGAAGGGAAAGATGTAACTCTGTGAGATGAATTAACAGAACACAGAGCAGTTTCTCAGAAAGCTTCTTTCCAGTTTTGAACGGAAGATATTTCCTTTTTCACCATAGCCCTCTATGGGCTTCCAAATATCCCTTTGCCAATTCCACAAGAACAGCCTTAGCGAAAGGCTTCTTGAAGGGAAAGATGTAACTCTGTGAGATGAATTAACAGAACACAGAGAGGTTTCTCAGAAAGCTTCTTTCCAGTTTTCAACGGAAGATATTTCCTTTTTCACCATAGCCCTCTATGGGCTTCCAAATATCCCTTTGCCAATTCCACAAGAACAGCCTTAGCGAAAGGCTTCTTGAAGGGAAAGATGTAACTCTGTGAGATGAATTAACAGAACACAGAGCACTTTCTCAGAAAGCTTCTTTCCAGTTTTGAACGGAAGATATTTCCTTTTTCACCATAGCCCTCTATGGGCTTCCAAATATCCCTTTGCCAATTCCACAAGAACAGCCTTAGCGAAAGGCTTCTTGAAGGGAAAGATGTAACTCTGTGAGTTGAATTAACGGAACACAGAGCAGTTTCTCAGAAAGCTTCTTTCCAGTTTTGAACGGAAGATATTTCCTATTTCACCATAGCCCTCTATGGGCTTCCAAATATCCCTTTGCCAATTCCACAAGAACAGCCTTAGCGAAAGGCTTCTTGAAGGGAAAGATGTAACTCTGTGAGATGAATTAACAGGACACAGAACAGTTTCTCAGAAAGCTTCTTTCCAGTGTTGAACGGAAGATATTTCCTTTTTCACCCTAGCCCTCTATGGGCTTCCAAATATCCCTTTGCCAATTCCACAAGAACAGCCTTAGCGAAAGGCTTCTGGAAGGGAAAGATGTAACTCTGTGAGATGAATTAACAGAACACGGATCAGTTTCTCAGAAAGCTTCTTTCCAGTTTTCAACGGAAGATATTTCCTTTTTCACCCTAGCCCTCTATGGGCTTCCAAATATCGCTTTGCCAATTCCACAAGAACAGCCTTAGCCAAAGGCTTCTTGAAGGGAAAGATGTAACTCTCTGAGATGAATTAACAGAACACAGAGCAGTTTCTCAGAAAGCTTCTTTCCAATGTTGAACGGAAGATATTTCCTTCTTCACCATAGCCCTCTATGGGCTTCTAAATATCCCCTTTCAAATTCCACAAGAACAGCCTTAGCGAAAGGCTTCTTGAAGGGAAAGATGTAACTCTGTGAGATGAATTAACAGAACACAGAGCAGTTTCTCAGAAAGCTTCTTTCCAGTGTTGAACGGAAGATATTTCCATTTTCACCATAGCCTTCTATGGGCTTCTAAATATCCCTTTTCCAATTCCACAAGAACAGCTTTAGCGAAAGGCTTCTTGAAGGGAAAGATGTAACTCTGTGAGATGAATTAACAGAACACAGAGCAGTTCCTCAGAAAGCTTCTTTCCAGTTTTGAACGGAAGATATTTCCTTTTCCACCATAGCCCTCTATGGGCTTCCAAATATCCCTTTGCCAATTCCACAAGAACAGCCTTAGCGACAGGCTTCTAGAAGGGAAAGATGTAACTCTGTGAGATGAATTAACAGAACACAGAGCAGTTTCTCGGAAAGCTTCTTTCCAGTTTTGGACGGAAGATACTTCCTTTTTCACCATAGCCCTCTAAGGGATTCCAAATATCCCTTTGCCAATTCCACAAGAACAGCCTTAGCGAAAGGCTTCTTGAAGGGAAAGATGTAACTCTGTTAGATGAATTCACAGAACACAGAGCAGTTTCTCAGAAAGCTTCTTTCCAGTGTTGAACGGAAGATATTTCCTTTTTCACCATAGCCCTCTATGGGCTTCTAAATATCCCTTTTCCAATTCCACAAGAACAGCCTTAGCGAAAGGCTTCTTGAAGGGAAAGATGTAACTCTGTGAGATGAATTAACAGAACACAGAACAGTTCCTCAGAAAGCTTCTTTCCAGTTTTGAACGGAAGATATTTCCTTTTTCACCATAGCCCTCTATGGGCTTCCAAATATCCCTTTGCGAATTCCACCAGAACAGCCTTAGCGAAAGGCTTCTTGAAGGGAAAGATGTAACTCTGTGAGATGAATTAACAGAACATAGAACAGTTTCTCAGAAAGCTTCTTTCCAGTTTTGAACGGAAGATATTTCCTTTTTCACCCTAGCCCTCTAAGGGCTTCCAAATATCCCTTTGCCAATTCCACAAGAACAGCCTTAGCGAAAGGCTACTTGAAGGGAAAGATGTAACTCTGTGAGATGAATTAACAGAACACAGAGCAGTTTCTCAGAAAGCTTCTTTCCAGTGTTGACCGGAAGATATTTCCTTTTTCACCATAGCCCTCTATGGGATTCCAAATATCCCTTTGCCAATTCCACAAGAACAGCCTTAGCGAAAGGCTTCTTGAAAGGAAAGATGTAACTCTGTGAGACGAATTAACAGAACACAGAGCACTTTCTCAGAAAGCTTCTTTCCAATGTTGAACGGAATATATTTCCTTTTTCACCATAGCCCTCTATGGGCTTCTAAATATCCCTTTTCCAATTCCACAAGAACAGCCTTAGCGAAAGGCTTCTTGAAGGGAAAGATGTAACTCTGTGAGATGAATTAACAGAACACAGAGAGGTTTCTCAGAAAGCTTCTTTCCAGTTTTGAACGGAAGATATTTCCTTTTTCACCATAGCCCTCTATGGGCTTCCAAATATCCCTTTGCCAATTCCACAAGAACAGCCTTAGCGAAAGGCTTCTTGAAGGGAAAGATGTAACTCTGTGAGATGAATTAACAGAACACAGAGCAGTTTCTCAGAAAGCTTCTTTCCAGTTTTGAACGGAAGATATTTCCTTTTTCACCATAGCCCTCTATGGGATTCCAAATATCCGTTTGCCAATTCCACAAGAACAGCCTTAGCGAAAGGCTTCTTGAAGGGAAAGATGTAACTCTGTGAGATGAATTAACGGAACACAGAGCAGTTTCTCAGAAAGCTTCTTTCCAGTTTTGAACGGAAGATATATCCTATTTCATCATAGCCCTCTATGGGCTTCCAAATATCCCTTTGCCAATTCCACAAGAACAGCCTTAGCGAAAGGCATCTTGAAGCAAAGATGTAACTCTGTGAGATGAATTAACAGAACACAGAACAGTTTCTCAGAAAGCTTCTTTCCAGTTTTGAACGGAAGATATTTCCTTTTTCACGATAGCCCTCTATGGGCTTCCAAATATCCCTTTGCCAATTCCACAAGAAACGACTTAGCGAAAGGCTTCTTGAAGGGAAAGATGTAACTCTGTGAGATGAATTAACAGAACACAGAGCACTTTCTCAGAAAGCTTCTTTCCAGTTTTGAACGGAAGATATTTCCTTTTTCACCATAGCCCTCTATGGGCTTCCAAATATCCCTTTGCCAATTCCATAAGAACGGCCTTAGCGAAAGGCTTCTTGAAGGGAAAGATGTAACTCTGTGAGATGAATTAACAGAACACAGAGCAGTTTCTCAGAAAGCTTCTTTCCAGTTTTGAACGGAAGATATTTCCTTTTTCACGATAGACCTCTATGGGCTTCCAAATATCCCTTTGCCAATTCCACAATTACCGACTTAGCGAAAGGCTTCTTGAAGGGAAAGATGTAACTCTGTGAGATGAATTAACAGAACACAGAGCAGTTTCTCAGAAAGCTTCTTTCCAGTTTTGAATGGAAGATATTTCCTTTTTCACCATAGCCCTCTATGGGCTTCCAAATATCCCTTTGCCAATTCCACAAGAACAGCCTTCGCAAAAGGCTTCTTTAAGGGAAAGATGTAACTCTGTGAGATGAATTAACAGAACATAGAACAGTTTCTCAGAAAGCTTCTTTCCAGTTTTGAACGGAAGATATTTCCTTTTTCGCCATAGCCCTCTATGGGATTCCAAATATCCCTTTGCCAAATCCACAAGAACAGCCTTAGCGAAAGGCTTCTTTAAGGGAAAGATGTAACTCTGTGAGATGAATTAACAGAACACAGAGCAGTTTCTCAGAAAGCTTCTTTCCAATGTTGAACGGAAGATATTTCCTTTTTCAACATAGCCATCTATGGGCTTCTAAATATCCCTTTTCCAATTCCACAAGAACAGCCTTAGCGAAAGGCTTCTTGAAGGGAAAGATGTAACTCTGTGAGATGAATTCACAGAACACAGAGCACTTTCTCAGAAAGCTTCTTTCCAGTTTTGAACGGAAGATATTTCCTTTTTCACCATAGCCCTCTATGGGCTTCCAAATATCCCTTTGCCAATTCCACAAGACCAGCCTTAGCGAAAGGCTTCTTGAAGGGAAAGATGTAACTCTGTGAGATGAATTAGCAGAACATAGAACAGTTTCTCATATAGCTTGTTTCCAGTTTTGAACGGAAGATATTTCCTTTTTCACCATAGCCCTCTAAGCGCTTCCAAATATCCCTTTGCCAATTCCACAAGAACAGCCTTAGCGAAAGGCTTCTTGAAGGGAAAGATGTAACTCTGTGAGATGAATTAACAGAACACAGAGAGGTTTCTCAGAAAGCTTCTTTCCAGTTTTGAAAGGAAGATATTTCCTTTTTCACCATAGCCCTCTATGGGCTTCCAAATATCCCTTTGCCAATTCCACAAGAACAGTCTTAGCGAAAGGCTTCTTGAAGGGAAAGATGTAACTCTGTGAGATGAATTAACAGAACACAGAGCACTTTCTCAGAAAGCTTCTTTCCAGTTTTGAACGGAAGATATTTCCTTTTTCACCATAGCCCTCTATGGGATTCCAAATATCCCTTTGTCAATTCCACAAGAACAGCCTTAGCGAAAGGCTTCTTGAAGGGAAAGATGTAACTCTGTGAGATGAATTAACGGAACACAGAGCAGTTTCTCAGAAAGCTTCTTTCCAGTTTTGAACGGAAGATATATCCTATTTCAACATAGCCCTCTATGGGCTTCCAAATATCCCTTTGCCAATTCCACAAGAACAGCCTTAGCGAAAGGCATCTTGAAGCAAAGATGTAACTCTGTGAGATGAATTAACAGAACACAGAGCAGTTTCTCAGAAAGCTTCTTTCCAGTTTTGAACGGAAGATATTTCCTTTTTCACGATAGCCCTCTATGGGCTTCCAAATATCCCTTTGCCAATTCCACAAGAACCGACTTAGCGAAAGGCTTCTTGAAGGGAAAGATGTAACTCTGTGAGATGAATTAACAGAACACAGAGCACTTTCTCAGAAAGCTTCTTTCCAGTTTTGAACGGAAGATATTTCCTTTTTCACCATAGCCCTCTATGGGCTTCCAAATATCCCTTTGCCAATTCCACCAGAACAGCCTTAGCGAAAGGCTTCTTGAAGGGAAAGATGTAACTCTGTGAGATGAATTAACAGAACACGGAGCAGTTTCTCAGAAAGCTTGTTTCCAGTTTTGAACGGAAGATATTTCCTTTTTCACCATAGCCCTCTATGGGCTTCCAAATATCCCTTTGCCAATTCCACAAGACAGCCTTAGCGAAAAGCTTCTTGAAGGGAAAGATGTAACTCTGTGAGATGAATTAACAGAACACACAGCAGTTTCTCAGAAAACTTCTTTCCAGTTTTGAACGCAAGATATTTCCTTTTTCACCATAGCCCTCTATGGGCTTCCAAATATCCCTTTGCCAATTCCACAAGAACAGCCTTAGCGAAAGGCTTCTTGAAGGGAAAGATGTAACTCTGTGAGATGAATTAACGGAACACAGAGCAGTTTCTCAGAAAGCTTCTTTCTAGTTTTGAACGGAAGATATTTCCTATTTCACCATAGCCCTCTATGGGCTTCCAAATATCCCTATGCCAATTCCACAAGAACAGCCTTAGCGAAAGGCTTCTTGAAGGGAAAGATGTAACTCTGTGAGATGAATTAACAGAACACGGAGCAGTTTCTCAGAAAGCTTCTTTCCAGTTTTGAACGGAAGATATTTCCTTTTTCACGATAGCCCTCTATGGGCTTCCAAATATCCCTTTGCCAATTCCACAATTACCGACTTAGCGAAAGGCTTCTTGAAGGGAAAGATGTAACTCTGTGAGATGAATTAACAGAACACAGAGCAGTTTCTCAGAAAGCTTCTTTCCAGTTTTGAATGGAAGATATTTCCTTTTTCACCATAGCCCTCTATGGGCTTCCAAATATCCCTTTGCCAATTCCACAAGAACAGCCTTCGCAAAAGGCTTCTTTAAGGGAAAGATGTAACTCTGTGAGATGAATTAACAGAACATAGAACAGTTTCTCAGAAAGCTTCTTTCCAGTTTTGAACGGAAGATATTTCCTTTTTCGCCATAGCCCTCTATGGGATTCCAAATATCCCTTTGCCAATTCCACAGGAACAGCCTTAGCGAAAGGCTTCTTGAAGGGAAAGATGTAACTCTATGAGATGAATTAACAGAACACAGAGCAGTTTCTCAGAAAGCTTCTTTCCAGTTTTGAACGGAAGATATTTCCTTTTTCAGCATAGCCCTCTATGGGCTTCCAAATATCCCTTTTCAAATTCCACAAGAACAGCCTTAGCGAAAGACTTCTTGAAGGGAAAGATGTAACTCTGTGAGATGAATTAACAGAACACAGAGCACTTTCTCAGAAAGCTTCTTTCCAGTTTTGAACGGAAGATATTTCCTTTTTCACCATAGCCCTCTATGGGCTTCCAAATATCCCTTTGCCAATTCCACAAGAACATCCTTAGCGAAAGGCTTCTTGAAGGGAAAGATGTAACGCTGTGAGATGAATTTACAGAACACAGAGCAATTTCTCAAAAGCCTCTTTCCAGTTTTGAACGGAAGATATTTCCTTTTTCACCATAGCCCTCTATGGGCTTCCAAATATCCCTTTGCCAATTCCACAAGAACAGCCTTAGCGAAAGGCTTCTAGAAGGGAAAGATGTAACTCTGTGAGATGAATTAACAGAACACAGAGCAGTTTCTCGGAAAGCTTCTTTCCAGTTTTGAACCGAAGATATTTCCTTTTTCACCATAGCCCTCTATGGGCTTCCAAATATCCCTTTGCCAATTCCACAAGAACAGCCTTAGCGAAAGGCTTCTTGAAGGGAAAGATGTAACTCTGTGAGATGAATTAACAGAACACAGAGCAGTTTCTCAGAAAGCTTCTTTCCAGTTTTGAACGGAAGATATTTCCTTTTTCACAATAGCCCTCTATGGGATTCCAAATATCCCTTTGCCAATTCCACAAGAACAGCCTGAGCGAAAGGCTTCTTGAAGGGAAAGATGTAACTCTGTGAGATGAATTAACAGAACACAGAGCAGTTTCTCAGAAAGCTTCTTTCCAGTTTTGAACGGAAGATATTTCCTTTTTCACCATAGCCCTCTATGGGCTTCCAAATATCCCTTTGCCAATTCCACAAGAACAGCCTTAGCGAAAGGCTTCTTGAAGAGAAAGATGTAACTCTATGAGATGAATTAACAGAACACAGAGCAGTTTCTCAGAAAGCTTCTTTCCAGTGTTGAACGAAAGATATTTCCTTTTTCACCATAGCCCTCTATGGGCTTCTATATATCCCTTTTCCAATTCCACAAGAACAGCCTTAGCGAAAGGCTTCTTAAAGGGAAAGATGAAACTCTGTGAGATTAATTAACAGAACACAGAGCACTTTCTCAGAAAGCTTCTTTCCAGTTTTGAACGGAAGATATTTCCTTTTTCACCATAGCCCTCTATGGGCTTCGAAATATACCTTTGCCAATTCCACAAGAACAGCCTTAGCGAAATTCTTCTTGAAGGGAAAGATGTAACTCTGTGAGATGAATTAACAGAACACAGAGCAGTTTCTCAGAAAGCTTCTTTCCAGTGTTGAACGGAAGATATTTCCTTTTTCACCATAGCCCTCTATGGGCTTCTAAATATCCCTTTTCCAATTCCACAAGAACAGCCTTAGCGAAAGGCTTCTTGAAGGGAAAGATGTAACTCTGTGAGATGAATTAACAGAACACAGAGCAGTTTCTCAGAAAGCTTCTTTCCAGTTTTGAACGGAAGATATTTCCTTTATCACCATAGCCCTCTATGGGCTTCCAAATATACCTTTGCCAAATCCACAAGAACAGCCTTAGCGAAAGGCTTCTTGAAGGGAAAGATGTAACTCTGAGAGATGAATTAACAGAACACAGAGCAGTTTCTCAGAAAGGTTATTTCCAGTTATCAACGGAAGATATTTCCTTTTTCACCATAGCCCTCTATGGGCTTCCAAATATCCCTTTGCCAATTCCACAAGAACAGCCTTAGCGAAAGACTTCTTGAAGGGAAAGATGTAACTCTGTGAGATGAATTAACAGAACACAGAGCAGTTTCTCAGAAAGCTTCTTTCCAATTTTGAACGGAAGATATATCCTTTTTCACCCTAGACCGCTATGGGCTTCCAAATATCCCTTTGCCAATTCCACAAGAACAGCCTTAGCGAAAGGCTTCTTGAAGGGAAAGATGTAACTCCGTGAGATGAATTAACAGAACACAGAGCAGTTTCTCAGAAAGCTTCGTTCCATTTTTGAACGGAAGATATTTCCTTTTTCAACATAGCCCTCTATGGGCTTCCAAATATCTCTTTGCCAATTCCACAAGAACAGCATTAGCGAAAGGCTTCTTGAAGGGAAAGATGTAACTCTGTGAGATGAATTAACAGAACACAGAGCAGTTTCTCAGAAAGCTTCTTTCCAGTTTTGCACGGAAGATATTTCCTTTTTCACCATAGCCCTCAATGGGCTTCCAAATATCCCTTTGCCAATTCCACAAGAACAGCCTTAGCGAAAGGCTTCTTGAAGGGAAAGATGTAACTCTGTGAGATGAATTAACAGAACACGGAACAGTTTCTCAGAAAGCTTCTTTCCAGTTTTGAATGGAAGATATTTCCTTTTTTACCATAGCCCTCTATGGGATTCCAAATATCCCTTTGCCAATTGCACAGGAACAGCCTTAGCGAAAGGCTTCTTGAAGGGAAAGATGTAACTCTGTGAGAGGAATTAACAGAACACAGAGCAGTTTCTCAGAAAGCTTCTTTCCACTGTTGAACGGAAGATATTTCCTTTTTCACCATAACCCTCTATGGGCTTCCAAATATCACTTTGCCAATTCCACAAGAACAGCCTTAGCGAAAGGCTTCTAGAAGGGAAAGATGTAACTCTGTGAGATGAATTAACAGAACACAGAGTAGTTTCTCGGAAAGCTTCTTTCCAGTTTTGGACGGAAGATACTTCCTTTTTCACCATAGCCCTCTAAGGGATTACAAATATCCCTTTGCCAATTCCACAAGAACAGCCTTAGCGAAAGGCTTCTTGAAGGGAAAGATGTAACTCTGTGAGATTAATTAACAGAACACAGAGCAGTTTCTCAGAAAGCTTCTTTCCAGTTTTGAACGGAAGATATTTCCTTTTTCACCATAGCCCTCTATGGGCTTCCAAATATCCCTTTGCCAATTCCACAAGAACAGCCTTAGCGAAAGGCTTCTTGAAGGGAAAGATGTAACTCTGTGAGATGAATTCACAGAACACAGAGCAGTTTCTCAGAAAGCTTCTTTCCAGTGTTGAACGGAAGATATTTCCTTTTTCACCATAGCCCTCTATGGGCTTCTAAATATCCCTTTTCCAATTCCACAAGAACAGCCTTAGCGAAAGGCTTCTTGAAAGGAATGATGTAACTCTGTGAGATGAATTAGCAGAACACAGAGCACTTTCTCAGAAAGCTTCTTTCCAGTTTTGAACGGAAGATATTTCCTTTTTCACCATAGCCCTCTATGGGCTTCCAAATATCCCTTTGCCAATTCCACAAGAACAGCCTTCGCTAAAGGCTTCTTGAAGGGAAAGATGTAACTCTGTGAGATGAATTAACAGAACATAGAACAGTTTCTCAGAAAGCTTCTTTCCAGTTTTGAACGGAAGATATTTCCTTTTTCACCCTAGCCCTCTATGGGCTTCCAAATATCCCTTTGCCAATTCCACAAGAACAGCCTTAGCGAAAGGCTTCTTGAAGGGAAAGATGTAACTCTGTGAGATGAATTAACAGAACACGGAGCAGTTTCTCAGAAAGCTTCTTTCCAGTTTTGAACGGAAGATATTTCCTTTTTCACCATAGCCCTCTATGGGATTCCAAATATCCCTTTGCCAATTCCACAAGAACAGCCTTAGCGAAAGGCTTCTTGAATGGAAAGATGTAACGCTGTGAGATGAATTTACAGAACACAGAGCAATTTCTCAGAAAGCCTCTTTCCAGTTTTGAACGGAAGATATTTCCTTTTTCACCATAGCCCTCTATGGGCTTCCAAATATCCCTTTGCCAATTCCACAAGAACAGCCTTAGCGAAAGGCTTCTAGAAGGGAAAGATGTAACTCTGTGAGATGAATTAACAGAACACAGAGCAGTTTCTCGGAAAGCTTCTTTCCAGTTTTGGACGGAAGATATTTCCTTTTTCACCATAGCCCTCTATGGGCTTCCAAATATCCCTTTGCCTATTCCACAAGAACAGCCTTAGCGAAAGGCTTCTTGAAGGGAAAGATGTAACTCGGTGAGATGAATTAACAGAACACATAGAGGTTTCTCAGAAAGCTTCTTTCCAGTTTTGAACGGAAGATATGTCCTTTTTCACCATAGCCCTCTATGGGCTTCCAAATATCCCTTTGCCAATTCCACAAGAACAGCCTTAGCGAAAGGCTTCTTGAAGGGAAAGATGTAACTCTGTGAGATGAATTAACAGAACACAGAGCACTTTCTCAGAAAGCTTCTTTCCAGTTTTGAACGGAAGATATTTCCTTTTTCACCATAGCCCTCTATGGGCTTCCAAATATCCCTTTGCCAATTCCACAAGAACAGCCTTAGCGAAAGGCTTCTTGAAGGGAAAGATGTAACTCTGTGAGTTGAATTAACGGAACACAGAGCAGTTTCTCAGAAAGCTTCTTTCCAGTTTTGAACGGAAGATATTTCCTATTTCACCATAGCCCTCTATGGGCTTCCAAATATCCCTTTGCCAATTCCACAAGAACAGCCTTAGCGAAAGGCTTCTTGAAGGGAAAGATGTAACTCTGTGAGATGAATTAACAGGAGACAGAACAGTTTCTCAGAAAGCTTCTTTCCAGTGTTGAACGGAAGATATTTCCTTTTTCACCCTAGCCCTCTATGGGCTTCCAAATATCCCTTTGCCAATTCCACAAGAACAGCCTTAGCGAAAGGCTTCTGGAAGGGAAAGATGTAACTCTGTGAGATGAATTAACAGAACACGGATCAGTTTCTCAGAAAGCTTCTTTCCAGTTTTCAACGGAAGATATTTCCTTTTTCACCCTAGCCCTCTATGGGCTTCCAAATATCGCTTTGCCAATTCCACAAGAACAGCCTTAGCCAAAGGCTTCTTGAAGGGAAAGATGTAACTCTCTGAGATGAATTAACAGAACACAGAGCAGTTTCTCAGAAAGCTTCTTTCCAATGTTGAACGGAAGATATTTCCTTCTTCACCATAGCCCTCTATGGGCTTCTAAATATCCCCTTTCAAATTCCACAAGAACAGCCTTAGCGAAAGGCTTCTTGAAGGGAAAGATGTAACTCTGTGAGATGAATTAACAGAACACAGAGCACTTTCTCAGAAAGCTTCTTTCCACTTTTGAACGGAAGATATTTCCTTTTTCACCATAGCCCTCTATGGGCTTCCAAATATCCCTTTGCCAATTCCACAAGAACAGCCTTAGCGAAAGGCTTCTTGAAGGGAAAGATGTAACTCTGTGAGATGAATTAATAGAACATAGAACAGTTTCTCAGAAAGCTTCTTTCCAGTTTTGAACGGAAGATATTTCCTTTTTCACCATAGCCCTCTATGGGCTTCCAAATATCCCTTTGCCAATTCCACAAGAACAGCCTTAGCGAAAGGCTTCTTGAAGGGAAAGATGTAACTCTGTGAGATGAATTAACAGAACACAGAGCAGTTTCTCAGAAAGCTTCTTTCCAGTGTTGAACGGAAGATATTTCCATTTTCACCATAGCCTTCTATGGGCTTCTAAATATCCCTTTTCCAATTCCACAAGAACAGCTTTAGCGAAAGGCTTCTTGAAGGGAAAGATGTAACTCTGTGAGATGAATTAACAGAACACAGAGCAGTTCCTCAGAAAGCTTCTTTCCAGTTTTGAACGGAAGATATTTCCTTTTCCACCATAGCCCTCTATGGGCTTCCAAATATCCCTTTGCCAATTCCACAAGAACAGCCTTAGCGAAAGGCTTCTAGAAGGGAAAGATGTAACTCTGTGAGATGAATTAACAGAACACAGAGCAGTTTCTCGGAAAGCTTCTTTCCAGTTTTGGACGGAAGATACTTCCTTTTTCACCATAGCCCTCTAAGGGATTCCAAATATCCCTTTGCCAATTCCACAAGAACAGCCTTAGCGAAAGGCTTCTTGAAGGGAAAGATGTAACTCTGTTAGATGAATTCACAGAACACAGAGCAGTTTCTCAGAAAGCTTCTTTCCAGTGTTGAACGGAAGATATTTCCTTTTTCACCATAGCCCTCTATGGGCTTCTAAATATCCCTTTTCCAATTCCACAAGAACAGCCTTAGCGAAAGGCTTCTTGAAGGGAAAGATGTAACTCTGTGAGATGAATTAACAGAACACAGAACAGTTCCTCAGAAAGCTTCTTTCCAGTTTTGAACGGAAGATATTTCCTTTTTCACCATAGCCCTCTATGGGCTTCCAAATATCCCTTTGCGAATTCCACCAGAACAGCCTTAGCGAAAGGCTTCTTGAAGGGAAAGATGTAACTATGTGAGATGAATTAACAGAACATAGAACAGTTTCTCAGAAAGCTTCTTTCCAGTTTTGAACGGAAGATATTTCCTTTTTCACCCTAGCCCTCTAAGGGCTTCCAAATATCCCTTTGCCAATTCCACAAGAACAGCCTTAGCGAAAGGCTACTTGAAGGGAAAGATGTAACTCTGTGAGATGAATTAACAGAACACAGAGCAGTTTCTCAGAAAGCTTCTTTCCAGTGTTGACCGGAAGATATTTCCTTTTTCACCATAGCCCTCTATGGGATTCCAAATATCCCTTTGCCAATTCCACAAGAACAGCCTTAGCGAAAGGCTTCTTGAAAGGAAAGATGTAACTCTGTGAGACGAATTAACAGAACACAGAGCACTTTCTCAGAAAGCTTCTTTCCAATGTTGAACGGAATATATTTCCTTTTTCACCATAGCCCTCTATGGGCTTCTAAATATCCCTTTTCCAATTCCACAAGAACAGCCTTAGCGAAAGGCTTCTTGAAGGGAAAGATGTAACTCTGTGAGATGAATTAACAGAACACAGAGAGGTTTCTCAGAAAGCTTCTTTCCAGTTTTGAACGGAAGATATTTCCTTTTTCACCATAGCCCTCTATGGGCTTCCAAATATCCCTTTGCCAATTCCACAAGAACAGCCTTAGCGAAAGGCTTCTTGAAGGGAAAGATGTAACTCTGTGAGATGAATTAACAGAACACAGAGCAGTTTCTCAGAAAGCTTCTTTCCAGTTTTGAACGGAAGATATTTCCTTTTTCACCATAGCCCTCTATGGGATTCCAAATATCCGTTTGCCAATTCCACAAGAACAGCCTTAGCGAAAGGCTTCTTGAAGGGAAAGATGTAACTCTGTGAGATGAATTAACGGAACACAGAGCAGTTTCTCAGAAAGCTTCTTTCCAGTTTTGAACGGAAGATATATCCTATTTCATCATAGCCCTCTATGGGCTTCCAAATATCCCTTTGCCAATTCCACAAGAACAGCCTTAGCGAAAGGCATCTTGAAGCAAAGATGTAACTCTGTGAGATGAATTAACAGAACACAGAGCAGTTTCTCAGAAAGCTTCTTTCCAGTTTTGAACGGAAGATATTTCCTTTTTCACGATAGCCCTCTATGGGCTTCCAAATATCCCTTTGCCAATTCCACAAGAAACGACTTAGCGAAAGGCTTCTTGAAGGGAAAGATGTAACTCTGTGAGATGAATTAACAGAACACAGAGCACTTTCTCAGAAAGCTTCTTTCCAGTTTTGAACGGAAGATATTTCCTTTTTCACCATAGCCCTCTATGGGCTTCCAAATATCCCTTTGCCAATTCCATAAGAACGGCCTTAGCGAAAGGCTTCTTGAAGGGAAAGATGTAACTCTGTGAGATGAATTAACAGAACACAGAGCAGTTTCTCAGAAAGCTTCTTTCCAGTTTTGAACGGAAGATATTTCCTTTTTCACGATAGACCTCTATGGGCTTCCAAATATCCCTTTGCCAATTCCACAATTACCGACTTAGCGAAAGGCTTCTTGAAGGGAAAGATGTAACTCTGTGAGATGAATTAACAGAACACAGAGCAGTTTCTCAGAAAGCTTCTTTCCAGTTTTGAATGGAAGATATTTCCTTTTTCACCATAGCCCTCTATGGGCTTCCAAATATCCCTTTGCCAATTCCACAAGAACAGCCTTCGCAAAAGGCTTCTTTAAGGGAAAGATGTAACTCTGTGAGATGAATTAACAGAACATAGAACAGTTTCTCAGAAAGCTTCTTTCCAGTTTTGAACGGAAGATATTTCCTTTTTCGCCATAGCCCTCTATGGGATTCCAAATATCCCTTTGCCAAATCCACAAGAACAGCCTTAGCGAAAGGCTTCTTTAAGGGAAAGATGTAACTCTGTGAGATGAATTAACAGAACACAGAGCAGTTTCTCAGAAAGCTTCTTTCCAATGTTGAACGGAAGATATTTCCTTTTTCAACATAGCCATCTATGGGCTTCTAAATATCCCTTTTCCAATTCCACAAGAACAGCCTTAGCGAAAGGCTTCTTGAAGGGAAAGATGTAACTCTGTGAGATGAATTCACAGAACACAGAGCACTTTCTCAGAAAGCTTCTTTCCAGTTTTGAACGGAAGATATTTCCTTTTTCACCATAGCCCTCTATGGGCTTCCAAATATCCCTTTGCCAATTCCACAAGACCAGCCTTAGCGAAAGGCTTCTTGAAGGGAAAGATGTAACTCTGTGAGATGAATTAGCAGAACATAGAACAGTTTCTCATATAGCTTGTTTCCAGTTTTGAACGGAAGATATTTCCTTTTTCACCATAGCCCTCTAAGCGCTTCCAAATATCCCTTTGCCAATTCCACAAGAACAGCCTTAGCGAAAGGCTTCTTGAAGGGAAAGATGTAACTCTGTGAGATGAATTAACAGAACACAGAGAGGTTTCTCAGAAAGCTTCTTTCCAGTTTTGAAAGGAAGATATTTCCTTTTTCACCATAGCCCTCTATGGGCTTCCAAATATCCCTTTGCCAATTCCAGAAGAACAGTCTTAGCGAAAGGCTTCTTGAAGGGAAAGATGTAACTCTGTGAGATGAATTAACAGAACACAGAGCACTTTCTCAGAAAGCTTCTTTCCAGTTTTGAACGGAAGATATTTCCTTTTTCACCATAGCCCTCTATGGGATTCCAAATATCCCTTTGTCAATTCCACAAGAACAGCCTTAGCGAAAGGCTTCTTGAAGGGAAAGATGTAACTCTGTGAGATGAATTAACGGAACACAGAGCAGTTTCTCAGAAAGCTTCTTTCCAGTTTTGAACGGAAGATATATCCTATTTCAACATAGCCCTCTATGGGCTTCCAAATATCCCTTTGCCAATTCCACAAGAACAGCCTTAGCGAAAGGCATCTTGAAGCAAAGATGTAACTCTGTGAGATGAATTAACAGAACACAGAGCAGTTTCTCAGAAAGCTTCTTTCCAGTTTTGAACGGAAGATATTTCCTTTTTCACGATAGCCCTCTATGGGCTTCCAAATATCCCTTTGCCAATTCCACAAGAACCGACTTAGCGAAAGGCTTCTTGAAGCGAAAGATGTAACTCTGTGAGATGAATTAACAGAACACAGAGCACTTTCTCAGAAAGCTTCTTTCCAGTTTTGAACGGAAGATATTTCCTTTTTCACCATAGCCCTCTATGGGCTTCCAAATATCCCTTTGCCAATTCCACCAGAACAGCCTTAGCGAAAGGCTTCTTGAAGGGAAAGATGTAACTCTGTGAGATGAATTAACAGAACACGGAGCAGTTTCTCAGAAAGCTTGTTTCCAGTTTTGAACGGAAGATATTTCCTTTTTCACCATAGCCCTCTATGGGCTTCCAAATATCCCTTTGCCAATTCCACAAGACAGCCTTAGCGAAAAGCTTCTTGAGGGGAAAGATGTAACTCTGTGAGATGAATTAACAGAACACACAGCAGTTTCTCAGAAAACTTCTTTCCAGTTTTGAACGCAAGATATTTCCTTTTTCACCATAGCCCTCTATGGGCTTCCAAATATCCCTTTGCCAATTCCACAAGAACAGCCTTAGCGAAAGGCTTCTTGAAGGGAAAGATGTAACTCTGTGAGATGAATTAACGGAACACAGAGCAGTTTCTCAGAAAGCTTCTTTCTAGTTTTGAACGGAAGATATTTCCTATTTCACCATAGCCCTCTATGGGCTTCCAAATATCCCTATGCCAATTCCACAAGAACAGCCTTAGCGAAAGGCTTCTTGAAGGGAAAGATGTAACTCTGTGAGATGAATTAACAGAACACGGAGCAGTTTCTCAGAAAGCTTCTTTCCAGTTTTGAACGGAAGATATTTCCTTTTTCACGATAGCCCTCTATGGGCTTCCAAATATCCCTTTGCCAATTCCACAATTACCGACTTAGCGAAAGGCTTCTTGAAGGGAAAGATGTAACTCTGTGAGATGAATTAACAGAACACAGAGCAGTTTCTCAGAAAGCTTCTTTCCAGTTTTGAATGGAAGATATTTCCTTTTTCACCATAGCCCTCTATGGGCTTCCAAATATCCCTTTGCCAATTCCACAAGAACAGCCTTCGCAAAAGGCTTCTTTAAGGGAAAGATGTAACTCTGTGAGATGAATTAACAGAACATAGAACAGTTTCTCAGAAAGCTTCTTTCCAGTTTTGAACGGAAGATATTTCCTTTTTCGCCATAGCCCTCTATGGGATTCCAAATATCCCTTTGCCAATTCCACAGGAACAGCCTTAGCGAAAGGCTTCTTGAAGGGAAAGATGTAACTCTATGAGATGAATTAACAGAACACAGAGCAGTTTCTAAGAAAGCTTCTTTCCAGTTTTGAACGGAAGATATTTCCTTTTTCACCATAGCCCTCTATGGGCTTCCAAATATCCCTTTGCCAATTCCACAAGAACAGCCTTAGCGAAAGGCTTCTTGAAGGGAAAGATGTAACTCTGTGAGATGAATTAACAGAACACAGAGCAGTTTCTCAGAAAGCTTCTTTCCAGTGTTGAACGGAAGATATTTCCTTTTTCACCATAGCCCTCTATGGGCTTCTAAATATCCCTTTTCCAATTCCACAAGAACAGCCTTAGCGAAAGGCTTCTTAAAGGGAAAGATGTAACTCTGTGAGATGAATTAACAGAACACAGAGCACTTTCTCAGAAAGCTTCTTTCCAGTTTTGAACGGAAGAAATTTCCTTTTTCACCATAGCCCTCTATGGGCTTCCAAATATACCTTTGCCAATTCCACAAGAACAGCCTTAGCGAAAGGCTTCTTGAAGGGAAAGATGTAACTCTGTGAGATGAATTAAGAAAACACAGAGCAGTTTCTCAGAAAGCTTCTTTCCAGTGTTGAACGGAAGATATTTGCTTTTTCACCATAGCCCTCTATGGGCTTCTAAATATCCCTTTTCCAATTCCACAAGAACAGCCTTAGCGAAAGGCTTCTTAAAGGGAAAGATGTAACTCTGTGAGATGAATTAACAGAACACAGAGCACTTTCTCAGAAAGCTTCTTTCCAGTTTGGAACGGAAGATATTTCCTTTTTCACCATAGCCCTCTATGGGCTTCCAAATATCCCTTTGCCAATTCCACAAGAACAGCCTTAGCGAAAGCCTTCTTGAAGGGAAAGATGTAACTCTGTGAGATGAATTAACAGAACACAGAGCAGTTTCTCAGAAAGCTTCTTTCCAGTTTTGAACGGAAGATATTTCCTTTTTCACCATAGCCCTCTATGGGATTCCAAATATCCCTTTGCCAATTCCACAGGAACAGCCTTAGCGAAAGGCTTCTTGAAGGGAAAGATGTAACTCTGTGAGATGAATTAACAGAACACAGAGCAGTTTCTCAGAAAGCTTCTTTCCAGTGTTGAACGGAAGATATTTCCTTTTTCACCATAGCCCTCTATGGGATTCCAAATATCATTTTGCCAATTCCACAAGAACAGCCTTAGCGAAAGGCTTCTTGAAGGGAAAGATGTAACTCTGTGAGATGAATTAACAGAAAACAGAGCAGTTTCTCAGAAAGCTTCTTTCCAATGTTGAACGGAAGATATTTCCTTTTTCACCATAGCCCTCTATGGGCTTCTAAATATCCCTTTTCAAATTCCACAAGAACAGCCTTAGCGAAAGGCTTCTTGAAGGGAAAGATGTAACTCTGTGAGATGAATTAACAGAACACAGAGCACTTTCTCAGAAAGCTTCTTTCCAGTTTTGAACGGAAGATATTTCCTTTTTTACCATAGCCCTCTATGGGATTCCAAATATCCTTTTGCCAATTCCACAAGAACAGCCTTAGCGAAAGGCTCCTTGAAGGGAAAGATGTAACTCTGTGAGATGAATTAACAGAACACAGAGCACTTTCTCAGAAAGCTTCTTTCCAGTTTTGAACGGAAGATATTTAATTTTTCACAATAGCCCACTATGGGCTTCCAAATATCCTTTTGCCAATTCCACAAGAACAGCTTTAGCGAAAGGCTTCTTGAAGGGAAAGATGTAACTCTGTGAGATGAATTAACAGAACACAGAGCAGTTTCTCAGAAAGCTTCTTTCCAGTTTTGAACGGAAGATATTTCCTTTTTCACCATAGCCCTCTATGGGCTTCCAAATATCCCTTTGCCTATTCCACAAGAACAGCCTTAGCGAAAGGCTTCTTGAAGGGAAAGATGTAACTCTGTGAGATGAATTAACAGAACACATAGAGGTTTCTCAGAAAGCTTCTTTCCAGTTTTGAACGGAAGATATTTCCTTTTTCACCATAGCCCTCTATGGGCTTCCAAATATCCCTTTGCCAATTCCACAAGAACAGCCTTAGCGAAAGGCTTCTTGAAGGGAAAGATGTAACTCTGTGAGATGAATTAACAGAACACAGAGCAGTTTCTCAGAAAGCTTCTTTCCAGTTTTGAACGGAAGATATTTCCTTTTTCACCATAGCCCTCTATGGGCTTCCAAATATCCCTTTGCCAATTCCACAAGAACAGCCTTAGCGAAAGGCTTCTTGAAGAGAAAGATGTAACTCTGTGAGATGAATTAACAGAACACAGAGCAGTTTCTCAGAAAGCTTCTTTCCAGTGTTGAACGAAAGATATTTCCTTTTTCACCATAGCCCTCTATGGGCTTCTATATATCCCTTTTCCAATTCCACAAGAACAGCCTTAGCGAAAGGCTTCTTAAAGGGAAAGATGTAACTCTGTGAGATGAATTAACAGAACACAGAGCACTTTCTCAGAAAGCTTCTTTCCAGTTTTGAACGGAAGATATTTCCTTTCTCACCATACCCCTCTATGGGCTTCCAAATATCCCTTTGCCAATTCCACAAGAACAGCCTTAGCGAAAGGCTTCTTGAAGGGAAAGATGTAACTCTGTGAGATTAATTAACAGAACACAGAGCAGTTTCTCAGAAAGCTTCTTTCCAGTTTTGTACGGAAGATATTTCCTTTTTCACCATAGCCCTCTATGGGCTTCCAAATATCCCTTTGCCAATTCCACAAGAACAGCCTTAGCGAAAGGCTTCTTGAAGGGAAAGATGTAACTCTGTGAGATGAATTCACAGAACACAGAGCAGTTTCTCAGAAAGCTTCTTTCCAGTGTTGAACGGAAGATATTTCCTTTTTCACCATAGCCCTCTATGGGCTTCTAAATATCCCTTTTCCAATTCCACAAGAACAGCCTTAGCGAAAGGCTTCTTGAAAGGAATGATGTAACTCTGTGAGATGAATTAGCAGAACACAGAGCACTTTCTCAGAAAGCTTCTTTCCAGTTTTGAACGGAAGATATTTCCTTTTTCACCATAGCCCTCTATGGGCTTCCAAATATCCCTTTGCCAATTCCACAAGAACAGCCTTAGCGAAAGGCTTCTTGAAGGGAAAGATGTAACGCTGTGAGATGAATTTACAGAACACAGAGCAATTTCTCAGAAAGCCTCTTTCCAGTTTTGAACGGAAGATATTTCCTTTTTCACCATAGCCCTCTATGGGCTTCCAAATATCCCTTTGCCAATTCCACAAGAACAGCCTTAGCGAAAGGCTTCTAGAAGGGAAAGATGTAACTCTGTGAGATGAATTAACAGAACACAGAGCAGTTTCTCGGAAAGCTTCTTTCCAGTTTTGGACGGAAGATATTTCCTTTTTCACCATAGCCCTCTATGGGATTCCAAATATCCCTTTGCCAATTCCACAAGAACAGCCTTAGCGAAAGGCTTCTTGAAGGGAAAGATGTAACTCTGTGAGATGAATTAACAGAACACAGAGCAGTTTCTCAGAAAGCTTCTTTCCAGTTTTGAACGGAAGATATTTCCTTTCTCACCATAGCCCTCTATGGGCTTCCAAATATCCCTTTTCCAATTCCACAAGAACAGCCTTAGCGAAAGGCTTCTTGAAGGGAAAGATGTAACTCTGTGAGATGAATTAACAGAACACAGAGCAGTTTCTCAGAAAGCTTCTTTCCAGTTTTGAACGGAAGATATTTCCTTTTTCACCATAGCCCTCTATGGGCTTCCAAATATCCCTTTGCCAATTCCACAAGAACAGCCTTCGCTAAAGGCTTCTTGAAGGGAAAGATGTAACTCTGTGAGATGAATTAACAGAACATAGAACAGTTTCTCAGAAAGCTTCTTTCCAGTTTTGAACGGAAGATATTTCCTTTTTCACCCTAGCCCTCTATGGGCTTCCAAATATCCCTTTGCCAATTCCACAAGAACAGCCTTAGCGAAAGGCTTCTTGAAGGGAAAGATGTAACTCTGTGAGATGAATTAACAGAACACGGAGCAGTTTCTCAGAAAGCTTCTTTCCAGTTTTGAACGGAAGATATTTCCTTTTTCACCATAGCCCTCTATGGGATTCCAAATATCCCTTTGCCAATTCCACAAGAACAGCCTTAGCGAAAGGCTTCTTGAAGGGAAAGATGTAACTCTGTGTGATGAATTAACAGAACACAGAGCAGTTTCTCAGAAAGCTTCTTTCCAGTTTTGAACGGAAGATATTTCCTTTTTCACCATAGCCCTCTATGGGCTTCCAAATATCCCTTTGCCAATTCCACAAGAACAGCCTTAGCGAAAGGCTTCTTGAAGGGAAAGATGTAACTCTGTGAGATGAATTAACAGAACACAGAGCAGTTTCTCAGAAAGCTTCTTTCCAATGTTGAACGGAAGATATTTCCTTTTTCACCATAGCACTCTATGGGCTTCCAAATATCCCTTTGCCAATTCCACAAGAACAGCCTTAGCGAAAGGCTTCTTGAATGGAAAGATGTAACGCTGTGAGATGAATTTACAGAACACAGAGCAATTTCTCAGAAAGCCTCTTTCCAGTTTTGAACGGAAGATATTTCCTTTTTCACCATAGCCCTCTATGGGCTTCCAAATATCCCTTTGCCAATTCCACAAGAACAGCCTTAGCGAAAGGCTTCTAGAAGGGAAAGATGTAACTCTGTGAGATGAATTAACAGAACACAGAGCAGTTTCTCGGAAAGCTTCTTTCCAGTTTTGGACGGAAGATATTTCCTTTTTCACCATAGCCCTCTATGGGCTTCCAAATATCCCTTTGCCTATTCCACAAGAACAGCCTTAGCGAAAGGCTTCTTGAAGGGAAAGATGTAACTCGGTGAGATGAATTAACAGAACACATAGAGGTTTCTCAGAAAGCTTCTTTCCAGTTTTGAACGGAAGATATGTCCTTTTTCACCATAGCCCTCTATGGGCTTCCAAATATCCCTTTGCCAATTCCACAAGAACAGCCTTCGCGAAAGGCTTCTTGAAGGGAAAGATGTAACTCTGTGAGATGAATTAACAGAACATAGAACAGTTTCTCAGAAAGCTTCTTTCCAGTTTTGAACGGAAGATATTTCCTTTTTCACCATAGCCCTCTATGGGCTTCCAAATATCCCTTTACCAATTCCACAAGAACAGCCTTAGCGAAAGGCTTCTTGAAGGGAAAGATGTAACTCTGTGAGATGAATTAACAGAACACAGAGCAGTTTCTCAGAAAGCTTCTTTCCAGTTTTGAACGGAAGATATTTCCTTTTTCACCATAGCCCTCTATGGGCTTCCAAATATCCCTTTGCCAATTCCACAAGAACAGCCTTAGCGAAAGGCTTCTTGAAGGGAAAGATGTAACTCTGTGAGATGAATTCACAGAACACAGAGAGGTTTCTCAGAAAGCTTCTTTCCAGTTTTCAACGGAAGATATTTCCTTTTTCACCATAGCCCTCTATGGGCTTCCAAATATCCCTTTGCCAATTCCACAAGAACAGCCTTAGCGAAAGGCTTCTTGAAGGGAAAGATGTAACTCTGTGAGATGAATTAACAGAACACAGAGCACTTTCTCAGAAAGCTTCTTTCCAGTTTTGAACGGAAGATATTTCCTTTTTCACCATAGCCCTCTATGGGCTTCCAAATATCCCTTTGCCAATTCCACAAGAACAGCCTTAGCGAAAGGCTTCTTGAAGGGAAAGATGTAACTCTGTGAGTTGAATTAACGGAACACAGAGCAGTTTCTCAGAAAGCTTCTTTCCAGTTTTGAACGGAAGATATTTCCTATTTCACCATAGCCCTCTATGGGCTTCCAAATATCCCTTTGCCAATTCCACAAGAACAGCCTTAGCGAAAGGCTTCTTGAAGGGAAAGATGTAACTCTGTGAGATGAATTAACAGGACACAGAACAGTTTCTCAGAAAGCTTCTTTCCAGTGTTGAACGGAAGATATTTCCTTTTTCACCCTAGCCCTCTATGGGCTTCCAAATATCCCTTTGCCAATTCCACAAGAACAGCCTTAGCGAAAGGCTTCTGGAAGGGAAAGATGTAACTCTGTGAGATGAATTAACAGAACACGGATCAGTTTCTCAGAAAGCTTCTTTCCAGTTTTGAACGGAAGATATTTCCTTTTTCACCCTAGCCCTCTATGGGCTTCCAAATATCGCTTTGCCAATTCCACAAGAACAGCCTTAGCCAAAGGCTTCTTGAAGGGAAAGATGTAACTCTCTGAGATGAATTAACAGAACACAGAGCAGTTTCTCAGAAAGCTTCTTTCCAATGTTGAACGGAAGATATTTCCTTCTTCACCATAGCCCTCTATGGGCTTCTAAATATCCCCTTTCAAATTCCACAAGAACAGCCTTAGCGAAAGGCTTCTTGAAGGGAAAGATGTAACTCTGTGAGATGAATTAACAGAACACAGAGCACTTTCTCAGAAAGCTTCTTTCCACTTTTGAACGGAAGATATTTCCTTTTTCACCATAGCCCTCTATGGGCTTCCAAATATCCCTTTGCCAATTCCACAAGAACAGCCTTAGCGAAAGGCTTCTTGAAGGGAAAGATGTAACTCTGTGAGATGAATTAATAGAACATAGAACAGTTTCTCAGAAAGCTTCTTTCCAGTTTTGAACGGAAGATATTTCCTTTTTCACCATAGCCCTCTATGGGCTTCCAAATATCCCTTTGCCAATTCCACAAGAACAGCCTTAGCGAAAGGCTTCTTGAAGGGAAAGATGTAACTCTGTGAGATGAATTAACAGAACACAGAGCAGTTTCTCAGAAAGCTTCTTTCCATTTTTGAACGGAAGATATTTCCTTTTTCACCATAGCCCTCTATGGGATTCCAAATATCCCTTTGCCAATTCCACAAGAACAGCCTTAGCGAAAGGCTTCTTGAAGGGAAAGATGTAACTCTGTGAGATGAATTAACAGAACACGGAGCAGTTTCTCAGAAAGCTTCTTTCCAGTTTTGAACGGAAGATATTTCCTTTCTCACTATAGCCCTCTATGGGCTTCCAAATATCCCTTTGCCAATTCCACAAGAACAGCCTTAGCCAAAGGGTTCTTGAAGGGAAAGATGTAACTCTGTGAGATGAATTAACAGAACACAGAGCAGTTTCTCAGAAAGCTTCTTTCCAGTGTTGAACGGAAGATATTTCCATTTTCACCATAGCCTTCTATGGGCTTCTAAATATCCCTTTTCCAATTCCACAAGAACAGCTTTAGCGAAAGGCTTCTTGAAGGGAAAGATGTAACTCTGTGAGATGAATTAACAGAACACAGAGCAGTTCCTCAGAAAGCTTCTTTCCAGTTTTGAACGGAAGATATTTCCTTTTCCACCATAGCCCTCTATGGGCTTCCAAATATCCCTTTGCCAATTCCACAAGAACAGCCTTAGCGAAAGGCTTCTAGAAGGGAAAGATGTAACTCTGTGAGATGAATTAACAGAACACAGAGCAGTTTCTCGGAAAGCTTCTTTCCAGTTTTGGACGGAAGATACTTCCTTTTTCACCATAGCCCTCTAAGGGATTCCAAATATCCCTTTGCCAATTCCACAAGAACAGCCTTAGCGAAAGGCTTCTTGAAGGGAAAGATGTAACTCTGTTAGATGAATTCACAGAACACAGAGCAGTTTCTCAGAAAGCTTCTTTCCAGTGTTGAACGGAAGATATTTCCTTTTTCACCATAGCCCTCTATGGGCTTCTAAATATCCCTTTTCCAATTCCACAAGAACAGCCTTAGCGAAAGGCTTCTTGAAGGGAAAGATGTAACTCTGTGAGATGAATTAACAGAACACAGAACAGTTCCTCAGAAAGCTTCTTTCCAGTTTTGAACGGAAGATATTTCCTTTTTCACCATAGCCCTCTATGGGCTTCCAAATATCCCTTTGCGAATTCCACCAGAACAGCCTTAGCGAAAGGCTTCTTGAAGGGAAAGATGTAACTCTGTGAGATGAATTAACAGAACATAGAACAGTTTCTCAGAAAGCTTCTTTCCAGTTTTGAACGGAAGATATTTCCTTTTTCACCCTAGCCCTCTAAGGGCTTCCAAATATCCCTTTGCCAATTCCACAAGAACAGCCTTAGCGAAAGGCTACTTGAAGGGAAAGATGTAACTCTGTGAGATGAATTAACAGAACACAGAGCAGTTTCTCAGAAAGCTTCTTTCCAGTGTTGACCGGAAGATATTTCCTTTTTCACCATAGCCCTCTATGGGATTCCAAATATCCCTTTGCCAATTCCACAAGAACAGCCTTAGCGAAAGGCTTCTTGAAAGGAAAGATGTAACTCTGTGAGACGAATTACAGAACACAGAGCACTTTCTCAGAAAGCTTCTTTCCAATGTTGAACGGAAGATATTTCCTTTTTCACCATAGCCCTCTATGGGCTTCTAAATATCCCTTTTCCAATTCCACAAGAACAGCCTTAGCGAAAGGCTTCTTGAAGGGAAAGATGTAACTCTGTGACATGAATTAACAGAACACAGAGAGGTTTCTCAGAAAGCTTCTTTCCAGTTTTGAACGGAAGATATTTCCTTTTTCACCATAGCCCTCTATGGGCTTCCAAATATCCCTTTGCCAATTCCACAAGAACAGCCTTAGCGAAAGGCTTCTTGAAGGGAAAGATGTAACTCTGTGAGATGAATTAACAGAACACAGAGCAGTTTCTCAGAAAGCTTCTTTCCAGTTTTGAACGGAAGATATTTCCTTTTTCACCATAGCCCTCTATGGGATTCCAAATATCCGTTTGCCAATTCCACAAGAACAGCCTTAGCGAAAGGCTTCTTGAAGGGAAAGATGTAACTCTGTGAGATGAATTAACGGAACACAGAGCAGTTTCTCAGAAAGCTTCTTTCCAGTTTTGAACGGAAGATATATCCTATTTCATCATAGCCCTCTATGGGCTTCCAAATATCCCTTTGCCAATTCCACAAGAACAGCCTTAGCGAAAGGCATCTTGAAGCAAAGATGTAACTCTGTGAGATGAATTAACAGAACACAGAGCAGTTTCTCAGAAAGCTTCTTTCCAGTTTTGAACGGAAGATATTTCCTTTTTCACGATAGCCCTCTATGGGCTTCCAAATATCCCTTTGCCAATTCCACAAGAAACGACTTAGCGAAAGGCTTCTTGAAGGGAAAGATGTAACTCTGTGAGATGAATTAACAGAACACAGAGCACTTTCTCAGAAAGCTTCTTTCCAGTTTTGAACGGAAGATATTTCCTTTTTCACCATAGCCCTCTATGGGCTTCCAAATATCCCTTTGCCAATTCCATAAGAACGGCCTTAGCGAAAGGCTTCTTGAAGGGAAAGATGTAACTCTGTGAGATGAATTAACAGAACACAGAGCAGTTTCTCAGAAAGCTTCTTTCCAGTTTTGAACGGAAGATATTTCCTTTTTCACGATAGACCTCTATGGGCTTCCAAATATCCCTTTGCCAATTCCACAATTACCGACTTAGCGAAAGGCTTCTTGAAGGGAAAGATGTAACTCTGTGAGATGAATTAACAGAACACAGAGCAGTTTCTCAGAAAGCTTCTTTCCAGTTTTGAATGGAAGATAT
Source organism: Chlorocebus sabaeus (assembly GCF_047675955.1). NCBI lineage: Eukaryota > Metazoa > Chordata > Mammalia > Primates > Cercopithecidae > Chlorocebus > Chlorocebus sabaeus. Next base: position 102,852 of record NW_027328325.1, on the reverse strand, counting down.
TTCCTTTTTCACCATAGCCCTCTATGGGCTTCCAAATATCCCTTTGCCAATTCCACAAGAACAGCCTTCGCAAAAGGCTTCTTTAAGGGAAAGATGTAACTCTGTGAGATGAATTAACAGAACATAGAACAGTTTCTCAGAAAGCTTCTTTCCAGTTTTGAACGGAAGATATTTCCTTTTTCGCCATAGCCCTCTATGGGATTCCAAATATCCCTTTGCCAAATCCACAAGAACAGCCTTAGCGAAAGGCTTCTTTAAGGGAAAGATGTAACTCTGTGAGATGAATTAACAGAACACAGAGCAGTTTCTCAGAAAGCTTCTTTCCAATGTTGAACGGAAGATATTTCCTTTTTCAACATAGCCATCTATGGGCTTCTAAATATCCCTTTTCCAATTCCACAAGAACAGCCTTAGCGAAAGGCTTCTTGAAGGGAAAGATGTAACTCTGTGAGATGAATTCACAGAACACAGAGCACTTTCTCAGAAAGCTTCTTTCCAGTTTTGAACGGAAGATATTTCCTTTTTCACCATAGCCCTCTATGGGCTTCCAAATATCCCTTTGCCAATTCCACAAGACCAGCCTTAGCGAAAGGCTTCTTGAAGGGAAAGATGTAACTCTGTGAGATGAATTAGCAGAACATAGAACAGTTTCTCATATAGCTTGTTTCCAGTTTTGAACGGAAGATATTTCCTTTTTCACCATAGCCCTCTAAGCGCTTCCAAATATCCCTTTGCCAATTCCACAAGAACAGCCTTAGCGAAAGGCTTCTTGAAGGGAAAGATGTAACTCTGTGAGATGAATTAACAGAACACAGAGAGGTTTCTCAGAAAGCTTCTTTCCAGTTTTGAAAGGAAGATATTTCCTTTTTCACCATAGCCCTCTATGGGCTTCCAAATATCCCTTTGCCAATTCCACAAGAACAGTCTTAGCGAAAGGCTTCTTGAAGGGAAAGATGTAACTCTGTGAGATGAATTAACAGAACACAGAGCACTTTCTCAGAAAGCTTCTTTCCAGTTTTGAACGGAAGATATTTCCTTTTTCACCATAGCCCTCTATGGGATTCCAAATATCCCTTTGTCAATTCCACAAGAACAGCCTTAGCGAAAGGCTTCTTGAAGGGAAAGATGTAACTCTGTGAGATGAATTAACGCAACACAGAGCAGTTTCTCAGAAAGCTTCTTTCCAGTTTTGAACGGAAGATATATCCTATTTCAACATAGCCCTCTATGGGCTTCCAAATATCCCTTTGCCAATTCCACAAGAACAGCCTTAGCGAAAGGCATCTTGAAGCAAAGATGTAACTCTGTGAGATGAATTAACAGAACACAGAGCAGTTTCTCAGAAAGCTTCTTTCCAGTTTTGAACGGAAGATATTTCCTTTTTCACGATAGCCCTCTATGGGCTTCCAAATATCCCTTTGCCAATTCCACAAGAACCGACTTAGCGAAAGGCTTCTTGAAGGGAAAGATGTAACTCTGTGAGATGAATTAACAGAACACGGAGCAGTTTCTCAGAAAGCTTCTTTCCAGTTTTGAACGGAAGATATTTCCTTTTTCACGATAGCCCTCTATGGGCTTCCAAATATCCCTTTGCCAATTCCACAATTACCGACTTAGCGAAAGGCTTCTTGAAGGGAAAGATGTAACTCTGTGAGATGAATTAACAGAACACAGAGCAGTTTCTCAGAAAGCTTCTTTCCAGTTTTGAATGGAAGATATTTCCTTTTTCACCATAGCCCTCTATGGGCTTCCAAATATCCCTTTGCCAATTCCACAAGAACAGCCTTCGCAAAAGGCTTCTTTAAGGGAAAGATGTAACTCTGTGAGATGAATTAACAGAACATAGAACAGTTTCTCAGAAAGCTTCTTTCCAGTTTTGAACGGAAGATATTTCCTTTTTCGCCATAGCCCTCTATGGGATTCCAAATATCCCTTTGCCAATTCCACAGGAACAGCCTTAGCGAAAGGCTTCTTGAAGGGAAAGATGTAACTCTATGAGATGAATTAACAGAACACAGAGCAGTTTCTCAGAAAGCTTCTTTCCAGTTTTGAACGGAAGATATTTCCTTTTTCAGCATAGCCCTCTATGGGCTTCCAAATATCCCTTTTCAAATTCCACAAGAACAGCCTTAGCGAAAGACTTCTTGAAGGGATAGATGTAACTCTGTGAGATGAATTAACAGAACACAGAGCACTTTCTCAGAAAGCTTCTTTCCAGTTTTGAACGGAAGATATTTCCTTTTTCACCATAGCCCTCTATGGGCTTCCAAATATCCCTTTGCCAATTCCACAAGAACATCCTTAGCGAAAGGCTTCTTGAAGGGAAAGATGTAACGCTGTGAGATGAATTTACAGAACACAGAGCAATTTCTCAAAAGCCTCTTTCCAGTTTTGAACGGAAGATATTTCCTTTTTCACCATAGCCCTCTATGGGCTTCCAAATATCCCTTTGCCAATTCCACAAGAACAGCCTTAGCGAAAGGCTTCTAGAAGGGAAAGATGTAACTCTGTGAGATGAATTAACAGAACACAGAGCAGTTTCTCGGAAAGCTTCTTTCCAGTTTTGAACCGAAGATATTTCCTTTTTCACCATAGCCCTCTATGGGCTTCCAAATATCCCTTTGCCAATTCCACAAGAACAGCCTTAGCGAAAGGCTTCTTGAAGGGAAAGATGTAACTCTGTGAGATGAATTAACAGAACACAGAGCAGTTTCTCAGAAAGCTTCTTTCCAGTTTTGAACGGAAGATATTTCCTTTTTCACAATAGCCCTCTATGGGATTCCAAATATCCCTTTGCCAATTCCACAAGAACAGCCTGAGCGAAAGGCTTCTTGAAGGGAAAGATGTAACTCTGTGAGATGAATTAACAGAACACAGAGCAGTTTCTCAGAAAGCTTCTTTCCAGTTTTGAACGGAAGATATTTCCTTTTTCACCATAGCCCTCTATGGGCTTCCAAATATCCCTTTGCCAATTCCACAAGAACAGCCTTAGCGAAAGGCTTCTTGAAGAGAAAGATGTAACTCTATGAGATGAATTAACAGAACACAGAGCAGTTTCTCAGAAAGCTTCTTTCCAGTGTTGAACGAAAGATATTTCCTTTTTCACCATAGCCCTCTATGGGCTTCTATATATCCCTTTTCCAATTCCACAAGAACAGCCTTAGCGAAAGGCTTCTTAAAGGGAAAGATGAAACTCTGTGAGATTAATTAACAGAACACAGAGCACTTTCTCAGAAAGCTTCTTTCCAGTTTTGAACGGAAGATATTTCCTTTTTCACCATAGCCCTCTATGGGCTTCGAAATATAACTTTGCCAATTCCACAAGAACAGCCTTAGCGAAATTCTTCTTGAAGGGAAAGATGTAACTCTGTGAGATGAATTAACAGAACACAGAGCAGTTTCTCAGAAAGCTTCTTTCCAGTGTTGAACGGAAGATATTTCCTTTTTCACCATAGCCCTCTATGGGCTTCTAAATATCCCTTTTCCAATTCCACAAGAACAGCCTTAGCGAAAGGCTTCTTGAAGGGAAAGATGTAACTCTGTGAGATGAATTAACAGAACACAGAGCAGTTTCTCAGAAAGCTTCTTTCCAGTTTTGAACGGAAGATATTTCCTTTATCACCATAGCCCTCTATGGGCTTCCAAATATACCTTTGCCAAATCCACAAGAACAGCCTTAGCGAAAGGCTTCTTGAAGGGAAAGATGTAACTCTGAGAGATGAATTAACAGAACACAGAGCAGTTTCTCAGAAAGGTTATTTCCAGTTATCAACGGAAGATATTTCCTTTTTCACCATAGCCCTCTATGGGCTTCCAAATATCCCTTTGCCAATTCCACAAGAACAGCCTTAGCGAAAGACTTCTTGAAGGGAAAGATGTAACTCTGTGAGATGAATTAACAGAACACAGAGCAGTTTCTCAGAAAGCTTCTTTCCAATTTTGAACGGAAGATATATCCTTTTTCACCCTAGACCGCTATGGGCTTCCAAATATCCCTTTGCCAATTCCACAAGAACAGCCTTAGCGAAAGGCTTCTTGAAGGGAAAGATGTAACTCCGTGAGATGAATTAACAGAACACAGAGCAGTTTCTCAGAAAGCTTCGTTCCATTTTTGAACGGAAGATATTTCCTTTTTCACCATAGCCCTCTATGGGCTTCCAAATATCTCTTTGCCAATTCCACAAGAACAGCATTAGCGAAAGGCTTCTTGAAGGGAAAGATGTAACTCTGTGAGATGAATTAACAGAACACAGAGCAGTTTCTCAGAAAGCTTCTTTCCAGTTTTGCACGGAAGATATTTCCTTTTTCACCATAGCCCTCAATGGGCTTCCAAATATCCCTTTGCCAATTCCACAAGAACAGCCTTAGCGAAAGGCTTCTTGAAGGGAAAGATGTAACTCTGTGAGATGAATTAACAGAACACGGAACAGTTTCTCAGAAAGCTTCTTTCCAGTTTTGAATGGAAGATATTTCCTTTTTTACCATAGCCCTCTATGGGATTCCAAATATCCCTTTGCCAATTGCACAGGAACAGCCTTAGCGAAAGGCTTCTTGAAGGGAAAGATGTAACTCTGTGAGAGGAATTAACAGAACACAGAGCAGTTTCTCAGAAAGCTTCTTTCCACTGTTGAACGGAAGATATTTCCTTTTTCACCATAACCCTCTATGGGCTTCCAAATATCACTTTGCCAATTCCACAAGAACAGCCTTAGCGAAAGGCTTCTTGAAGGGAAAGATGTAACTCTGTGAGATGAATTAACAGAACACAGAGCAGTTTCTCAGATAGCTTCTTTCCAATGTTGAACGGAAGATATTTCCTTTTTCACCATAGCCCTCTATGGGCTTCTAAATATCCCTTTTCAAATTCCACAAGAACAGCCTTAGCGAAAGGCTTCTTGAAGGGAAAGATGTAACTCTGTGAGATGAATTAACAGAACACAGAGCACTTTCTCAGAAAGCTTCTTTCCAGTTTTGAACGGAAGATATTTCCTTTTTCACCATAGCCCACCATGGGCTTCCAAATATCCCTTTGCCAATTCCACAAGAACAGCCTTAGCGAAAGGCTTCTTGAAGGGAAAGATGTAACTCTGTGAGATGAATTAACAGAACACAGAGCAGTTTCTCAGAAAGCTTCTTTCCAGTTTTGAACGGAAGATATTTCCTTTTTCACCATAGCCCTCTATGTGCTTCCAAATATCCCTTTGCCAATTCCACAAGAACAGCCTTAGCGAAAGGCTTCTTGAAGGGAAAGATGTAACTCTGTGAGATGAATTAAAAGAACACATAGAGGTTTCTCAGAAAGCTTCTTTCCAGTTTTGAACGGAAGATATTTCCTTTTTCACCATAGCCCTCTATGCGCTTCCAAATATCCCTTTGCCAATTCCACAAGACCAGCCTTCGCGAAAGGCTTCTTGAAGGGAAAGATGTAACTCTCTGAGATGAATTAACAGAACATAGAACAGTTTCTCAGAAAGCTTCTTTCCAGTTTTGAACGGAAGATATTTCCTTTTTCACCATAGCCCTCTATGGGCTTCCAAATATCCCTTTGCCAATTCCACAAGAACAGCCTTAGCGAAAGGCTTCTTGAAGGGAAAGATGTAACTCTGTGAGATGAATTAACAGAACACAGAGCAGTTTCTCAGAAAGCTTCTTTCCAGTGTTGAACGGAAGATATTTCCTTTTTCACCATAGCCCTCTATGGGCTTCTAAATATCCCTTTTCCAATTCCACAAGAACAGCCTTAGCGAAAGGCTTCTTAAAGGGAAAGATGTAACTCTGTGAGATGAATTAACAGAACACAGAGCACTTTCTCAGAAAGCTTCTTTCCAGTTTTGAACGGAAGAAATTTCCTTTTTAACCATAGCCCTCTATGGGCTTCCAAATATACCTTTGCCAATTCCACAAGAACAGCCTTAGCGAAAGGCTTCTTGAAGGGAAAGATGTAACTCTGTGAGATGAATTAAGAAAACACAGAGCAGTTTCTCAGAAAGCTTCTTTCCAGTGTTGAACGGAAGATATTTGCTTTTTCACCATAGCCCTCTATGGGCTTCTAAATATCCCTTTTCCAATTCCACAAGAACAGCCTTAGCGAAAGGCTTCTTAAAGGGAAAGATGTAACTCTGTGAGATGAATTAACAGAACACAGAGCACTTTCTCAGAAAGCTTCTTTCCAGTTTGGAACGGAAGATATTTCCTTTTTCACCATAGCCCTCTATGGGCTTCCAAATATCCCTTTGCCAATTCCACAAGAACAGCCTTAGCGAAAGCCTTCTTGAAGGGAAAGATGTAACTCTGTGAGATGAATTAACAGAACACAGAGCAGTTTCTCAGAAAGCTTCTTTCCAGTTTTGAACGGAAGATATTTCCTTTTTCACCATAGCCCTCTATGGGATTCCAAATATCCCTTTGCCAATTCCACAGGAACAGCCTTAGCGAAAGGCTTCTTGAAGGGAAAGATGTAACTCTGTGAGATGAATTAACAGAACACAGAGCAGTTTCTCAGAAAGCTTCTTTCCAGTGTTGAACGGAAGATATTTCCTTTTTCACCATAGCCCTCTATGGGATTCCAAATATCATTTTGCCAATTCCACAAGAACAGCCTTAGCGAAAGGCTTCTTGAAGGGAAAGATGTAACTCTGTGAGATGAATTAACAGAAAACAGAGCAGTTTCTCAGAAAGCTTCTTTCCAATGTTGAACGGAAGATATTTCCTTTTTCACCATAGCCCTCTATGGGCTTCTAAATATCCCTTTTCAAATTCCACAAGAACAGCCTTAGCGAAAGGCTTCTTGAAGGGAAAGATGTAACTCTGTGAGATGAATTAACAGAACACAGAGCACTTTCTCAGAAAGCTTCTTTCCAGTTTTGAACGGAAGATATTTCCTTTTTTACCATAGCCCTCTATGGGATTCCAAATATCCTTTTGCCAATTCCACAAGAACAGCCTTAGCGAAAGGCTCCTTGAAGGGAAAGATGTAACTCTGTGAGATGAATTAACAGAACACAGAGCACTTTCTCAGAAAGCTTCTTTCCAGTTTTGAACGGAAGATATTTAATTTTTCACAATAGCCCACTATGGGCTTCCAAATATCCTTTTGCCAATTCCACAAGAACAGCTTTAGCGAAAGACTTCTTGAAGGGAAAGATGTAACTCTGTGAGATGAATTAACAGAACACAGAGCAGTTTCTCAGAAAGCTTCTTTCCAGTTTTGAACGGAAGATATTTCCTTTTTCACCATAGCCCTCTATGGGCTTCCAAATATCCCTTTGCCTATTCCACAAGAACAGCCTTAGCGAAAGGCTTCTTGAAGGGAAAGATGTAACTCTGTGAGATGAATTAACAGAACACATAGAGGTTTCTCAGAAAGCTTCTTTCCAGTTTTGAACGGAAGATATTTCCTTTTTCACCATAGCCCTCTATGGGCTTCCAAATATCCCTTTGCCAATTCCACAAGAACAGCCTTAGCGAAAGGCTTCTTGAAGGGAAAGATGTAACTCTGTGAGATGAATTAACAGAACACAGAGCAGTTTCTCAGAAAGCTTCTTTCCAGTTTTGAACGGAAGATATTTCCTTTTTCACAATAGCCCTCTATGGGATTCCAAATATCCCTTTGCCAATTCCACAAGAACAGCCTTAGCGAAAGGCTTCTTGAAGGGAAAGATGTAACTCTGTGAGATGAATTAACAGAACACAGAGCAGTTTCTCAGAAAGCTTCTTTCCAGTTTTGAACGGAAGATATTTCCTTTTTCACCATAGCCCTCTATGGGCTTCCAAATATCCCTTTGCCAATTCCACAAGAACAGCCTTAGCGAAAGGCTTCTAGAAGGGAAAGATGTAACTCTGTGAGATGAATTAACAGAACACAGAGCAGTTTCTCGGAAAGCTTCTTTCCAGTTTTGAACCGAAGATATTTCCTTTTTCACCATAGCCCTCTATGGGCTTCCAAATATCCCTTTGCCAATTCCACAAGAACAGCCTTAGCGAAAGGCTTCTTGAAGGGAAAGATGTAACTCTGTGAGATGAATTAACAGAACACAGAGCAGTTTCTCAGAAAGCTTCTTTCCAGTTTTGAACGGAAGATATTTCGTTTATCACCATAGCCCTCTATGGGCTTCCAAATATACCTTTGCCAAATCCACAAGAACAGCCTTAGCGAAAGGCTTCTTGAAGGGAAAGATGTAACTCTGAGAGATGAATTAACAGAACACAGAGCAGTTTCTCAGAAAGGTTCTTTCCAGTTATCAACGGAAGATATTTCCTTTTTCACCATAGCCCTCTATGGGCTTCCAAATATCCCTTTGCCAATTCCACAAGAACAGCCTTAGCGAAAGACTTCTTGAAGGGAAAGATGTAACTCTGTGAGATGAATTAACAGAACACAGAGCAGTTTCTCAGAAAGCTTCTTTCCAATTTTGAACGAAAGATATTTCCTTTTTCACCCTAGACCTCTATGGGCTTCCAAATATCCCTTTGCCAATTCCACAAGAACAGCCTTAGCGAAAGGCTTCTTGAAGGGAAAGATGTAACTCTGTGAGATGAATTAACAGAACACAGAGCAGTTTCTCAGAAAGCTTCTTTCCAGTTTTGAACGGAAGATATTTCCTTTTTCACCATAGCCCTCTATGGGCTTCCAAATATCTCTTTGCCAATTCCACAAGAACAGCCTTAGCGAAAGGCTTCTTGAAGGGAAAGATGTAACTCTGTGAGATGAATTAACAGAACACAGAGCAGTTTCTCAGAAAGCTTCTTTCCAGTTTTGCACGGAAGATATTTCCTTTTTCACCATAGCCCTCTATGGGCTTCCAAATATCCCTTTGCCAATTCCACAAGAACAGCCTTAGCGAAAGGCTTCTTGAAGGGAAAGATGTAACTCTGTGAGATGAATTAACAGAACACGGAACAGTTTCTCAGAAAGCTTCTTTCCAGTTTTGAATGGAAGATATTTCCTTTTTTACCATAGCCCTCTATGGGATTCCAAATATCCCTTTGCCAATTCCACAGGAACTGCCTTAGCGAAAGGCTTCTTGAAGGGAAAGATGTAACTCTGTGAGAGGAATTAACAGAACACAGAGCAGTTTCTCAGAAAGCTTCTTTCCAGTGTTGAACGGAAGATATTTCCTTTTTCACCATAGCCCTCTATGGGCCTCCAAATATCACTTTGCCAATTCCACAAGAACAGCCTTAGCGAAAGGCTTCTTGAAGGGAAAGATGTAACTCTGTCAGATGAATTAACAGAACACAGAGCAGTTTCTCAGATAGCTTCTTTCCAATGTTGAACGGAAGATATTTCCTTTTTCACCATAGCCCTCTATGGGCTTCTAAATATCCCTTTTCAAATTCCACAAGAACAGCCTTAGCGAAAGGCTTCTTGAAGGGAAAGATGTAACTCTGTGAGATGAATTAACAGAACACAGAGCACTTTCTCAGAAAGCTTCTTTCCAGTTTTGAACGGAAGATATTTCCTTTTTCACCATAGCCCACTATGGGCTTCCAAATATCCCTTTGCCAATTCCACAAGAACAGCCTTAGCGAAAGGCTTCTTGAAGGGAAAGATGTAACTCTGTGAGATGAATTAACAGAACACAGAGCAGTTTCTCAGAAAGCTTCTTTCCAGTTTTGAACGGAAGATATTTCCTTTTTCACCATAGCCCTCTATGGGCTTCCAAATATCCCTTTGCCAATTCCACAAGAACAGCCTTAGCGAAAGGCTTCTAGAAGGGAAAGATGTAACTCTGTGAGATGAATTAACAGAACACAGAGCAGTTTCTCGGAAAGCTTCTTTCCAGTTTTGAACCGAAGATATTTCCTTTTTCACCATAGCCCTCTATGGGCTTCCAAATATCCCTTTGCCAATTCCACAAGAACAGCCTTAGCGAAAGGCTTCTTGAAGGGAAAGATGTAACTCTGTGAGATGAATTAACAGAACACAGAGCAGTTTCTCAGAAAGCTTCTTTCCAGTTTTGAACGGAAGATATTTCCTTTTTCACAATAGCCCTCTATGGGATTCCAAATATCCCTTTGCCAATTCCACAAGAACAGCCTGAGCGAAAGGCTTCTTGAAGGGAAAGATGTAACTCTGTGAGATGAATTAACAGAACACAGAGCAGTTTCTCAGAAAGCTTCTTTCCAGTTTTGAACGGAAGATATTTCCTTTTTCACCATAGCCCTCTATGGGCTTCCAAATATCCCTTTGCCAATTCCACAAGAACAGCCTTAGCGAAAGGCTTCTTGAAGAGAAAGATGTAACTCTATGAGATGAATTAACAGAACACAGAGCAGTTTCTCAGAAAGCTTCTTTCCAGTGTTGAACGAAAGATATTTCCTTTTTCACCATAGCCCTCTATGGGCTTCTATATATCCCTTTTCCAATTCCACAAGAACAGCCTTAGCGAAAGGCTTCTTAAAGGGAAAGATGAAACTCTGTGAGATTAATTAACAGAACACAGAGCACTTTCTCAGAAAGCTTCTTTCCAGTTTTGAACGGAAGATATTTCCTTTTTCACCATAGCCCTCTATGGGCTTCGAAATATACCTTTGCCAATTCCACAAGAACAGCCTTAGCGAAATTCTTCTTGAAGGGAAAGATGTAACTCTGTGAGATGAATTAACAGAACACAGAGCAGTTTCTCAGAAAGCTTCTTTCCAGTGTTGAACGGAAGATATTTCCTTTTTCACCATAGCCCTCTATGGGCTTCTAAATATCCCTTTTCCAATTCCACAAGAACAGCCTTAGCGAAAGGCTTCTTGAAGGGAAAGATGTAACTCTGTGAGATGAATTAACAGAACACAGAGCAGTTTCTCAGAAAGCTTCTTTCCAGTTTTGAACGGAAGATATTTCCTTTATCACCATAGCCCTCCATGGGCTTCCAAATATACCTTTGCCAAATCCACAAGAACAGCCTTAGCGAAAGGCTTCTTGAAGGGAAAGATGTAACTCTGAGAGATGAATTAACAGAACACAGAGCAGTTTCTCAGAAAGGTTATTTCCAGTTATCAACGGAAGATATTTCCTTTTTCACCATAGCCCTCTATGGGCTTCCAAATATCCCTTTGCCAATTCCACAAGAACAGCCTTAGCGAAAGACTTCTTGAAGGGAAAGATGTAACTCTGTGAGATGAATTAACAGAACACAGAGCAGTTTCTCAGAAAGCTTCTTTCCAATTTTGAACGGAAGATATATCCTTTTTCACCCTAGACCGCTATGGGCTTCCAAATATCCCTTTGCCAATTCCACAAGAACAGCCTTAGCGAAAGGCTTCTTGAAGGGAAAGATGTAACTCCGTGAGATGAATTAACAGAACACAGAGCAGTTTCTCAGAAAGCTTCGTTCCATTTTTGAACGGAAGATATTTCCTTTTTCACCATAGCCCTCTATGGGCTTCCAAATATCTCTTTGCCAATTCCACAAGAACAGCATTAGCGAAAGGCTTCTTGAAGGGAAAGATGTAACTTTGTGAGATGAATTAACAGAACACAGAGCAGTTTCTCAGAAAGCTTCTTTCCAGTTTTGCACGGAAGATATTTCCTTTTTCACCATAGCCCTCAATGGGCTTCCAAATATCCCTTTGCCAATTCCACAAGAACAGCCTTAGCGAAAGGCTTCTTGAAGGGAAAGATGTAACTCTGTGAGATGAATTAACAGAACACGGAACAGTTTCTCAGAAAGCTTCTTTCCAGTTTTGAATGGAAGATATTTCCTTTTTTACCATAGCCCTCTATGGGATTCCAAATATCCCTTTGCCAATTGCACAGGAACAGCCTTAGCGAAAGGCTTCTTGAAGGGAAAGATGTAACTCTGTGAGAGGAATTAACAGAACACAGAGCAGTTTCTCAGAAAGCTTCTTTCCACTGTTGAACGGAAGATATTTCCTTTTTCACCATAACCCTCTATGGGCTTCCAAATATCACTTTGCCAATTCCACAAGAACAGCCTTAGCGAAAGGCTTCTTGAAGGGAAAGATGTAACTCTGTGAGATGAATTAACGGAACACAGAGCAGTTTCTCAGATAGCTTCTTTCCAATGTTGAACGGAAGATATTTCCTTTTTCACCATAGCCCTCTATGGGCTTCTAAATATCCCTTTTCAAATTCCACAAGAACAGCCTTAGCGAAAGGCTTCTTGAAGGGAAAGATGTAACTCTGTGAGATGAATTAACAGAACACAGAGCACTTTCTCAGAAAGCTTCTTTCCAGTTTTGAACGGAAGATATTTCCTTTTTCACCATAGCCCACCATGGGCTTCCAAATATCCCTTTGCCAATTCCACAAGAACAGCCTTAGCGAAAGGCTTCTTGAAGGGAAAGATGTAACTCTGTGAGATGAATTAACAGAACACAGAGCAGTTTCTCAGAAAGCTTCTTTCCAGTTTTGAACGGAAGATATTTCCTTTTTCACCATAGCCCTCTATGTGCTTCCAAATATCCCTTTGCCAATTCCACAAGAACAGCCTTAGCGAAAGGCTTCTTGAAGGGAAAGATGTAACTCTGTGAGATGAATTAACAGAACACATAGAGGTTTCTCAGAAAGCTTCTTTCCAGTTTTGAACGGAAGATATTTCCTTTTTCACCATAGCCCTCTATGCGCTTCCAAATATCCCTTTGCCAATTCCACAAGACCAGCCTTCGCGAAAGGCTTCTTGAAGGGAAAGATGTAACTCTCTGAGATGAATTAACAGAACATAGAACAGTTTCTCAGAAAGCTTCTTTCCAGTTTTGAACGGAAGATATTTCCTTTTTCACCATAGCCCTCTATGGGCTTCCAAATATCCCTTTGCCAATTCCACAAGAACAGCCTTAGCGAAAGGCTTCTTGAAGGGAAAGATGTAACTCTGTGAGATGAATTAACAGAACACAGAGCAGTTTCTCAGAAAGCTTCTTTCCAGTGTTGAACGGAAGATATTTCCTTTTTCACCATAGCCCTCTATGGGCTTCTAAATATCCCTTTTCCAATTCCACAAGAACAGCCTTAGCGAAAGGCTTCTTAAAGGGAAAGATGTAACTCTGTGAGATGAATTAACAGAACACAGAGCACTTTCTCAGAAAGCTTCTTTCCAGTTTTGAACGGAAGAAATTTCCTTTTTAACCATAGCCCTCTATGGGCTTCCAAATATACCTTTGCCAATTCCACAAGAACAGCCTTAGCGAAAGGCTTCTTGAAGGGAAAGATGTAACTCTGTGAGATGAATTAAGAAAACACAGAGCAGTTTCTCAGAAAGCTTCTTTCCAGTGTTGAACGGAAGATATTTGCTTTTTCACCATAGCCCTCTATGGGCTTCTAAATATCCCTTTTCCAATTCCACAAGAACAGCCTTAGCGAAAGGCTTCTTAAAGGGAAAGATGTAACTCTGTGAGATGAATTAACAGAACACAGAGCACTTTCTCAGAAAGCTTCTTTCCAGTTTGGAACGGAAGATATTTCCTTTTTCACCATAGCCCTCTATGGGCTTCCAAATATCCCTTTGCCAATTCCACAAGAACAGCCTTAGCGAAAGCCTTCTTGAAGGGAAAGATGTAACTCTGTGAGATGAATTAACAGAACACAGAGCAGTTTCTCAGAAAGCTTCTTTCCAGTTTTGAACGGAAGATATTTCCTTTTTCACCATAGCCCTCTATGGGATTCCAAATATCCCTTTGCCAATTCCACAGGAACAGCCTTAGCGAAAGGCTTCTTGAAGGGAAAGATGTAACTCTGTGAGATGAATTAACAGAACACAGAGCAGTTTCTCAGAAAGCTTCTTTCCAGTGTTGAACGGAAGATATTTCCTTTTTCACCATAGCCCTCTATGGGATTCCAAATATCATTTTGCCAATTCCACAAGAACAGCCTTAGCGAAAGGCTTCTTGAAGGGAAAGATGTAACTCTGTGAGATGAATTAACAGAAAACAGAGCAGTTTCTCAGAAAGCTTCTTTCCAATGTTGAACGGAAGATATTTCCTTTTTCACCATAGCCCTCTATGGGCTTCTAAATATCCCTTTTCAAATTCCACAAGAACAGCCTTAGCGAAAGGCTTCTTGAAGGGAAAGATGTAACTCTGTGAGATGAATTAACAGAACACAGAGCACTTTCTCAGAAAGCTTCTTTCCAGTTTTGAACGGAAGATATTTCCTTTTTTACCATAGCCCTCTATGGGATTCCAAATATCCTTTTGCCAATTCCACAAGAACAGCCTTAGCGAAAGGCTCCTTGAAGGGAAAGATGTAACTCTGTGAGATGAATTAACAGAACACAGAGCACTTTCTCAGAAAGCTTCTTTCCAGTTTTGAACGGAAGATATTTAATTTTTCACAATAGCCCACTATGGGCTTCCAAATATCCTTTTGCCAATTCCACAAGAACAGCTTTAGCGAAAGGCTTCTTGAAGGGAAAGATGTAACTCTGTGAGATGAATTAACAGAACACAGAGCAGTTTCTCAGAAAGCTTCTTTCCAGTTTTGAACGGAAGATATTTCCTTTTTCACCATAGCCCTCTATGGGCTTCCAAATATCCCTTTGCCTATTCCACAAGAACAGCCTTAGCGAAAGGCTTCTTGAAGGGAAAGATGTAACTCTGTGAGATGAATTAACAGAACACATAGAGGTTTCTCAGAAAGCTTCTTTCCAGTTTTGAACGGAAGATATTTCCTTTTTCACCATAGCCCTCTATGGGCTTCCAAATATCCCTTTGCCAATTCCACAAGAACAGCCTTAGCGAAAGGCTTCTTGAAGGGAAAGATGTAACTCTGTGAGATGAATTAACAGAACACAGAGCAGTTTCTCAGAAAGCTTCTTTCCAGTTTTGAACGGAAGATATTTCCTTTTTCACAATAGCCCTCTATGGGATTCCAAATATCCCTTTGCCAATTCCACAAGAACAGCCTTAGCGAAAGGCTTCTTGAAGGGAAAGATGTAACTCTGTGAGATGAAATAACAGAACACAGAGCAGTTTCTCAGAAAGCTTCTTTCCAGTTTTGAACGGAAGATATTTCCTTTTTCACCATAGCCCTCTATGGGCTTCCAAATATCCCTTTGCCAATTCCACAAGAACAGCCTTAGCGAAAGGCTTCTTGAAGAGAAAGATGTAACTCTGTGAGATGAATTAACAGAACACAGAGCAGTTTCTCAGAAAGCTTCTTTCCAGTGTTGAACGAAAGATATTTCCTTTTTCACCATAGCCCTCTATGGGCTTCTATATATCCCTTTTCCAATTCCACAAGAACAGCCTTAGCGAAAGGCTTCTTAAAGGGAAAGATGTAACTCTGTGAGATGAATTAACAGAACACAGAGCACTTTCTCAGAAAGCTTCTTTCCAGTTTTGAACTGAAGATATTTCCTTTTTCACCATAGCCCTCTATGGGCTTCGAAATATACCTTTGCCAATTCCACAAGAACAGCCTTAGCGAAATTCTTCTTGAAGGGAAAGATGTAACTCTGTGAGATGAATTAACAGAACACAGAACAGTTTCTCAGAAAGCTTCTTTCTAGTGTTGAACGGAAGATATTTCCTTTTTCACCGTAGCCCTCTATGGGCTTCTAAATATCCCTTTTCCAATTCCACAAGAACAGCCTTAGCGAAAGGCTTCTTGAAGGGAAAGATGTAACTCTGTGAGATGAATTAACAGAACACAGAGCAGTTTCTCAGAAAGCTTCTTTCCAGTTTTGAACGGAAGATATTTCGTTTATCACCATAGCCCTCTATGGGCTTCCAAATATACCTTTGCCAAATCCACAAGAACAGCCTTAGCGAAAGGCTTCTTGAAGGGAAAGATGTAACTCTGAGAGATGAATTAACAGAACACAGAGCAGTTTCTCAGAAAGGTTCTTTCCAGTTATCAACGGAAGATATTTCCTTTTTCACCATAGCCCTCTATGGGCTTCCAAATATCCCTTTGCCAATTCCACAAGAACAGCCTTAGCGAAAGACTTCTTGAAGGGAAAGATGTAACTCTGTGAGATGAATTAACAGAACACAGAGCAGTTTCTCAGAAAGCTTCTTTCCAATTTTGAACGAAAGATATTTCCTTTTTCACCCTAGACCTCTATGGGCTTCCAAATATCCCTTTGCCAATTCCACAAGAACAGCCTTAGCGAAAGGCTTCTTGAAGGGAAAGATGTAACTCTGTGAGATGAATTAACAGAACACAGAGCAGTTTCTCAGAAAGCTTCTTTCCAGTTTTGAAAGGAAGATATTTCCTTTTTCACCATAGCCCTCTATGGGCTTCCAAATATCTCTTTGCCAATTCCACAAGAACAGCCTTAGCGAAAGGCTTCTTGAAGGGAAAGATGTAACTCTGTGAGATGAATTAACAGAACACAGAGCAGTTTCTCAGAAAGCTTCTTTCCAGTTTTGCACGGAAGATATTTCCTTTTTCACCATAGCCCTCTATGGGCTTCCAAATATCCCTTTGCCAATTCCACAAGAACAGCCTTAGCGAAAGGCTTCTTGAAGGGAAAGATGTAACTCTGTGAGATGAATTAACAGAACACGGAACAGTTTCTCAGAAAGCTTCTTTCCAGTTTTGAATGGAAGATATTTCCTTTTTTACCATAGCCCTCTATGGGATTCCAAATATCCCTTTGCCAATTCCACAGGAACTGCCTTAGCGAAAGGCTTCTTGAAGGGAAAGATGTAACTCTGTGAGAGGAATTAACAGAACACAGAGCAGTTTCTCAGAAAGCTTCTTTCCAGTGTTGAACGGAAGATATTTCCTTTTTCACCATAGCCCTCTATGGGCCTCCAAATATCACTTTGCCAATTCCACAAGAACAGCCTTAGCGAAAGGCTTCTTGAAGGGAAAGATGTAACTCTGTCAGATGAATTAACAGAACACAGAGCAGTTTCTCAGATAGCTTCTTTCCAATGTTGAACGGAAGATATTTCCTTTTTCACCATAGCCCTCTATGGGCTTCTAAATATCCCTTTTCAAATTCCACAAGAACAGCCTTAGCGAAAGGCTTCTTGAAGGGAAAGATGTAACTCTGTGAGATGAATTAACAGAACACAGAGCACTTTCTCAGAAAGCTTCTTTCCAGTTTTGAACGGAAGATATTTCCTTTTTCACCATAGCCCACTATGGGCTTCCAAATATCCCTTTGCCAATTCCACAAGAACAGCCTTAGCGAAAGGCTTCTTGAAGGGAAAGATGTAACTCTGTGAGATGAATTAACAGAACACAGAGCAGTTTCTCAGAAAGCTTCTTTCCAGTTTTGAACGGAAGATATTTCCTTTTTCACCATAGCCCTCTATGGGCTTCCAAATATCCCTTTGCCAATTCCACAAGAACAGCCTTAGCGAAAGGCTTCTTGAAGGGAAAGATGTAACTCTGAGAGATGAATTAACAGAACACAGAGCAGTTTCTCAGAAAGCTTCTTTCCAGTTTTGAACGGAAGATATTTCCTTTTTCACCATAGCCCTCTATGGGCTTCCAAATATCCCTTTGCCAATTCCACAAGAACAGCCTTAGCGAAAGGCTTCTTGAAGGGAAAGATGTAACTCTGTGAGATGAATTAACAGAACACATAGAGGTTTCTCAGAAAGCTTCTTTCCAGTTTTGAACGGAAGATATTTCCTTTTTCACCATAGCCCTCTAGGCGCTTCCAAATATCCCTTTGCCAATTCCACAAGACCAGCCTTCGCGAAAGGCTTCTTGAAGGGAAAGATGTAACTCTCTGAGATGAATTAACAGAACATAGAACAGTTTCTCAGAAAGCTTCTTTCCAGTTTTGAAGGGAAGATATTTCCTTTTTCACCATAGCCCTCTATGGGCTTCCAAATATCCCTTTGCCAATTCCACAAGAACAGCATTAGCGAAAGGCTTCTTGAAGGGAAAGATGTAACTCTGTGAGATGAATTAACAGAACACAGAGCAGTTTCTCAGAAAGCTTCTTTCCAGTGTTGAACGGAAGATATTTCCTTTTTCACCATAGCCCTCTATGGGCTTCTAAATATCCCTTTTCCAATTCCACAAGAACAGCCTTAGCGAAAGGCTTCTTAAAGGGAAAGATGTAACTCTGTGAGATGAATTAACAGAACACAGAGCACTTTCTCAGAAAGCTTCTTTCCAGTTTTGAACGGAAGATATTTCCTTTTTCACCATAGCCCTCTATGGGCTTCCAAATATACCTTTGCCAAATCCACAAGAACAGCCTTAGCGAAAGGCTTCTTGAAGGGAAAGATGTAACT
The DNA here is from genome assembly GCF_047675955.1 of Chlorocebus sabaeus. Classification (NCBI taxonomy): domain Eukaryota; kingdom Metazoa; phylum Chordata; class Mammalia; order Primates; family Cercopithecidae; genus Chlorocebus; species Chlorocebus sabaeus. The sequence continues at coordinate 84,693 of NW_027328325.1, read as the reverse complement.
CTGAGGGATGAATTAACAGAACACAGAGCAGTTTCTCAGAAAGCTTCTTTCCAGTTTTCATCGGAAGATATTTCCTTTTTCACCATAGCCCTCTATGGGCTTCCAAATATCCCTTTGCCAATTCCACAAGAACAGCCTTAGCGAAAGACTTGTTGAAGGGAAAGATGTAACTCTGTGAGATGAATTAACAGAACACAGAGCAGTTTCTCAGAAAGCTTCTTTCCAGTTTTGAACGGAAGATATTTCCTTTTTCACCCTAGACCTCTGTGGGCTTCCAAATATCCCTTTGCCAATTCCACAAGAACAGCCTTAGCGAAAGGCTTCTTGAATGGAAAGATGTAACTCTGAGAGATGAATTAACAGAACACAGAGCAGTTTCTCAGAAAGGTTCTTTCCAGTTATCAACGGAAGATATTTCCTTTTTCACCATAGCCCTCTATGGGCTTCCAAATATCCCTTTGCCAATTCCACAAGAACAGCCTTAGCGAAAGACTTCTTGAAGGGAAAGATGTAACTCTGTGAGATGAATTAACAGAACACGGAACAGTTTCTCAGAAAGCTTCTTTCCAGTTTTGAATGGAAGATATTTCCTTTTTTACCATAGCCCTCTATGGGATTCCAAATATCCCTTTGCCAATTCCACAGGAACAGCCTTAGCGAAAGGCTTCTTGAAGGGAAAGATGTAACTCTGTGAGAGGAATTAACAGAACACAGAGCAGTTTCTCAGAAAGCTTCTTTCCAGTGTTGAACGGAAGATATTTCCTTTTTCACCATAGCCCTCTATGGGCTTCCAAATATCACTTTGCCAATTCCACAAGAACAGCCTTAGCGAAAGGCTTCTTGAAGGGAAAGATGTAACTCTGTCAGATGAATTAAGAGAACACAGAGCAGTTTCTCAGATAGCTTCTTTCCAATGTTGAACGGAAGATATTTCCTTTTTCACCATAGCCCTCTATGGGCTTCTAAATATCCCTTTTCAAATTCCACAAGAACAGCCTTAGCGAAAGGCTTCTTGAAGGGAAAGATGTAACTCTGTGAGATGAATTAACAGAACACAGAGCACTTTCTCAGAAAGCTTCTTTCCAGTTTTGAACGGAAGATATTTCCTTTTTCACCATACCCCACTATGGGCTTCCAAATATCCCTTTGCCAATTCCACAAGAACAGCCTTAGCGAAAGGCTTCTTGAAGGGAAAGATGTAACTCTGTGAGATGAATTAACAGAACACAGAGCAGTTTCTCAGAAAGCTTCTTTCCAGTTTTGAACGGAAGATATTTCCTTTTTCACCATAGCCCTCTATGGGCTTCCAAATATCCCTTTGCCAATTCCACAAGAACAGCCTTAGCGAAAGGCTTCTTGAAGGGAAAGATGTAACTCTGTGAGATGAATTAACAGAACACATAGAGGTTTCTCAGAAAGCTTCTTTCCAGTTTTGAACGGAAGATATTTCCTTTTTCACCATAGCCCTCTATGGGCTTCCAAATATCCCTTTGCCAATTCCACAAGAACAGCCTTAGCGAAAGGCTTCTTGAAGGGAAAGATGTAACTCTGTGAGATGAATTAACAGAACATAGAACAGTTTCTCAGAAAGCTTCTTTCCAGTTTTGAACGGAAGATATTTCCTTTTTCACCATAGCCCTCTATGGGCTTCCAAATATCCCTTTGCCAATTCCACAAGAACAGCCTTAGCGAAAGGCTTCTTGAAGGGAAAGATGTAACTCTGTGAGATGAATTTACAGAACACAGAGCAGTTTCTCAGAAAGCTTCTTTCCAGTTTTGAACGGAAGATATTTCCTTTTTCACCATTGCCCTCTATGGGCTTCCAAATATCCCTTTGCCAATTCCACAAGAACAGCCTTAGCGAAAGGCTTCTTGAAGGGAAAGATGTAACTCTGTGAGATGAATTAACAGAACAGAGAGCTGTTTCTCAGAAAGCTTCTTTCCAGTGTTGAACGGAAGATATTTCCTTTTTCACCATTGCCCTCTATGGGTTTCCAAATATCCCTTTGCCAATTCCACAAGAACAGCCTTAGCGGAAGGCTTCTTGAAGGGAAAGATGTAACTCTGTAAGATGAATTAACAGAACACAGAGCAGTTTCTCACAAAGCTTCTTTCCAGTTTTGAACGGAAGATATTTCCTTTTTCACCATAGCCCTCTATGGGCTTCCAAATATCCCTTTGCCAATTCCACAAGAAGAGCCTTAGCGAAAGGCTTCTTGAAGGGAAAGATGTAACTCTGTGAGATGAATTAACAGAACACAGAGCAGTTTCTCAGAAAGCTTCTTTCCAGTGTTGAACGGAAGATATTTCCTTTTTCACCATAGCCCTCTATGGGCTTCTAAATATCCCTTTTCCAATTCCACAAGAACAGCCTTAGCGAAAGGCTTCTTAAAGGGAAAGATGTAACTCTGTGAGATGAATTAACAGAACACAGAGCACTTTCTCAGAAAGCTTCTTTCCAGTTTTGAACGGAAGATATTTCCTTTTTCACCATAGCCCTCTATGGGCTTCCAAATATACCTTTGCCAAATCCACAGGAACAGCCTTAGCGAAAGGCTTCTTGAAGGGAAAGATGTAACTCTGAGGGATGAATTAACAGAACACAGAGCAGTTTCTCAGAAAGCTTCTTTCCAGTTTTCATCGGAAGATATTTCCTTTTTCACCATAGCCCTCTATGGGCTTCCAAATATCCCTTTGCCAATTCCACAAGAACAGCCTTAGCGAAAGACTTGTTGAAGGGAAAGATGTAACTCTGTGAGATGAATTAACAGAACACAGAGCAGTTTCTCAGAAAGCTTCTTTCCAGTTTTGAACGGAAGATATTTCCTTTTTCACCCTAGACCTCTGTGGGCTTCCAAATATCCCTTTGCCAATTCCACAAGAACAGCCTTAGCGAAAGGCTTCTTGAATGGAAAGATGTAACTCTGAGAGATGAATTAACAGAACACAGAGCAGTTTCTCAGAAAGGTTCTTTCCAGTTATCAACGGAAGATATTTCCTTTTTCACCATAGCCCTCTATGGGCTTCCAAATATCCCTTTGCCAATTCCACAAGAACAGCCTTAGCGAAAGACTTCTTGAAGGGAAAGATGTAACTCTGTGAGATGAATTAACAGAACACGGAACAGTTTCTCAGAAAGCTTCTTTCCAGTTTTGAATGGAAGATATTTCCTTTTTTACCATAGCCCTCTATGGGATTCCAAATATCCCTTTGCCAATTCCACAGGAACAGCCTTAGCGAAAGGCTTCTTGAAGGGAAAGATGTAACTCTGTGAGAGGAATTAACAGAACACAGAGCAGTTTCTCAGAAAGCTTCTTTCCAGTGTTGAACGGAAGATATTTCCTTTTTCACCATAGCCCTCTATGGGCTTCCAAATATCACTTTGCCAATTCCACAAGAACAGCCTTAGCGAAAGGCTTCTTGAAGGGAAAGATGTAACTCTGTCAGATGAATTAAGAGAACACAGAGCAGTTTCTCAGATAGCTTCTTTCCAATGTTGAACGGAAGATATTTCCTTTTTCACCATAGCCCTCTATGGGCTTCTAAATATCCCTTTTCAAATTCCACAAGAACAGCCTTAGCGAAAGGCTTCTTGAAGGGAAAGATGTAACTCTGTGAGATGAATTAACAGAACACAGAGCACTTTCTCAGAAAGCTTCTTTCCAGTTTTGAACGGAAGATATTTCCTTTTTCACCATACCCCACTATGGGCTTCCAAATATCCCTTTGCCAATTCCACAAGAACAGCCTTAGCGAAAGGCTTCTTGAAGGGAAAGATGTAACTCTGTGAGATGAATTAACAGAACACAGAGCAGTTTCTCAGAAAGCTTCTTTCCAGTTTTGAACGGAAGATATTTCCTTTTTCACCATAGCCCTCTATGGGCTTCCAAATATCCCTTTGCCAATTCCACAAGAACAGCCTTAGCGAAAGGCTTCTTGAAGGGAAAGATGTAACTCTGTGAGATGAATTAACAGAACACATAGAGGTTTCTCAGAAAGCTTCTTTCCAGTTTTGAACGGAAGATATTTCCTTTTTCACCATAGCCCTCTATGGGCTTCCAAATATCCCTTTGCCAATTCCACAAGAACAGCCTTAGCGAAAGGCTTCTTGAAGGGAAAGATGTAACTCTGTGAGATGAATTAACAGAACATAGAACAGTTTCTCAGAAAGCTTCTTTCCAGTTTTGAACGGAAGATATTTCCTTTTTCACCATAGCCCTCTATGGGCTTCCAAATATCCCTTTGCCAATTCCACAAGAAGAGCCTTAGCGAAAGGCTTCTTGAAGGGAAAGATGTAACTCTGTGAGATGAATTAACAGAACACAGAGCAGTTTCTCAGAAAGCTTCTTTCCAGTGTTGAACGGAAGATATTTCCTTTTTCACCATAGCCCTCTATGGGCTTCTAAATATCCCTTTTCCAATTCCACAAGAACAGCCTTAGCGAAAGGCTTCTTAAAGGGAAAGATGTAACTCTGTGAGATGAATTAACAGAACACAGAGCACTTTCTCAGAAAGCTTCTTTCCAGTTTTGAACGGAAGATATTTCCTTATTCACCATAGCCCTCTAGGGGCTTCCAAATATACCTTTGCCAAATCCACAAGAACAGCCTTAGCGAAAGGCTTCTTGAAGGGAAAGATGTAACTCTGAGGGATGAATTAACAGAACACAGAGCAGTTTCTCAGAAAGCTTCTTTCCAGTTTTCATCGGAAGATATTTCCTTTTTCACCATAGCCCTCTATGGGCTTCCAAATATCCCTTTGCCAATTCCACAAGAACAGCCTTAGCGAAAGACTTGTTGAAGGGAAAGATGTAACTCTGTGAGATGAATTAACAGAACACAGAGCACTTTCTCAGAAAGCTTCTTTCCAGTTTTGAACGGAAGATATTTCCTTTTTCACCTTAGCCCTCTATGGGCTTCCAAATATCCCTTTGCCAATTCCACAAGAACAGCCTTAGCGAAAGGCTTCTTGAAGGGAAAGATGTAACTCTGTGAGATGAATTAACAGAACACAGAGCAGTTTCTCAGAAAGCTTCTTTCCAGTTTTGAACGGAAGATATTTCCTTTTTCACCATAGCCCTCTATGGGCTTCCAAATATCCCTTTGCCAATTCCACAAGAACAGACTTAGCGAAAGGCTTCTTGAAGGGAAAGATGTAACTCTGTGAGATGAATTACCAGAACACAGAGCAGTTTCTCAGAAAGCTTCTTTCCAGTTTTGAACGGAAGATATTTCCTTTTTCACCATAGCCCTCTATTTGCTTCCAAATATCCCTTTGCCAATTCCACAAGAACAGCCTTAGCGAAAGGCTTCTTGAAGGGAAAGATGTAACTCTGTGAGATGAATTAGCAGAACATAGAACAGTTTCTCAGAAAGCTTGTTTCCAGTTTTGAACGGAAGATATTTCCTTTTTCACCATAGCCCTCTATGCGCTTCCAAATATCCCTTTGCCAATTCCACAAGAACAGCCTTAGCGAAAGGCTTCTTGAAGGGAAAGATGTAACTCTGTGAGATGAATTAACAGAACACAGAGAGGTTTCTCAGAAAGCTTCTTTCCAGTTTTGAACGGAAGATATTTCCCTTTTCACCATAGCCCTCTATGGGCTTCCAAATATCCCTTTGCCAATTCCACAAGAACAGCCTTAGCGAAAGGCTTCTTGAAGGGAAAGATGTAACTCTGTGAGATGAATTAACAGAACACAGAGCAGTTTCTCCGAAAGCTTCTTTCCAGTTTTGAACGGAAGATATTTCCTTTTTCACCATAGCCCTCTATGGGCTTCCAAATATCCCTTTGCCAATTCCACAACAACAGCCTTAGCGAAAGGCTTCTTGAAGGGAAAGATGTAACTCTGTGAGATGAATTAACAAAACACAGAGCAGTTTCTCAGAAAGCTTCTTTCCAGTGTTGAACGGAAGATATTTCCTTTTTCAACATAGCCCTCTACGGGCTTCTAAATATCCCTTTTCCAATTCCACAAGAAAAGCCTAAGCGAAAGGCTTCTTAAAGGGAAAGATGTAACTCTGTGACATGAATTAACAGAACACAGAGCACTTTCTCAGAAAGCTTCTTTCCAGTTTTGAACGGAAGATATTTCCTTTTTCACCATAGCCCTCTAAGGGCTTCCAAATATCCCTTTGCCAATTCCACAAGAACAGCCTTAGCGAAAGGCTTTCTGAAGGGAAAGATGTAACTCCGTAAGATGAATTAACAGAACACAGAGCAGTTTCTCAGAAAGCTTCTTTCCAGTTTTGAACGGAAGATATTTCCTTTTTCACCATAGCCCTCTATGGGCTTCCAAATATCCCTTTGCCAATTCCACAAGAACAGCCTTAGCGAAAGGCTTCTTGAAGGGAAAGATGTAACTCTGTGAGATGAATTAACAGAACATAGAACAGTTTCTCAGAAAGCTTCTTTCCAGTTTTGAAAGGAAGATATTTCCTTTTTCACCATAGCCCTCTATGGGCTTCCAAATATCCCTTTGCCAATTCCACAAGAACAGCCTTAGCGAAAGGCTTCTTGAAGGGAAAGATGTAACTCTGTGAGATGAATGTACAGAACACAGAGCAGTTTCTCAGAAAGCTTCTTTCCAGTTTTGAACGGAAGATATTTCCTTTTTCACCATTGCCCTCTATGGGCTTCCAAATATCCCTTTGCCAATTCCACAAGAACAGCCTTAGCGAAAGGCATCTTGAAGGGAAAGATGTAACTCTGTGAGATGAATTAACAGAACAGAGAGCAGTTTCTCAGAAAGCTTCTTTCCAGTGTTGAACGGAAGATATTTCCTTTTTCACCATTGCCTTCTATGGGTTTCCAAATATCCCTTTGCCAATTCCACAAGAACAGCCTTAGCGGAAGGCTTCTTGAAGGGAAAGATGTAACTCTGTAAGATGAATTAACAGAACACAGAGCAGTTTCTCACAAAGCTTCTTTCCAGTTTTGAACGGAAGATATTTCCTTTTTCACCATAGCCCTCTATGGGCTTCCAAATATCCCTTTGCCAATTCCACAAGAAGAGCCTTAGCGAAAGGCTTCTTGAAGGGAAAGATGTAACTCTGTGAGATGAATTAACAGAACACAGAGCAGTTTCTCAGAAAGCTTCTTTCCAGTGTTGAACGGAAGATATTTCCTTTTTCACCATAGCCCTCTATGGGCTTCTAAATATCCCTTTTCCAATTCCACAAGAACAGCCTTAGCGAAAGGCTTCTTAAAGGGAAAGATGTAACTCTGTGAGATGAATTAACAGAACACAGAGCACTTTCTCAGAAAGCTTCTTTCCAGTTTTGAACGGAAGATATTTCCTTTTTCACCATAGCCCTCTAGGGGCTTCCAAATATACCTTTGCCAAATCCACAAGAACAGCCTTAGCGAAAGGCTTCTTGAAGGGAAAGATGTAACTCTGAGGGATGAATTAACAGAACACAGAGCAGTTTCTCAGAAAGCTTCTTTCCAGTTTTCATCGGAAGATATTTCCTTTTTCACCATAGCCCTCTATGGGCTTCCAAATATCCCTTTGCCAATTCCACAAGAACAGCCTTAGCGAAAGACTTGTTGAAGGGAAAGATGTAACTCTGTGAGATGAATTAACAGAACACAGAGCAGTTTCTCAGAAAGCTTCTTTCCAGTTTTGAACGGAAGATATTTCCTTTTTCACCCTAGACCTCTATGGGCTTCCAAATATCCCTTTGCCAATTCCACAAGAACAGCCTTAGCGAAAGGCTTCTTGAATGGAAAGATGTAACTCTGTGAGATGAATTAACAGAACACAGAGCAGTTTCTCAGAAAGCTTCTTTCCAGTTTTGAAAGGAAGATATTTCCTTTTTCACCATAGCCCTCTATTGGCTTCCAAATATCCCTTTGCCAATTCCACAAGAACAGCCTTACCGAAAGGCTTCTTGAAGGGAAAGATGTAACTCTGTGAGATGAATTAAGAAAACACAGAGCAGTTTCTCAGAAAGCTTCTTTCCAGTGTTGAACGGAAGATATTTGCTTTTTCACCATAGCCCTCTATGGGCTTCTAAATATCCCTTTTCCAATTCCACAAGAACAGCCTTAGCGAAAGGCTTCTTAAAGGGAAAGATGTAACTCTGTGAGATGAATTAACAGAACACAGAGCACTTTCTCAGAAAGCTTCTTTCCAGTTTTGAACGGAAGATATTTCCTTTTTCACCATAGCCCTCTAAGGGCTTCCAAATATCCCTTTGCCAATTCCACAAGAACAGCCTTAGCGAAAGGCTTCTTGAAGGGAAAGATGTAACTCTGTGAGATGAATTAACAGAACACAGAGCAGTTTCTCAGAAAGCTTCTTTCCAGTTTTGAACGGAAGATATTTCCTTTTTCACCATAGCCCTCTATGGGCTTCCAAATATCCCTTTGCCAATTCCACAAGAACAGCCTTAGCGAAAGGCTTCTTGAAGGGAAAGATGTAACTCTGTGAGATGAATTAACAGAACACAGAGCAGTTTCTCAGAAAGCTTCTTTCCAGTTTTGAACGGAAGATATTTCCTTTTTCACCATAGCCCTCTATTTGCTTCCAAATATCCCTTTGCCAATTCCACAAGAACAGCCTTAGCGAAAGGCTTCTTGAAGGGAAAGATGTAACTCTGTGAGATGAATTAGCAGAACATAGAACAGTTTCTCAGAAAGCTTGTTTCCAGTTTTGAACGGAAGATATTTCCTTTTTCACCATAGCCCTCTATGCGCTTCCAAATATCCCTTTGCCAATTCCACAAGAACAGCCTTAGCGAAAGGCTTCTTGAAGGTAAAGATGTAACTCTGTGAGATGAATTAACAGAACACAGAGAGGTTTCTCAGAAAGCTTCTTTCCAGTTTTGAACGGAAGATATCTCCCTTTTCACCATAGCCCTCTATGGGCTTCCCAATATCCCTTTGCCAATTCCACAAGAACAGCCTTAGCGAAAGGCTTCTTGAAGGGAAAGATGTAACTCTGTGAGATGAATTAACAGAACACAGAGCAGTTTCTCCGAAAGCTTCTTTCCAGTTTTGAACGGAAGATATTTCCTTTTTCACCATAGCCCTCTATGGGCTTCCAAATTTCCCTTTGCCAATTCCACAAGAACAGCCTTAGCGAAAGGCTTCTTGAAGGGAAAGATGTAACTCTGTGAGATGAATTAACAAAACACAGAGCAGTTTCTCAGAAAGCTTCTTTCCAGTGTTGAACGGAAGATATTTCCTTTTTCAACATAGCCCTCTATGGGCTTCTAAATATCCCTTTTCCAATTCCACAAGAACAGCCTAAGCGAAAGGCTTCTTAAAGGGAAAGATGTAACTCTGTGACATGAATTAACAGAACACAGAGCACTTTCTCAGAAAGCTTCTTTCCAGTTTTGAACGGAAGATATTTCCTTTTTCACCATAGCCCTCTAAGGGCTTCCAAATATCCCTTTGCCAATTCCACAAGAACAGCCTTAGCGAAAGGCTTTCTGAAGGGAAAGATGTAACTCCGTAAGATGAATTAACAGAACACAGAGCAGTTTCTCAGAAAGATTCTTTCCAGTTTTGAACGGAAGATATTTCCTTTTTCACCATAGCCCTCTATGGGCTTCCAAATATCCCTTTGCCAATTCCACAAGAACAGCCTTAGCGAAAGGCTTCTTGAAGGGAAAGATGTAACTCTGTGAGATGAATTAACAGAACATAGAACAGTTTCTCAGAAAGCTTCTTTCCAGTTTTGAACGGAAGATATTTCCTTTTTCACCATAGGCCTCTATGGGCTTCCAAATATCCCTTTGCCAATTCCACAAGAACAGCCTTAGCGAAAGGCTTCTTGAAGGGAAAGATGTAACTCTGTGAGATGAATTTACAGAACACAGAGCAGTTTCTCAGAAAGCTTCTTTCCAGTTTTGAACGGAAGATATTTCCTTTTTCACCATTGCCCTCTATGGGCTTCCAAATATCCCTTTGCCAATTCCACAAGAACAGCCTTAGCGAAAGGCTTCTTGAAGGGAAAGATGTAACTCTGTGAGATGAATTAACAGAACAGAGAGCAGTTTCTCAGAAAGCTTCTTTCCAGTGTTGAACGGAAGATATTTCCTTTTTCACCATTGCCCTCTATGGGTTTCCAAATATCCCTTTGCCAATTCCACAAGAACAGCCTTAGCGGAAGGCTTCTTGAAGGGAAAGATGTAACTCTCTCAGATGAATTAACAGAACACAGAGCAGTTTCTCACAAAGCTTCTTTCCAGTTTTGAACGGAAGATATTTCCTTTTTCAGCATAGCCCTCTATGGGCTTCCAAATATCCCTTTGCCAATTCCACAAGAACAGCCTTAGCGAAAGGCTTCTTGAAGGGAAAGATGTAACTCTGTGAGATGAATTAACAGAACACAGAGCAGTTTCTCAGAAAGCTTCTTTCCAGTGTTGAACGGAAGATATTTCCTTTTTCACCATAGACCTCTATTGGCTTCTAAATATCCCTTTTCCAATTCGACAAGACCAGCCTTAGCGAAAGGCTTCTTGAAGGGAAAGATGTAACTCTGTGAGATGAATTAACAGAACACAGAGCAGTTCCTCAGAAAGCTTCTTTCCAGTTTTGAACGGAAGATATTTCCTTTTTCACCATAGCCCTCTATGGGCTTCCAAATATCCCTTTGCCAATGCCACAAGAACAGCCTTCGCGAAAGGCTTCTTGAAGGGACAGATGTAACTCTGTGAGATGAATTAACAGAACATAGAACAGTTTCTCAGAAAGCTTCTTTCCAGTGTTGAACGGAAGATATTTCCTTTTTCACCATAGCCCTCTATGGGCTTCTAAATATCCCTTTTCCAATTCCACAAGAACAGCCTTAGCGAAAGGCTTCTTGAAGGGAAAGATGTAACTCTGTGAGATGAATTAACAGAACACAGAGCAGTTCCTCAGAAAGCTTCTTTCCAGTTTTGAACGGAAGATATTTCCTTTTTCACCATAGCCCTCTATGGGCTTCCAAATATCCCTTTGCCAATTCCACAAGAACAGCCTTCGCTAAAGGCTTCTTGAAGGGAAAGATGTAACTCTGTGAGATGAATTAACAGAACATAGAACAGTTTCTCAGAAAGCTTCTTTCCAGTTTTGAACGGAAGATATTTCCTTTTTCACCCTAGCCCTCTATGGGCTTCCAAATATCCCTTTGCCAATTCCACAAGAACAGCCTTAGCGAAAGGCTTCTTGAAGGGAAAGATGTAACTCTGTGAGATGAATTAACAGAACACGGAGCAGTTTCTCAGAAAGCTTCTTTCCAGTTTTGAACGGAAGATATTTCCTTTTTCACCATAGCCCTCTATGGGATTCCAAATATCCCTTTGCCAATTCCACAAGAACAGCCTTAGCGAAAGGCTTCTTGAAGGGAAAGATGTAACTCTGTGTGATGAATTAACAGAACACAGAGCAGTTTCTCAGAAAGCTTCTTTCCAGTTTTGAACGGAAGATATTTCCTTTTTCACCATAGCCCTCTATGGGCTTCGAAATATCCCTTTGCCAATTCCACAAGAACAGCCTTAGCGAAAGGCTTCTTGAAGGGAAAGATGTAACTCTGTGAGATGAATTAACAGAACACAGAGCAGTTTCTCAGAAAGCTTCTTTCCAATGTTGAACGGAAGATATTTCCTTTTTCACCATTGCCCTCTAGGGGCTTCTAAATATCCCTTTTCCAATTCCACAAGAACAGCCTTAGCGAAAGGCTTCTTGAAGGGAAAGATGTAACTCTGTGAGATGAATTAACAGAACACAGAGCACTTTCTCAGAAAGCTTCTTTCCAGTGTTGAACGGAAGATATTTCCTTTTTCACCATAGCCCTCTATGGGCTTCTAAATATCCCTTTTCCAATTCCACAAGACCAGCCTTAGCGAAAGGCTTCTTGAAGGGAAAGATGTAACTCTGTGAGATGAATTAACAGAACACAGAGCAGTTCCTCAGAAAGCTTCTTTCCAGTTTTGAACGGAAGATATTTCCTTTTTCACCATAGCCCTCTATGGGCTTCCAAATATCCCTTTGCCAATGCCACAAGAACAGCCTTAGCGAAAGGCTTCTTGAAGGGACAGATGTAACTCTGTGAGATGAATTAACAGAACATAGAACAGTTTCTCAGAAAGCTTCCTTCCAGTTTTGAACGGAAGATATTTCCTTTTTCACCCTAGCCCTCTATGGGCTTCCAAATATCCCTTTGCCAATTCCACAAGAACAGCCTTAGCGAAAGGCTTCTTGAAGGGAAAGATGTAACTCTGTGAGATGAATTAACAGAACACGGAGCAGTTTCTCAGAAAGCTTCTTTCCAGTTTTGAACGGAAGATATTTCCTTTTTCACTATAGCCCTCTATGGGATTCCAAATATCCCTTTGCCAATTCCACAAGAACAGCCTTAGCGAAAGGCTTCTTGAAGGGAAAGATGTAACTCTGTGAGATGAATTAACAGAACACAGAGCAGTTTCTCAGAAAGCTTCTTTCCAGTGTTGAACGGAAGATAATTCCTTTTTCACCATAGCCCTCTATGGGCTTCCAAATATCCCTTTGCCAATTCCACAAGAACAGCCTTAGCGAAAGGCTTCTTGAAGGGAAAGATGTAACTCTGTGAGATGAATTAACAGAACACAGAGCAGTTTCTCAGAAAGCTTCTTTCCAATGTTGAACGGAAGATATATCCTTTTTCACCATAGCCCTCTAGGGGCTTCTAAATATCCCTTTTCCAATTCCACAAGAACAGCCTTAGCGAAAGGCTTCTTGAAGAGAAAGATGTAACTCTGTGAGATGAATTAACAGAACACAGAGCACTTTTTCAGAAACCTTCTTTCCAGTGTTGAACGGAAGATATTTCCTTTTTCACCATAGCCCTCTATGGGCTTCCAAATATCCCTTTTCCAATTCCACAAGAAGAGCCTTAGCGAAAGGCTTCTTGAAGGGAAAGATGTAACGCTGTGAGATGAATTTACAGAACACAGAGCAATTTCTCAGAAAGCCTCTTTCCAGTTTTGAAAGGAAGATATTTCATTTTTCACCATAGCCCTCTATGGGCTTCCAAATATCCCTTTTCCAATTCCACAAGAACAGCCTTAGCGAAAGGCTTCTTGAAGGGAAAGATGTAACTCTGTGAGATGAATTAACAGAACACAGAGAGGTTTCTCAGAAAGCTTCTTTCCAGTTTTCAACGGAAGATAATTCCTTTTTCACCATAGCCCTCTATGGGCTTCCAAATATCCCTTTGCCAATTCCACAAGAACAGCCTTAGCGAAAGGCTTCTTGAAGGGAAAGATGTAACTCTGTGAGATGAATTAGCAGAACACAGAGCAGTTTCTCAGAAAGCTTCTTTCCAGTTTTGAACGGAAGATATTTCCTTTTTCACCATAGCCCTCTATGGGATTCCAAATATCCCTTTGCCAATTCCACAAGAACAGCCTTAGCGAAAGGCTTCTTGAAGGGAAAGATGTAACTCTGTGAGATGAATTAACAGAACACAGAGCAGTTTCTCAGAAAGCTTCTTTCTAGTGTTGAACGGAAGATATTTCCTTTTTCACCGTAGCCCTCTATGGGCTTCTAAATATCCCTTTTCCAATTCCACAAGAACAGCCTTAGCGAAAGGCTTCTTGAAGGGAAAGATGTAACTCTGTGAGATGAATTAACAGAACACAGAGCAGTTCCTCAGAAAGCTTCTTTCCAGTTTTGAACGGAAGATATTTCCTTTTTCACCATAGCCCTCTATGGGCTTCCAAATATCCCTTTGCCAATTCCACAAGAACAGCCTTCGCTAAAGGCTTCTTGAAGGGAAAGATGTAACTCTGTGAGATGAATTAACAGAACATAGAACAGTTTCTCAGAAAGCTTCTTTCCAGTTTTGAACGGAAGATATTTCCTTTTTCACCCTAGCCCTCTATGGGCTTCGAAATATCCCTTTGCCAATTCCACAAGAACAGCCTTAGCGAAAGGCTTCTTGAAGGGAAAGATGTAACTCTGTGAGATGAATTAACAGAACACGGAGCAGTTTCTCAGAAAGCTTCTTTCCAGTTTTGAACGGAAGATATTTCCTTTTTCACCATAGCCCTCTATGGGATTCCAAATATCCCTTTGCCAATTCCACAAGAACAGCCTTAGCGAAAGGCTTCTTGAAGGGAAAGATGTAACTCTGTGTGATGAATTAACAGAACACAGAGCAGTTTCTCAGAAAGCTTCTTTCCAGTTTTGAACGGAAGATATTTCCTTTTTCACCATAGCCCTCTATGGGCTTCGAAATATCCCTTTTCCAATTCCACAAGAACAGCCTTAGCGAAAGGCTTCTTGAAGGGAAAGATGTAACTCTGTGAGATGAATTAACAGAACACAGAGCAGTTTCTCAGAAAGCTTCTTTCCAATGTTGAACGGAAGATATTTCCTTTTTCACCATTGCCCTCTAGGGGCTTCTAAATATCCCTTTTCCAATTCCACAAGAACAGCCTTAGCGAAAGGCTTCTTGAAGGGAAAGATGTAACTCTGTGAGATGAATTAACAGAACACAGAGCACTTTCTCAGAAAGCTTCTTTCCAGTGTTGAACGGAAGATATTTCCTTTTTCACCATAGCCCTCTATGGGCTTCTAAATATCCCTTTTCCAATTCCACAAGACCAGCCTTAGCGAAAGGCTTCTTGAAGGGAAAGATGTAACTCTGTGAGATGAATTAACAGAACACAGAGCAGTTCCTCAGAATGCTTCTTTCCAGTTTTGAACGGAAGATATTTCCTTTTTCACCATAGCCCTCTATGGGCTTCCAAATATCCCTTTGCCAATGCCACAAGAACAGCCTTAGTGAAAGGCTTCTTGAAGGGACAGATGTAACTCTGTGAGATGAATTAACAGAACATAGAACAGTTTCTCAGAAAGCTTCCTTCCAGTTTTGAACGGAAGATATTTCCTTTTTCACCCTAGCCCTCTATGGGCTTCCAAATATCCCTTTGCCAATTCCACAAGAACAGCCTTAGCGAAAGGCTTCTTGAAGGGAAAGATGTAACTCTGTGAGATGAATTAACAGAACACGGAGCAGTTTCTCAGAAAGCTTCTTTCCAGTTTTGAACGGAAGATATTTCCTTTTTCACTATAGCCCTCTATGGGATTCCAAATATCCCTTTGCCAATTCCACAAGAACAGCCTTAGCGAAAGGCTTCTTGAAGGGAAAGATGTAACTCTGTGAGATGAATTAACAGAACACAGAGCAGTTTCTCAGAAAGCTTCTTTCCAGTGTTGAACGGAAGATAATTCCTTTTTCACCATAGCCCTCTATGGGCTTCCAAATATCCCTTTGCCAATTCCACAAGAACAGCCTTAGCGAAAGGCTTCTTGAAGGGAAAGATGTAACTCTGTGAGATGAATTAACAGAACACAGAGCAGTTTCTCAGAAAGCTTCTTTCCAATGTTGAACGGAAGATATATCCTTTTTCACCATAGCCCTCTAGGGGCTTCTAAATATCCCTTTTCCAATTCCACAAGAACAGCCTTAGCGAAAGGCTTCTTGAAGAGGAAGATGTAACTCTGTGAGATGAATTAACAGAACACAGAGCACTTTTTCAGAAACCTTCTTTCCAGTGTTGAACGGAAGATATTTCCTTTTTCACCATAACCCTCTATGGGCTTCCAAATATCCCTTTTCCAATTCCACAAGAAGAGCCTTAGCGAAAGGCTTCTTGAAGGGAAAGATGTAACGCTGTGAGATGAATTTACAGAACACAGAGCAATTTCTCAGAAAGCCTCTTTCCAGTTTTGAAAGGAAGATATTTCATTTTTCACCATAGCCCTCTATGGGCTTCCAAATATCCCTTTTCCAATTCCACAAGAACAGCCTTAGCGAAAGGCTTCTTGAAGGGAAAGATGTAACTCTGTGAGATGAATTAACAGAACACAGAGAGGTTTCTCAGAAAGCTTCTTTCCAGTTTTCAACGGAAGATAATTCCTTTTTCACCATAGCCCTCTATGGGCTTCCAAATATCCCTTTGCCAATTCCACAAGAACAGCCTTAGCGAAAGGCTTCTTGAAGGGAAAGATGTAACTCTGTGAGATGAATTAGCAGAACACAGAGCAGTTTCTCAGAAAGCTTCTTTCCAGTTTTGAACGGAAGATATATCCTTTTTCACCATAGCCCTCTATGGGATTCCAAATATCCCTTTGCCAATTCCACAAGAACAGCCTTAGCGAAAGGCTTCTTGAAGGGAAAGATGTAACTCTGTGAGATGAATTAACAGAACACAGAGCAGTTTCTCAGAAAGCTTCTTTCTAGTGTTGAACGGAAGATATTTCCTTTTTCACCGTAGCCCTCTATGGGCTTCTAAATATCCCTTTTCCAATTCCACAAGAACAGCCTTAGCGAAAGGCTTCTTGAAGGGAAAGATGTAACTCTGTGAGATGAATTAACAGAACACAGAGCAGTTCCTCAGAAAGCTTCTTTCCAGTTTTGAACGGAAGATATTTCCTTTTTCACCATAGCCCTCTATGGGCTTCCAAATATCCCTTTGCCAATTCCACAAGAACAGCCTTCGCTAAAGGCTTCTTGAAGGGAAAGATGTAACTCTGTGAGATGAATTAACAGAACATAGAACAGTTTCTCAGAAAGCTTCTTTCCAGTTTTGAACGGAAGATATTTCCTTTTTCACCCTAGCCCTCTATGGGCTTCCAAATATCCCTTTGCCAATTCCACAAGAACAGCCTTAGCGAAAGGCTTCTTGAAGGGAAAGATGTAACTCTGTGAGATGAATTAACAGAACACGGAGCAGTTTCTCAGAAAGCTTCTTTCCAGTTTTGAAAGGAAGATATTTCCTTTTTCACCATAGCCCTCTATGGGATTCCAAATATCCCTTTGCCAATTCCACAAGAACAGCCTTAGCGAAAGGCTTCTTGAAGGGAAAGATGTAACTCTGTGTGATGAATTAACAGAACACAGAGCAGTTTCACAGAAAGCTTCTTTCCAGTTTTGAACGGAAGATATTTCCTTTTTCACCATAGCCCTCTATGGGCTTCGAAATATCCCTTTGCCAATTCCACAAGAACAGCCTTAGCGAAAGGCTTCTTGAAGGGAAAGATGTAACTCTGTGAGATGAATTAACAGAACACAGAGCAGTTTCTCAGAAAGCTTCTTTCCAATGTTGAACGGAAGATATTTCCTTTTTCACCATAGCCCTCTAGGGGCTTCTAAATATCCCTTTTCCAATTCCACAAGAACAGCCTTAGCGAAAGTCTTCTTGAAGGGAAAGATGTAACTCTGTGAGATGAATTAACAGAACACAGAGCACTTTCTCAGAAAGCTTCTTTCCAGTTTTGAACGGAAGATATTTCCTTTTTCACCATAGCCCTCTATGGGCTTCCAAATATCCCTTTTCCAATTCCACAAGAACAGCCTTAGCGAAAGGCTTCTTGAAGGGAAAGATGTAACGCTGTGAGATGAATTTACAGAACACAGAGCAATTTCTCAGAAAGCCTCTTTCCAGTTTTGAAAGGAAGATATTTCCTTTTTCACCATAGCCCTCTATGGGCTTCCAAATATCCCTTTGCCAATTCCACAAGAACAGCCTTAGCGAAAGGCTTCTAGAAAGGAAAGATGTAACTCTGTGAGATGAATTAACAGAACACAGAGCAGTTTCTCAGAAAGCTTCTTTCCAGTTTTGAACGGAAGATATTTCCTTTTTCACCATAGCCCTCTATGGGCTTCCAAATATCCCTTTGCCAATTCCACAAGAACAGCCTTAGCGAAAGGCTTCTTGAAGGGAAAGATGTAACTCTGTGAGATGAATTAACAGAACACCGAGCAGTTTCTCAGAAAGCTTCTTTCCAGTTTTGAACGGAAGATATTTCCTTTTTCACTATAGCCCTCTATGGGATTCCAAATATCCCTTTGCCAATTCCACAAGAACAGCCTTAGCGAAAGGCTTCTTGAAGGGAAAGATGTAACTCTGTGAGATGAATTAACAGAACACAGAGCAGTTTCTCAGAAAGCTTCTTTCCAGTGTTGAACGGAAGATAATTCCTTTTTCACCATAGCCCTCTATGGGCTTCCAAATATCCCTTTGCCAATTCCACAAGAACAGCCTTAGCGAAAGGCTTCTTGAAGGGAAAGATGTAACTCTGTGAGATGAATTAACAGAACACAGAGCAGTTTCTCAGAAAGCTTCTTTCCAATGTTGAACGGAAGATATATCCTTTTTCACCATAGCCCTCTAGGGGCTTCTAAATATCCCTTTTCCAATTCCACAAGAACAGCCTTAGCGAAAGGCTTCTTGAAGAGAAAGATGTAACTCTGTGAGATGAATTAACAGAACACAGAGCACTTTTTCAGAAACCTTCTTTCCAGTGTTGAACGGAAGATATTTCCTTTTTCATCATAGCCCTCTATGGGCTTCCAAATATCCCTTTTCCAATTCCACAAGAAGAGCCTTAGCGAAAGGCTTCTTGAAGGGAAAGATGTAACGCTGTGAGATGAATTTACAGAACACAGAGCAATTTCTCAGAAAGCCTCTTTCCAGGTTTGAAAGGAAGATATTTCATTTTTCACCATAGAGCTCTATGGGCTTCCAAATATCCCTTTTCCAATTCCACAAGAACAGCCTTAGCGAAAGGCTTCTTGAAGGGAAAGATGTAACTCTGTGAGATGAATTAACAGAACACAGAGAGGTTTCTCAGAAAGCTTCTTTCCAGTTTTCAACGGAAGATATTTCCTTTTTCACCATAGCCCTCTATGGGCTTCCAAATATCCCTTTGCCAATTCCACAAGAACAGCCTTAGCGAAAGGCTTCTTGAAGGGAAAGATGTAACTCTGTGAGATGAATTAGCAGAACACAGAGCAGTTTCTCAGAAAGCTTCTTTCCAGTTTTGAACGGAAGATATTTCCTTTTTCACCATAGCCCTCTATGGGATTCCAAATATCCCTTTGCCAATTCCACAAGAACAGCCTTAGCGAAAGGCTTCTTGAAGGGAAAGATGTAACTCTGTGAGATGAATTAACAGAACACAGAGCAGTTTCTCAGAAAGCTTCTTTCTAGTGTTGAACGGAAGATATTTCCTTTTTCACCGTAGCCCTCTATGGGCTTCTAAATATCCCTTTTCCAATTCCACAAGAACAGCCTTAGCGAAAGGCTTCTTGAAGGGAAAGATGTAACTCTGTGAGATGAATTAACAGAACACAGAGCAGTTCCTCAGAAAGCTTCTTTCCAGTTTTGAACGGAAGATATTTCCTTTTTCACCATAGCCCTCTATGGGCTTCCAAATATCCCTTTGCCAATTCCACAAGAACAGCCTTCGCTAAAGGCTTCTTGAAGGGAAAGATGTAACTCTGTGAGATGAATTAACAGAACATAGAACAGTTTCTCAGAAAGCTTCTTTCCAGTTTTGAACGGAAGATATTTCCTTTTTCACCCTAGCCCTCTATGGGCTTCCAAATATCCCTTTGCCAATTCCACAAGAACAGCCTTAGCGAAAGGCTTCTTGAAGGGAAAGATGTAACTCTGTGAGATGAATTAACAGAACACGGAGCAGTTTCTCAGAAAGCTTCTTTCCAGTTTTGAACGGAAGATATTTCCTTTTTCACCATAGCCCTCTATGGGATTCCAAATATCCCTTTGCCAATTCCACAAGAACAGCCTTAGCGAAAGGCTTCTTGAAGGGAAAGATGTAACTCAGTGTGATGAATTAACAGAAAACAGAGCAGTTTCTCAGAAAGCTTCTTTCCAGTTTTGAACGGAAGATATTTCCTTTTTCACGATAGCCCTCTATGGGCTTCGAAATATCCCTTTGCCAATTCCACAAGAACAGCCTTAGCGAAAGGCTTCTTGAAGGGAAAGATGTAACTCTGTGAGATGAATTAACAGAACACAGAGCAGTTTCTCAGAAAGCTTCTTTCCAATGTTGAACGGAAGATATTTCCTTTTTCACCATAGCCCTCTAGGGGCTTCTAAATATCCCTTTTCCAATTCCACAAGAACAGCCTTAGCGAAAGTCTTCTTGAAGGGAAAGATGTAACTCTGTGAGATGAATTAACAGAACACAGAGCAGTTTCTCCGAAAGCTTCTTTCCAGTTTTGAACGGAAGATATTTCCTTTTCCCCATAGCCCTCTATGGGCTTCCAAATATCCCTTTTCCAATTCCACAAGAACAGCCTTAGCGAAAGGCTTCTTGAAGGGAAAGATGTAACGCTGTGAGATGAATTTACAGAACACAGAGCAATTTCTCAGAAAGCCTCTTTCCAGTTTTGAAAGGAAGATATTTCCTTTTTCACCATAGCCCTCTATGGGCTTCCAAATATCCCTTTGCCAATTCCACAAGAACAGCCTTAGCGAAAGGCTTCTAGAAAGGAAAGATGTAACTCTGTGAGATGAATTAACAGAACACAGAGCAGTTTCTCAGAAAGCTTCTTTCCAGTTTTGAACGGAAGATATTTCCTTTTTCACCATAGCCCTCTATGGGCTTCCAAATATCCCTTTGCCAATTCCACAAGAACAGCCTTAGCGAAAGGCTTCTTGAAGGTAAAGATGTAACTCTGTGAGATGAATTAACAGAACACAGAGCAGTTTCTCAGAAAGCTTCTTTCCAGTTTTGAACGGAAGATATTTCCTTTTTCACCGTAGCCCTCTATGGGCTTCCAAATATCCCTTTGCCAATTCCACAAGAACAGCCTTAGCGACAGGCTTCTTGAAGGGAAAGATGTAACTCTGTGAGATGAATTAACAGAACACAGAGAGGTTTCTCAGAAAGCTTCTTTCCAGTTTTGAACGGAAGATATTTTCTTTTTCACCATAGCCCTCTATGGGCTTCCAAATATCCCTTTGCCAATTCCACAAGAACAGCCTTAGCGAAAGGCTTCTTGAAGGGAAAGATGTAACTCTGTGAGATGAATTAACAGAACACACAGCAGTTTCTCAGAAAGCTTCTTTCCAGTTTTGAACGGAAGATATTTCCTTTTTCACCATAGCCCTCTATGGGCTTCCAAATATCCCTTTGCCAATTCCACAAGAACAGCCTTAGCGAAAGGCTTCTTGAAGGGAAAGATGTAACTCTGTGAGATGAATTAACGGAACACAGAGCAGTTTCTCAGAAAGCTTCTTTCCAGTTTTGAACGGAAGATATTTCCTATTTCACCATAGCCCTCTATGGGCTTCCAAATATCCCTTTGCCAATTCCACAAGAACAGCCTTAGCGAAAGGCTTCTTGAAGGGAAAGATGTAACTCTGTGAGATGAATTAACACAACACAGAACAGTTTCTCAGAAAGCTTCTTTCCAGTGTTGAACGGAAGATATTTCCTTTTTCACCATAGCCCTCTATGGGCTTCCAAATATCCCTTTGCCAATTCCACAAGAACAGCCTTAGCGAAAGACTTCTTGAAGGGAAAGATGTAACTCTGTGAGATGAATTAACAGAACACAGAGCAGTTTCTCAGAAAGCTTCTTTCCAGTTTTGAACGGAAGATATTTCCTTTTTCACCATAGCCCTCTATGGGCTTCCAAATATCCCTTTGCCAATTCCACAAGAACAGCCTTAGCGAAAGGCTTCTTGAAGGGAAATATGTAACTCTGTGAGATGAATTAACAGAACACAGAGCAGTTTCTCAGAAAGCTTCTTTCCGGTTTTGAACGGAAGATATTTCCTTTTTCACCATAGCCCTCTATGGGATTCCAAATATCCCTTTGCCAATTCCACAAGAACAGCCTTAGCGAAAGGCTTCTTGAAGGGAAAGATGTAACTCTGTGAGATGAATTAACAGAACACAGAGCAGTTTCTCAGAAAGATTCTTTCCAGTTTTGAACGGAAGATATTTCCTTTCTCACCATAGCCCTCTATGGGCTTCCAAATATCCCTTTGCCAATTCCACAAGAAGAGCCTTAGCGAAAGGCTTCTTGAAGGGAAAGATGTAACTCTGTGAGATGAATTAACAGAACACAGAGCAGTTTCTCAGAAAGCTTCTTTCCAGTGTTGAACGGAAGATATTTCCTTTTTCACCATAGCCCTCTATGGGCTTCTAAATATCCCTTTTCCAATTCCACAAGACCAGCCTTAGCGAAAGGCTTCTTAAAGGGAAAGATGTAACTCTGTGAGATGAATTAACAGAACACAGAGCAGTTCCTCAGAAAGCTTCTTTCCAGTTTTGAACGGAAGATATTTCCTTTTTCACCATAGCCCTCTATGGGCTTCCAAATATCCCTTTGCAAATGCCACAAGAACAGCCTTCGCGAAAGGCTTCTTGAAGGGAAAGATGTAACTCTGTGAGATGAATTAACAGAACATAGAACAGTTTCTCAGAAAGCTTCTTTCCAGTTTTGAACGGAAGATATTTCCTTTTTCACCCTAGCCCTCTATGGGCTTCCAAATATCCCTTTGCCAATTCCACAAGAACAGCCTTAGCGAAAGGCTTCTTGAAGGGAAAGATGTAACTCTGTGAGATGAATTGACAGAACACGGAGCAGTTTCTCAGAAAGCTTCTTTCCAGTTTTGAACGGAAGATATTTCCTTTTTCACTATAGCCCTCTATGGGATTCCAAATATCCCTTTGCCAATTCCACAAGAACAGCCTTAGCGAAAGGCTTCTTGAAGGGAAAGATGTAACTCTGTGAGATGAATTAACAGAACACAGAGCAGTTTCTCAGAAAGCTTCTTTCCAGTGTTGAACGGAAGATAATTCCTTTTTCACCATAGCCCTCTAAGGGCTTCCAAATATCCCTTTGCCAATTCCACAAGAACAGCCTTAGCGAAAGGCTTCTTGAAGGGAAAGATGTAACTCTGTGAGATGAATTAACAGAACACAGAGCAGTTTCTCAGAAAGCTTCTTTCCAGTTTTGAACGGAAGATATTTCCTTTTTCACCATAGCCCTCTATGGGCTTCCAAATATCCCTTTGCCAATTCCACAAGAACAGCCTTAGCGAAAGGCTTCTTGAAGGGAAAGATGTAACTCTGTGAGATGAATTAACAGAACACAGAGCACTTTCTCAGAAAGCTTCTTTCCAGTTTTGAACGGAAGATATTTCCTTTTTCACCATAGCCCTCTATGGGCTTCCAAATATCCCTTTTCCAATTCCACAAGAACAGCCTTAGCGAAAGGCTTCTTGAAGGGAAAGATGTAACGCTGTGAGATGAATTTACAGAACACAGAGCAATTTCTCAGAAAGCCTCTTTCCAGTTTTGAAAGGAAGATATTTCATTTTTCACCTTAGCCCTCTATGGGCTTCCAAATATCCCTTTTCCAATTCCACAAGAACAGCCTTAGCGAAAGGCTTCCTGAAGGGAAAGATGTAACTCTGTGAGATGAATTAACAGAACACAGAGAGGTTTCTCAGAAAGCTTCTTTCCAGTTTTCAACGGAAGATATTTCCTTTTTCACCATAGCCCTCTATGGGCTTCCAAATATCCCTTTGCCAATTCCACAAGAACAGCCTTAGCGAAAGGCTTCTTGAAGGGAAAGATGTAACTCTGTGAGATGAATTAACAGAACACAGAGCAGTTTCTCAGAAAGCTTCTTTCCAGGTTTGAACGGAAGATATTTCCTTTTTCACCATAGCCCTCTATGGGCTTCCAAATATCCCTTTGCCAATTCCACAAGAACAGCCTTAGCGAAAGGCTTCTTGAAGGGAAAGATGTAACTCTGTGAGATGAATTAACGGAACACAGAGCAGTTTCTCAGAAAGCTTCTTTCCAGTTTTGAACGGAAGATATTTCCTATTTCACCATAGCCCTCTATGGGCTTCGAAATATCCCTTTGCCAATTCCACAAGAACAGCCTTAGCGAAAGGCTTCTTGAAGGGAAAGATGTAACTCTGTGAGATGAATTAACAGGACACAGAACAGTTTCTCAGAAAGCTTCTTTCCAGTGTTGAACGGAAGATATTTCCTTTTTCACCATAGCCCTCTATGGGCTTCCAAATATCCCTTTGCCAATTCCACAAGAACAGCCTTAGCGAAAGGCTTCTGGAAGGGAAAGATGTAACTCTGTGAGATGAATTAACAGAACACGGATCAGTTTCTCAGAAAGCTTCTTTCCAGTTTTGAACGGAAGATATTTCCTTTTTCACCCTAGCCCTCTATGGGCTTCCAAATATCCCTTTGCCAATTCCACAAGAACAGCCTTAGCCAAAGGCTTCTTGAAGGGAAAGATGTAACTCTCTGAGATGAATTAACAGAACACAGAGCAGTTTCTCAGAAAGCTTCTTTCCAATGTTGAACGGAAGATATTTCCTTCTTCACCATAGCCCTCTATGGGCTTCTAAATATCCCCTTTCAAATTCCACAAGAACAGCCTTAGCGAAAGGCTTCTTGAAGGGAAAGATGTAACTCTGTGAGACGAATTAACAGAACACAGAGCACTTTCTCAGAAAGCTTCTTTCCAGTTTTGAACGGAAGATATTTCCTTTTTCACCATAGCCCTCTATGGGCTTCCAAATATCCCTTTGCCAATTCCACAAGAACAGCCTTAGCGAAAGGCTTCTTGAAGGGAAAGATGTAACGCTGTGAGATGAATTTACAGAACACAGAGCAATTTCTCAGAAAGCCTCTTTCCAGTTTTGAACGGAAGATATTTCCTTTTTCACCATAGCCCTCTATGGGCTTCCAAATATCCCTTTGCCAATTCCACAAGAACAGCCTTAGCGAAAGGCTTCTAGAAGGGAAAGATGTAACTCTGTGAGATGAATTAACAGAACACAGAGCAGTTTCTCGGAAAGCTTCTTTCCAGTTTTGAACGGAAGATATTTCCTGTTTCACCATAGCCCTCTATGGGCTTCCAAATATCCCTTTGCCTATTCCACAAGAACAGCCTTAGCGAAAGGCTTCTTGAAGGGAAAGATGTAACTCTGTGAGATGAATTAACAGAACACATAGAGGTTTCTCAGAAAGCTTCTTTCCAGTTTTGAACGGAAGATATTTCCTTTTTCACCATAGCCCTCTATGGGCTTCCAAATATCCCTTTGCCAATTCCACAAGAACAGCCTTCGCGAAAGGCTTCTTGAAGGGAAAGATGTAACTCTGTGAGATGAATTAACAGAACATAGAACAGTTTCTCAGAAAGCTTCTTTCCAGTTTTGAACGGAAGATATTTCCTTTTTCACCATAGCCCTCTATGGGCTTCCAAATATCCCTTTGCCAATTCCACAAGAACAGCCTTCGCGAAAGGCTTCTTGAAGGGAAAGATGTAACTCTGTGAGATGAATTAACAGAACATAGAACAGTTTCTCAGAAAGCTTCTTTCCAGTTTTGAACGGAAGATATTTCCTTTTTCACCATAGCCCTCTATGGGCTTCCAAATATCCCTTTGCCAATTCCACAAGAACAGCCTTCGCGAAAGGCTTCTTGAAGGGAAAGATGTAACTCTGTGAGATGAATTAACAGAACATAGAACAGTTTCTCAGAAAGCTTCTTTCCAGTTTTGAACGGAAGATATTTCCTTTTTCACCATAGCCCTCTATGGGCTTCCAAATATCCCTTTGCCAATTCCACAAGAACAGCCTTAGCGAAAGGCTTCTTGAAGGGAAAGATGTAACTCTGTGAGATGAATTAACAGAACACAGAGCAGTTTCTCAGAAAGCTTCTTTCCAGTTTTGAACGGAAGATATTTCCTTTTTCACCATAGCCCTCTATGGGATTCCAAATATCCCTTTGCCAATTCCACAAGAACAGCCTTAGCGAAAGGCTTCTTGAAGGGAAAGATGTAACTCTGTGAGATGAATTAACAGAACACAGAGCCGTTTCTCAGAAAGATTCTTTCCAGTTTTGAACGGAAGATATTTCCTTTCTCACCATAGCCCTCTATGGGCTTCCAAATATCCCTTTGCCAATTCCACAAGAAGAGCCTTAGCGAAAGGCTTCTTGAAGGGAAAGATGTAACTCTGTGAGATGAATTAACAGAACACAGAGCAGTTTCTCAGAAAGCTTCTTTCCAGTGTTGAACGGAAGATATTTCCTT
The DNA here is from genome assembly GCF_047675955.1 of Chlorocebus sabaeus. NCBI lineage: Eukaryota > Metazoa > Chordata > Mammalia > Primates > Cercopithecidae > Chlorocebus > Chlorocebus sabaeus. The sequence continues at coordinate 58,817 of NW_027328325.1, read as the reverse complement.
TTTCACCATAGCCCTCTATGGGCTTCTAAATATCCCTTTTCCAATTCCACAAGACCAGCCTTAGCGAAAGGCTTCCTGAAGGGAAAGATGTAACTCTGTGAGATGAATTAACCGAACACAGAGCAGTTCCTCAGAAAGCTTCTTTCCAGTTTTGAACGGAAGATATTTCCTTTTTCACCATAGCCCTCTATGGGCTTCCAAATATCCCTTTGCCAATGCCACAAGAACAGCCTTCGCGAAAGGCTTCTTGAAGGGAAAGATGTAACTCTGTGAGATGAATTAACAGAACATAGAACAGTTTCTCAGAAATCTTCTTTCCAGTTTTGAACGGAAGATATTTCCTTTTTCACCATAGCCCTCTATGGGATTCCAAATATCCCTTTGCCAATTCCACAAGAACAGCCTTAGCGAAAGGCTTCTTGAAGTGAAAGATGTAACTCTGTGTGATGAATTAACAGAACACAGAGCAGTTTCTCAGAAAGCTTCTTTCCAGTTTTGAACGGAAGATATTTCCTTTTTCACCATAGCCCTCTATGGGCTTCCAAATATCCCTTTGCCAATTCCACAAGAACAGCCTTAGCGAAAGGCTTCTTGAAGGGAAAGATGTAACTCTGTGAGATGAATTAACAGAACACAGAGCAGTTTCTCAGAAAGCTTCTTTCCAATGTTGAACGGAAGATATTTCCTTTTTCACCATAGCCCTCTATGGGCTTCCAAATATCCCTTTGCCAATTCCACAAGAACAGCCTTAGCGAAAGGCTTCTAGAAGGGAAAGATGTAACTCTGTGAGATGAATTAACAGAACACAGAGCAGTTTCTCGGAAAGCTTCTTTCCAGTTTTGGACGGAAGATATTTCCTTTTTCACCATAGCCCTCTATGGGCTTCCAAATATCCCTTTGCCTATTCCACAAGAACAGCCTTAGCGAAAGGCTTCTTGAAGGGAAAGATGTAACTCTGTGAGATGAATTAACAGAACACATAGAGGTTTCTCAGAAAGCTTCTTTCCAGTTTTGAACGGAAGATATTTCCTTTTTCACCATAGCCCTCTATGGGCTTCCAAATATCCCTTTGCCAATTCCACAAGAACAGCCTTAGCGAAAGGCTTCTTGAAGGGAAAGATGTAACTCTGTGAGATGAATTAACAGAACACAGAGCAGTTTCTCAGAAAGCTTCTTTCCAGTTTTGAACGGAAGATATTTCCTTTTTCACCATAGCCCTCTATGGGATTCCAAATATCCCTTTGCCAATTCCACAAGAACAGCCTTAGCGAAAGGCTTCTTGAAGGGAAAGATGTAACTCTGTGAGATGAATTAACAGAACACGGAGCAGTTTCTCAGAAAGCTTCTTTCCAGTTTTGAACGGAAGATATTTCCTTTCTCACCATAGCCCTCTATGGGCTTCCAAATATCCCTTTGCCAATTCCACAAGAACAGCCTTAGCCAAAGGCTTCTTGAAGGGAAAGATGTAACTCTGTGAGATGAATTAACAGAACACAGAGCAGTTTCTCAGAAAGCTTCTTTCCAGTGTTGAACGGAAGATATTTCCATTTTCACCATAGCCCTCTATGGGCTTCTAAATATCCCTTTTCCAATTCCACAAGAACAGCTTTAGCGAAAGGCTTCTTGAAGGGAAAGATGTAACTCTGTGAGATGAATTAACAGAACACAGAGCAGTTCCTCAGAAAGCTTCTTTCCAGTTTTGAACGGAAGATATTTCCTTTTTCACCATAGCCCTCTATGGGCTTCCAAATATCCCTTTGCCAATTCCACAAGAACAGCCTTAGCGAAAGGCTTCTAGAAGGGAAAGATGTAACTCTGTGAGATGAATTAACAGAACACAGAGCAGTTTCTCGGAAAGCTTCTTTCCAGTTTTGGACGGAAGATACTTCCTTTTTCACCATAGCCCTCTATGGGATTCCAAATATCCCTTTGCCAATTCCACAAGAACAGCCTTAGCGAAAGGCTTCTTGAAGGGAAAGATGTAACTCTGTGAGATGAATTAACAGAACACAGAGCAGTTTCTCAGAAAGCTTCTTTCCAGTTTTGAACGGAAGATATTTCCTTTTTCACCATAGCCCTCTATGGGCTTCCAAATATCCCTTTGCCAATTCCACAAGAACAGCCTTAGCGAAAGGCTTCTTGAAGGGAAAGATGTAACTCTGTGAGATGAATTCACAGAACACAGAGCAGTTTCTCAGAAAGCTTCTTTCCAGTGTTGAACGGAAGATATTTCCTTTTTCACCATAGCCCTCTATGGGCTTCTAAATATCCCTTTTCCAATTCCACAAGAACAGCCTTAGCGAAAGGCTTCTTGAAGGGAAAGATGTAACTCTGTGAGATGAATTAACAGAACACAGAACAGTTCCTCAGAAAGCTTCTTTCCAGTTTTGAACGGAAGATATTTCCTTTTTCACCATAGCCATCTATGGGCTTCCAAATATCCCTTTGCGAATTTCACCAGAACAGCCTTAGCGAAAGGCTTCTTGAAGGGAAAGATGTAACTCTGTGAGATGAATTAACAGAACATAGAACAGTTTCTCAGAAAGCTTCTTTCCAGTTTTGAACGGAAGATATTTCCTTTTTCACCCTAGCCCTCTAAGGGCTTCCAAATATCCCTTTGCCAATTCCACAAGAACAGCCTTAGCGAAAGGCTACTTGAAGGGAAAGATGTAACTCTGTGAGATGAATTAACAGAACACAGAGCAGTTTCTCAGAAAGCTTCTTTCCAGTGTTGACCGGAAGATATTTCCTTTTTCACCATAGCCCTCTATGGGATTCCAAATATCCCTTTGCCAATTCCACAAGAACAGCCTTAGCGAAAGGCTTCTTGAAGGGAAAGATGTAACTCTGTGAGACGAATTAACAGAACACAGAGCAGTTTCTCAGAAAGCTTCTTTCCAATGTTGAAAGGAAGATATTTCCTTTTTCACCATAGCCCTCTATGGGCTTCTAAATATCCCTTTTCCAATTCCACAAGAACAGCCTTAGCGAAAGGCTTCTTGAAGGGAAAGATGTAACTCTGTGAGATGAATTAACAGAACACAGAGAGGTTTCTCAGAAAGCTTCTTTCCAGTTTTGAACGGAAGATATTTCCTTTTTCACCATAGCCCTCTATGGGCTTCCAAATATCCCTTTGCCAATTCCACAAGAACAGCCTTAGCGAAAGGCTTCTTGAAGGGAAAGATGTAACTCTGTGAGATGAATTAACAGAACACAGAGCAGTTTCTCAGAAAGCTTCTTTCCAGTTTTGAACGGAAGATATTTCCTTTTTCACCATAGCCCTCTATGGGATTCCAAATATCCGTTTGCCAATTCCACAAGAACAGCCTTAGCGAAAGGCTTCTTGAAGGGAAAGATGTAACTCTGTGAGATGAATTAACGGAACACAGAGCAGTTTCTCAGAAAGCTTCTTTCCAGTTTTGAACGGAAGATATATCCTATTTCATCATAGCCCTCTATGGGCTTCCAAATATCCCTTTGCCAATTCCACAAGAACAGCCTTAGCGAAAAGCTTCTTGAAGGGAAAGATGTAACTCTGTGAGATGAATTAACAGAACACACAGCAGTTTCTCAGAAAACTTCTTTCCAGTTTTGAACGGAAGATATTTCCTTTTTCACCATAGCCCTCTATGGGCTTCCAAATATCCCTTTGCCAATTCCACAAGAACAGCCTTAGCGAAAGGCTTCTTGAAGGGAAAGATATAACTCTGTTAGATGAATTAACGGAACACAGAGCAGTTTCTCAGAAAGCTTCTTTCCAGTTTTGAACGGAAGATATTTCCTTTCTCACCATAGCCCTCTATGGGCTTCCAAATATCCCTTTGCCAATTCCACAAGAACGGCCTTAGCGAAAGGCTTCTTGAAGGGAAAGATGTAACTCTGTGAGATGAATTAACAGAACACAGAGCAGTTCCTCAGAAAGCTTCTTTCCAGTTTTGAACGGAAGATATTTCCTTTTTCACCATAGCCCTCTATGGGCTTCCAAATATCCCTTTGCCAATTCCACAAGAACAGCCTTCGCTAAAGGCTTCTTGAAGGGAAAGATGTAACTCTGTGAGATGAATTAACAGAACATAGAACAGTTTCTCAGAAAGCTTCTTTCCAGTTTTGAACGGAAGATATTTCCTTTTTCACCATAGCCCTCTATGGGCTTCCAAATATCCCTTTGCCAATTCCACAAGAACAGCCTTCGCAAAAGGCTTCTTGAAGGGAAAGATGTAACTCTGTGAGATGAATTAACAGAACATAGAACAGTTTCTCAGAAAGCTTCTTTCCAGTTTTGAACGGAAGATATTTCCTTTTTCGCCATAGCCCTCTATGGGATTCCAAATATCCCTTTGCCAATTCCACAAGAACAGCCATAGCGAAAGGCTTCTTGAAGGGAAAGATGTAACTCTGTGAGATGAATTAACAGAACACAGAGAGGTTTCTCAGAAAGCTTCTTTCCAGTTTTGAACGGAAGATATTTCCTTTTTCACCATAGCCCTCTATGGGCTTCCAAATATCCCTTTGCCAATTCCACAAGAACAGCCTTAGCGAAAGGCTTCTTGAAGGGAAAGATGTAACTCTGTGAGATGAATTAACGGAACACAGAGCAGTTTCTCAGAAAGCTTCTTTCCAGTTTTGAACGGAAGATATTTCCTTTTTCACCATAGCCCTCTATGGGATTCCAAATATCCGTTTGCCAATTCCACAAGAACAGCCTTAGCGAAAGGCTTCTTGAAGGGAAAGATGTAACTCTGTGAGATGAATTAACGGAACACAGAGCAGTTTCTCAGAAAGCTTCTTTCCAGTTTTGAACGGAAGATATATCCTATTTCATCATAGCCCTCTATGGGCTTCCAAATATCCCTTTGCCAATTCCACAAGAACAGCCTTAGCGAAAAGCTTCTTGAAGGGAAAGATGTAACTCTGTGAGATGAATTAACAGAACACACAGCAGTTTCTCAGAAAACTTCTTTCCAGTTTTGAACGGAAGATATTTCCTTTTTCACCATAGCCCTCTATGGGCTTCCAAATATCCCTTTGCCAATTCCACAAGAACAGCCTTAGCGAAAGGCTTCTTGAAGGGAAAGATGTAACTCTGTTAGATGAATTAACGGAACACAGAGCAGTTTCTCAGAAAGCTTCTTTCCAGTTTTGAACGGAAGATATTTCCTTTCTCACCATAGCCCTCTATGGGCTTCCAAATATCCCTTTGCCAATTCCACAAGAACGGCCTTAGCGAAAGGCTTCTTGAAGGGAAAGATGTAACTCTGTGAGATGAATTAACAGAACACAGAGCAGTTCCTCAGAAAGCTTCTTTCCAGTTTTGAACGGAAGATATTTCCTTTTTCACCATAGCCCTCTATGGGCTTCCAAATATCCCTTTGCCAATTCCACAAGAACAGCCTTCGCTAAAGGCTTCTTGAAGGGAAAGATGTAACTCTGTGAGATGAATTAACAGAACATAGAACAGTTTCTCAGAAAGCTTCTTTCCAGTTTTGAACGGAAGATATTTCCTTTTTCACCATAGCCCTCTATGGGCTTCCAAATATCCCTTTGCCAATTCCACAAGAGCAGCCTTCGCAAAAGGCTTCTTGAAGGGAAAGATGTAACTCTGTGAGATGAATTAAGAGAACATAGAACAGTTTCTCAGAAAGCTTCTTTCCAGTTTTGAACGGAAGATATTTCCTTTTTCGCCATAGCCCTCTATGGGATTCCAAATATCCCTTTGCCAATTCCACAAGAACAGCCTTAGCGAAAGGCTTCTTGAAGGGAAAGATGTAACTCTGTGAGATGAATTAACAGAACACACAGCAGTTTCTCAGAAAGCTTCTTTCCAATGTTGAACGGAAGATATTTCCTTTTTCAACATAGCCCTCTATGGGCTTCCAAATATCCCTTTGCCAATTCCACAAGAACAGCCTTAGCGAAAGGCTTCTTGAAGGGAAAGATGTAACTCTGTGAGATGAATTAACAGAACACAGAGCAGTTTCTCAGAAAGCTTCTTTCCAGTTTTGAACGGAAGATATTTCCTTTTTCACCATAGCACTCTAGGGGCTTCCAAATATCCCTTTGCCAATTCCACAAGACCAGCCTTAGCGAAAGGCTTCTTGAAGGGAAAGATGTAACGCTGTGAGATGAATTAGCAGAACATAGAACAGTTTCTCATATAGCTTGTTTCCAGTTTTGAACGGAAGATATTTCCTTTTTCACCATAGCCCTCTAAGCGCTTCCAAATATCCCTTTGCCAATTCCACAAGAACAGCCTTAGCGAAAGGCTTCTTGAAGGGAAAGATGTAACTCTGTGAGATGAATTAACAGAACACAGAGAGGTTTCTCGGAAAGCTTCTTTCCAGTTTTGGACGGAAGATATTTCCTTTTTCACCATAGCCCTCTATGGGCTTCCAAATATCCCTTTGCCTATTCCACAAGAACAGCCTTAGCGAAAGGCTTCTTGAAGGGAAAGATGTAACTCTGTGAGATGAATTAACAGAACACGGAGCAGTTTCTCAGAAAGCTTCTTTCCAGTTTTGAACGGAAGATATTTCCTTTCTCACCATAGCCCTCTATGGGCTTCCAAATATCCCTTTGCCAATTCCACAAGAACAGCCTTAGCCAAAGGCTTCTTGAAGGGAAAGATGTAACTCTGTGAGATGAATTAACAGAACACAGAGCAGTTTCTCAGAAAGCTTCTTTCCAGTGTTGAACGGAAGATATTTCCATTTTCACCATAGCCCTCTATGGGCTTCTAAATATCCCTTTTCCAATTCCACAAGAACAGCTTTAGCGAAAGGCTTCTAGAAGGGAAAGATGTAACTCTGTGAGATGAATTAACAGAACACAGAGCAGTTTCTCGGAAAGCTTCTTTCCAGTTTTGGACGGAAGATACTTCCTTTTTCACCATAGCCCTCTATGGGATTCCAAATATCCCTTTGCCAATTCCACAAGAACAGCCTTAGCGAAAGGCTTCTTGAAGGGAAAGATGTAACTCTGTGAGATGAATTAACAGAACACAGAGCAGTTTCTCAGAAAGCTTCTTTCCAGTTTTGAACGGAAGATATTTCCTTTTTCACCGTAGCCCTCTATGTTCTTCCAAATATCCCTTTGCCAATTCCACAAGAACAGCCTTAGCGAAAGGCTTCTTGAAGGGAAAGATGTAACTCTGTGAGATGAATTCACAGAACACAGAGCAGTTTCTCAGAAAGCTTCTTTCCAGTGTTGAACGGAAGATATTTCCTTTTTCACCATAGCCCTCTATGGGCTTCTAAATATCCCTTTTCCAATTCCACAAAAACAGCCTTAGCGAAAGGCTTCTTGAAGGGAAAGATGTAACTCTGTGAGATGAATTAACAGAACACAGAACAGTTCCTCAGAAAGCTTCTTTCCAGTTTTGAACGGAAGATATTTCCTTTTTAACCATAGCCCTCTATGGGCTTCCAAATATCCCTTTGCGAATTCCACGAGAACAGCCTTAGCGAAAGGCTTCTTGAAGGGAAAGATGTAACTCTGTGAGATGAATTAACAGAACATAGAACAGTTTCTCAGAAAGCTTCTTTCCAGTTTTGAACGGAAGATATTTCCTTTTTCACGATAGCCCTCTATGGGCTTCCAAATATCCCTTTGCCAATTCCACAAGAACCGACTTAGCGAAAGGCTTCTTGAAGGGAAAGATGTAACTCTGTGAGATGAATTAACAGAACACAGAGCACTTTCTCAGAAAGCTTCTTTCCAGTTTTGAACGGAAGATATTTCCTTTTTCACCATAGCCCTCTATGGGCTTCCAAATATCCCTTTGCCAATTCCACAAGAACGGCCTTAGCGAAAGGCTTCTTGAAGGGAAAGATGTAACTCTGTGAGATGAATTAACAGAACACAGAGCAGTTTCTCAGAAAGCTTCTTTCCAGTTTTGAACGGAAGATATTTCCTTTTTCACGATAGACCTCTATGGGCTTCCAAATATCCCTTTGCCAATTCCACAATTACCGACTTAGCGAAAGGCTTCTTGAAGGGAAAGATGTAACTCTGTGAGATGAATTAACAGAACACAGAGCAGTTTCTCAGAAAGCTTCTTTCCAGTTTTGAATGGAAGATATTTCCTTTTTCACCATAGCCCTCTATGGGCTTCCAAATATCCCTTTGCCAATTCCACAAGAACAGCCTTCGCAAAAGGCTTCTTTAAGGGAAAGATGTAACTCTGTGAGATGAATTAACAGAACATAGAACAGTTTCTCAGAAAGCTTCTTTCCAGTTTTGAACGGAAGATATTTCCTTTTTCGCCATAGCCCTCTATGGGATTCCAAATATCCCTTTGCCAATTCCACAAGAACAGCCTTAGCGAAAGGCTTCTTGAAGGGAAAGATGTAACTCTGTGAGATGAATTAACAGAACACACAGCAGTTTCTCAGAAAGCTTCTTTCCAATGTTGAACGGAAGATATTTCCTTTTTCAACATAGCCATCTATGGGCTTCTAAATATCCCTTTTCCAATTCCACAAGAACAGCCTTAGCGAAAGGCTTCTTGAAGGGAAAGATGTAACTCTGTGAGATGAATTAACAGAACACAGAGCACTTTCTCAGAAAGCTTCTTTCCAGTTTTGAACGGAAGATATTTCCTTTTTCACCATAGCCCTCTATGGGCTTCCAAATATCCCTTTGCCAATTCCACAAGACCAGCCTTAGCGAAAGGCTTCTTGAAGGGAAAGATGTAACTCTGTGAGATGAATTAGCAGAACATAGAACAGTTTCTCATATAGCTTGTTTCCAGTTTTGAACGGAAGATATTTCCTTTTTCACCATAGCCCTCTAAGCGCTTCCAAATATCCCTTTGCCAATTCCACAAGAACAGCCTTAGCGAAAGGCTTCTTGAAGGAAAAGATGTAACTCTGTGAGATGAATTAACGGAACACAGAGCAGTTTCTCAGAAAGCTTCTTTCCAGTTTTGAACGGAAGATATATCCTATTTCAACATAGCCCTCTATGGGCTTCCAAATATCCCTTTGCCAATTCCAGAAGAACAGCCTTAGCGAAAGGCATCTTGAAGCAAAGATGTAACTCTGTGAGATGAATTAACAGAACACAGAGCAGTTTCTCAGAAAGCTTCTTTCCAGTTTTGAACGGAAGATATTTCCTTTTTCACGATAGCCCTCTATGGGCTTCCAAATATCCCTTTGCCAATTCCACAAGAACCGACTTAGCGAAAGGCTTCTTGAAGGGAAAGATGTAACTCTGTGAGATGAATTAACAGAACACAGAGCACTTTCTCAGAAAGCTTCTTTCCAGTTTTGAACGGAAGATATTTCCTTTTTCACCATAGCCCTCTATGGGCTTCCAAATATCCCTTTGCCAATTCCACCAGAACAGCCTTAGCGAAAGGCTTCTTGAAGGGAAAGATGTAACTCTGTGAGTTGAATTAACAGAACACGGAGCAGTTTCTCAGAAAGCTTGTTTCCAGTTTTGAACGGAAGATATTTCCTTTTTCACCATAGCCCTCTATGGGCTTCCAAATATCCCTTTGCCAATTCCACAAGAACAGCCTTAGCGAAAGGCTTCTTGAAGGAAAAGATGTAACTCTGTGAGATGAATTAACGGAACACAGAGCAGTTTCTCAGAAAGCTTCTTTCCAGTTTTGAACGGAAGATATTTCCTTTTTCACGATAGCCCTCTATGGGCTTCCAAATATCACTTTGCCAATTCCACAAGAACAGCCTTAGCGAAAGGCTTCTTGAAGGGAAAGATGTAACTCTGTGAGTTGAATTAACAGAACACAGAGCAATTTCTCAGAAAGCTTCTTTCCAGTGTTGAACGGAAGATATTTCCTTTTTCACCATAGCCCTCTATGGGCTTCCAAATATCCCTTTGCCAATTCCACAAGAACAGCCTTAGCGAAAGGCTTCTAGAAGGGAAAGATGTAACTCTGTGAGATGAATTAACAGAACACAGAGCAGTTTCTCAAAGCTTCTTTCCAGTTTTGAACGGAAGGTATTTCCTTTTTCACCATAGCCCTCTAGGGGCTTCCAAATATCCGTTTGCCAATTCCACAAGAACAGCCTTAGCGAAAGGCTTCTTGAAGGGAAATATGTAAATCTGTGAGATGAATTAACAGAACACAGAGCAGTTTCTCAGAAAGCTTCTTTCCAGTTTTGAAAGGAAGATATTTCCTTTTTCACGATAGCCCTCTATGGGCTTCCAAATATCCCTTTGCCTATTCCACAAGAACCGACTTAGCGAAAGGCTTTTTGAAGGGAAAGATGTAACTCTGTGAGATGAATTAACAGAACACAGAGCAGTTTCTCAGAAAGCTTCTTTCCAGTTTTGAAAGGAAGATATTTCCTTTTTCACCATAGCCCTCTATGGGCTTCCAAATATCCCTTTGCCAATTCCACCAGAACAGCCTTAGCGAAAGGCTTCTTGAAGGGAAAGATGTAACTCTGTGAGATGAATTAACAGAACACGGAGAAGTTTCTCAGAAAGCTTCTTTCCAGTTTTGAACGGAAGATATTTCCTTTTTCACCATAGCCCTCTATGGGCTTCCAAATATCCCTTTGCCAATTCCACAAGAAGAGCCTTACCGAAAGGCTTCTTGAAGGGAAAGATGTAACTCTGTGAGATGAATTAACAGAACACGGAGCAGTTTCTCAGAAAGCTTGTTTCCAGTTTTGAACGGAAGATATTTCCTTTTTCACCATAGAACTCTATGGGCTTCCAAATATCCCTTTGCCAATTCCACAAGAACAGCCTTAGCGAAAGGCTTCTTGAAGGGAAAGATGTAACTCTGTGAGATGAATTAACAGAACACAGAGCAGTTTCTCAGAAAGCTTCTTTCCAGTTTTGAACGGAAGATATTTCCTTTTTCACCATAGCCCTCTACGGGCTTCCAAATATCCCTTTTCCAATTCCACAAGAACAGCCTTAGCGAAAGGCTTCTTGAAGGGAAACATGTAACTCTGTGAGATGAATTAACAGAACACAGAGCAGTTTCTCAGAAAGCTTCTTTCCAGTGTTGAACGGAAGATATTTCCTTTTTCACCATAGCCCTCTATGGGCTTCCAAATATCACTTTGCCAATTCCACAAGAACAGCCTTAGCAAAAGGCTTCTCGAAGGGAAAGATGTAACTCTGTGAGATGAATTAACAGAACACAGAGCAGTTTCTCAGAAAGCTTCTTTCCAATGTTGAACGGAAGATATTTCCTTTTTCACCATAGCCCTCTATGGGCTTCTAAATATCCCTTTTCCAATTCCACAAGAACAGCCTTAGCGAAAGGCTTCTTGAAGGGAAAGATGTAACTCTGTGAGATGAATTAACAGAACACAGAGCACTTTCTCAGAAAGCTTCTTTCCAGTTTTGAACGGAACATATTTCCTTTTTCACCATAGCCCTCTATGGGCTTTCAAATATCCCTTTGCCAATTCCACAAGAACAGCCTTAGCGAAAGGCTTCTTGAAGGGAAAGATGTAACTCTGTGAGATGAATTAGCAGAACATAGAACAGTTTCTCAGAAAGCTTGTTTCCAGTTTTGAACGGAAGATATTTCCTTTTTCACCATAGCCCTCTATGCGCTTCCAAATATCCCTTTGACAATTCCACAAGAACAGCCTTAGCGAAAGGCTTCTTGAAGGGAAAGATGTAACTCTGTGAGATGAATTAACAGAACACAGAGAGGTTTCTCAGAAAGCTTCTTTCCAGTTTTGAACGGAAGATATTTCCTTTTTCACCATAGCCGTCTATGGGCTTCCCAATATCCCTTTTCGAATTCCACAAGAACAGCCTTAGCGAAAGGCTTCTTGAAGGGAAAGGTGTAACTCTGTGAGATGAATTAACAGAACACAGAGCAGTTTCTCAGAAAGCTTCTTTCCAGTTTTGAACGGAAGATATTTCCTTTTTCACCATAGCCCTCTATGGGCTTCCAAATATCCCTTTGCCAATTCCACAAGAACAGCCTTAGCGAAAGGCTTCTTGAAGGGAAAGATGTAACTCTGTGAGGTGAATTAACGGAACACAGAGCAGTTTCTCAGAAAGCTTGTTTCCAGTTTTGAACGGAAGATATTTCCTTTTTCACCATAGCCCTCTACGGGCTTCCAAATATCACATTGCCAATTCCACAAGAACAGCCTTAGAGAAAGGCTTCTTGAAGGGAAAGATGTAACTCTGTGAGATGAATTAACAGAACACAGAGCAGTTTCTCAGAAAGCTTCTTTCCAATGTTGAACGGAAGATATTTCCTTTTTCATCATATCCCTCTATGGGCTTCTAAATATCCCTTTTCCAATTCCACAACAACAGCCTTAGCGAAAGGCTTCTTGAAGGGAAAGATGCAACAGTATGAGATGAATTAACAGAACACAGAGCACTTTCTCAGAAAGCTTCTTTCCAGTTTTGAACGGAAGACATTTCCTTTTTCACCATAGCCCTCTATGGGCTTCCAAATATCCCTTTGCCAATTCCAAAAGAACAGCCTTAGCGAAAGACTTCTTGAAGGGAAAGATGTAACTCTGTGAGATGAATTAGCAGAACATAGAACAGTTTCTCAGAAAGCTTGTTTCCAGTTTTGAACGGAAGATATTTCCTTTTTCACCATAGCCCTCAATGCGCTTCCAAATATCCCTTGGCCAATTCCACAAGAACAGCCTTAGCGAAAGGCTTCTTGAAGGGAAAGATGAAACTCTGTGAGATGAATTAACAGAACACAGACAGGTTTCTCAGAAAGCTTCTTTCCAGTTTTGAACGGAAGATATTTCCTTTTTCACCATAGCCGTCTATGGGCTTCCAAATATCCCTTTTCGAATTCCACAAGAACAGCCTTAGCGAAAGGCTTCTTGAAGGGAAAGATGTAACTCTGTGAGATGAATTAACAGAACACTGAGCAGTTTCTCAGAAAGCTTCTTTCCAGTTTTGAACGGAAGATATTTCCTTTTTCACCATAGCCCTCTATGGGCTTCCAAATATCCCTTTGCCAATTCCACAAGAACAGCCTTAGCGAAAGGCTTCTTGAAGGGAAAGATGTAACTCTGTGAGATGAATTAACGGAACACAGAGCAGTTTCTCAGAAAGCTTCTTTCCAGTTTTGAACGGAAGATATTTCCTATTTCACCATAGCCCTCTATGGGCTTACAAATATCCCTTTGCCAATTCCACAGGAATAGCCTTAGCGAAAGGCTTCTTGAAGGGAAAGATGTAACTCTGTGAGATGAATTAACAGAACACAGAGCAGTTTCTCAGAAAGCTTCTTTCCAGTTTTGAACGGAAGATATTTCCTTTTTCACGATAGCCCTCTATGGGCTTCCAAATATCCCTTTGCCTATTCCACAAGAACCGACTCAGCGAAAGGCTTTTTGAAGGCAAAGATGTAACTTTGTGAGATGAATTAACAGAACACAGAGCAGTTTCTCAGAAAGCTTCTTTCCAGTTTTGAACGGAAGATATTTCCTTTTTCACGATAGCCCTCTATGGGCTTCCAAATATCCCTTTGCCAATTCCACCGGAACAGCCTTAGCGAAAGGCTTCTTGAAAGGAAAGATGTAACTCTGTGAGATGAATTAACAGAACACGGAGCAGTTTCTCAGAAAGCTTCTTTCCAGGTTTGAACGGAAGATATTTCCTTTTTCACCATAGCCCTCTATGGGCTTCCAAATATCCCTTTGCCAATTCCACAAGAACAGTCTTAGCGAAAGGCTTCTTGAAGGGAAAGATGTAACTCTGTGAGATGAATTAACACAATATAGAGCAGTTTCTCAGAAAGCTTCTTTCCAGTTTTGAACGGAAGGTATTTCCTTTTTCACCGTAGCCCTCTATGGGCTTCCAAATATCCCTTTGCCAATTCCACAAGAACAGCCTTAGCGAAAGGCTTCTTGAAGGGAAAGATGTAACTCTGTGAGATGAATTAACAGAACACAGAGCAGTTTCTCAGAAAGCTTGTTTCCAGTTTTCAACGGAAGATATTTCCTTTTTCACCATAGCACTCTATGGGCTTCCAAATATCCCTTTGCCAATTCCACAAGAACAGCCTTAGCGAAAGGCTTCTTCTAGGGAAACATGTAACTCTGTGAGATGAATTAAGAGAACACAGAGCAGTTTCTCAGAAAGCTTCTTTCCAGTTTTGAACGGAAGATATTTCCTTTTTCACCATAGCCCTCTATGGGCTTCCAAATATCCCTTTGCCAATTCCACAAGAACAGCCTTAGCGAAAGGCTTCTTGAAGGGAATGATGTAACTCTGTGAGATGAATTAACAGAACACAGAGCAGTTTCTCAGAAAGCTTCTTTCCAGGTTTGAACGGAAGATATTTCCTTTTTCACCATAGCCCTCTATGGGCTTCCAAATATCCCTTTGCCAATTCCACAAGAACAGCCTTAGCGAAAGGCTTCTTGAAGGGAAAGATGTAAGTCTGTGAGATGAATTAACAGAACACAGAGCAGTTTCTCAGAAAGCTTCTTTCCAGTTTTGAACGGAAGATATTTCCTTTTTCACCGTAGCCCTCTATGGGCTTCCAAATATCCCTTTGCCAATTCCACAAGAACAGCCTTAGCGAAAGGCTTCTTCAAGGGAAAGATGTAACTCTGTGAGATGAATTAACAGAACACAGAGTAGTTTCTCAAAAGCTTCTTTCCAGTTTTGAACCGATGATATTTCCTTTTTCAACATAGCCCTCTATGGGCTTCCAAATATCCCTTTGTCAATTGCACAAGAACAGCCTTAGCGAAAGGCTTCTTGAAATGAAAGATGTAACTCTGTGAGATGAATTAACAGAACACAGAGCAGTTTCTCAGAAAGCTTCTTTCCAGTTTTGAACGGAAGATATTTCCTTTTTCACCATAGCCCTCTATGGGCTTCCAAATATCCCTTTGCCAATTCCACAAGAACAGCCTTAGCGAAAGGCTTCTTGAAGGGAAAGATGTAACTCTGTGAGATGAATTAACAGAACACAGAGCAGTTTCTCAGAAAGCTTCTTTCCAGTTTTCAACGGAAGATATTTCCTTTTTCACCATAGCCCTCTATGGGCTTCCAAATATCCCTTTGCCAATTCCACAAGAACAGCCTTAGCGAAAGGCTTCTTGAAGGGAAAGATGTAACTCTGTGAGATGAATTAACAGAACACAGAGCAGTTTCTCAGAAAGCTTCTTTCCAGTTTTGAACGGAAGATATTTCCTTTTTCACCATAGCCCTCTATGGGCTTCCAAATATCCCTTTGCCAATTCCACAAGAACAGCCTTAGCGAAAGGCTTCTTGAAGGGAAAGATGAAACTCTGTGAGATGAATTAACAGAACACAGAGCAGTTTCTCAGAAAGCTTCTTTCCAGTTTTGAACGGAAGCTATTTCCTTTTTCACCATAGCCCTCTATGGGCTTCCAAATATCCCTTTGCCAATTCCACAAGAACAGCCTTAGCGAAAGGCTTCTTGAAGGGAAAGATGTAACTCTGTGAGATGAATTAACACAATATAGAGCAGTTTCTCAGAAAGCTTCTTTCCAGTTTTGAACGGAAGTTATTTCCTTTTTCACCGTAGCCCTCTATTTGCTTCCAAATATCCCTTTCCCAATTCCACAAGAACAGCCTTAGCGAAAGGCTTCTTGAAGGGAAAGATGTAACTCTGTGAGATGAATTAACAGAACACAGAGTTGTTTCTCAGAAAGCTTCTTTCCAGTTTTGAACCGATGATATTTCCTTTTTCACCATAGCCCTCTATGGGCTTCCAAATACCCCTTTGCCAATTGCACAAGAACAGCCTTAGCGAAAGGCTTCTTGAAGGGAAAGATGTAACTCTGTGAGATGAATTAACAGAACACAGAGCAGTTTCTCAGAAAGCTTCTTTCCAGTTTTGAACGTAAGATATTTCCTTTTTCACCATAGCCCTCTATGGGCTTCCAAATATCCCTTTGCCAATTCCACAAGAACAGCCTTAGCGAAAGGCTTCTTGAAGGGAAAGATGTAACTCTGTGAGATGAATTAACAGAACACAGAGCAGTTTCTCAGAAAGCTTCTTTCCAGTTTTGAACGGAAGATATTTCCTTTTTCAGCATAGCCCTCTATGGGCTTCCAAATATCCCTTTGCCAATTCCACAAGAACAGCCTTAGCGAAAGGCTTCTTGAAGGGAAAGATGTAACTCTGTGAGATGAATTAACACAGCATAGAGCAGTTTCTCAGAAAGCTTCTTTCCAGTTTTGAACGGAAGATATTTCCTTTTTCACCATAGCCCTCTATGGGCTTCCAAATATCCCTTTGCCAATTCCACAAGAACAGCCTTAGCGAAAGGCTTCTTGAAGGGAAAGATGTAACTCTGTGAGATGAATTAACAGAACACAGAGCAGTTTCTCAGAAAGCTTCTTTCCAGTTTTGAACGGAAGATATTTCCTTTTTCACCATAGCCCTCTATGGGCTTCCAAATATCCCTTTGCCAATTCCACAAGAACAGCCTTAGCGAAAGGCTTCTTGAAGGGAAAGATGTAACTCTGTGAGATGAATTAACAGAACACAGAGCAGTTTCTCAGAAAGCTTCCTTCCAGTTTTGAACGGAAGATATTTCCTTTTTCACCATAGCCCTCTATGGGCTTCCACATATCCCTTTGCCAATTCCACAAGAACAGCCTTATCGAAACGCTTCTTGGAGGGAAACATGTAACTCTGTGAGATGAATTAACAGAACACAGAGGAGTTTCTCAGAAAGCTTCTTTCCAGTTTTGAACGGAAGATATTTCCTTTTTCACCATAGCCCTCTATGGGCTTCCAAATATCCCTTTGCCAATTCCACCAGAACAGCCTTAGCGAAAGGCTTCTTGAAGGGAAAGATGGAACTCTGTGAGATGAATTAACAGAACACAGAGCAGTTTCTCAGAAAGCTTCTTTCCAGTTTTGAACGGAAAATATTTCCTTTTTCACCATAGCCCTCTATGGGCTTCCAAATATCCCTTTGCCAATTCCACAAGAACAGCCTTATCGAAAGACTTCTTGAAGGGAAAGATGTAACTCTGTGAGATGAATTAACAGAACACAGAGCAGTTTCTCAGAAAGCTTCTTTCCAGTTTTGAACGGAAGATATTTCCTTTTTCACCATAGCCCTCTATGGGCTTCCAAATATCCCTTTGCCAATTCCACAAGAACAGCCTTAGCGAAAGGCTTCTTGAAGGGAAACATGTAACTCTGTGAGATGAATTAACAGAACACAGAGCAGTTTCTCAGAAAGCTTCTTTCCAGGTTTGAACGGAAGATATTTCCTTTTTCAGCATAGCCCTCTATGGGCTTCCAAATATCCCTCTGCCAATTCCACAAGAACAGCCTTAGCGAAAGGCCTCTTGAAGGGAAAGATGTAACTCTGTGAGATGAATTAACAGAACACAGAGCAGTTTCTCAGAAAGGTTCTTTCCAGTTTTGAACGGAAGTTATTTCCTTTTTCACCGTAGCCCTCTATGGGCTTCCAAATATCCCTTTGCCAATTCCACCAGAACAGCCTTAGCGAAAGGCTTCTTGAAGGGAAAGATGTAACTCTGTGAGATGAATTAACAGAACACAGAGTTGTTTCTCAGAAAGCTTCTTTCCAGTTTTGAACCGATGATATTTCCTTTTTCACCATAGCCCTCTATGGGCTTCCAAATATCCCTTTGCCAATTGCACAAGAACAGCCTTAGCGAAAGGCTTCTTGAAGGGAAAGATGTAACTCTGTGAGATGAATTAACAGAACACAAAGCAGTTTCTCAGAAAGCTTCTTTCCAGTTTTGAACGGAAGATATTTCCTTTTTCACCATAGCCCTCTATGGGCTTCCAAATATCCCTTTGCCAATTCCACAAGAACAGCCTTAGCGAAAGGCTTCTTGAAGGGAAAGATGTAAGTCTGTGAGATGAATTAACAGAACACAGAGCAGTTTCTCAGAAAGCTTCTTTGCAGTTTTGAACGGAAGATATTTCGTTTTTCACCATAGCCTTCTATGGGCTTCCAAATATCCCTTTGCCATTTCCGCAAGAACAGCCTTAGCGAAAGGCTTCTTGAAGGGAAAGATGTAACTCTGTGAGATGAATTAACAGAACACACAGCAGTTTCTCAGAAAGCTTCTTTCCAGTTTTGAACGGAAGATATTTCCTTTTTCACCATAGCCCTGTATGGGCTTCCAAATATCCCTTTGCCAATTCCACAAGAACAGCCTTAGCGAAAGGCTTCTTGAAGGGAAAGATGTAACTCTGTGAGATGAATTAACAGAACACAGAGCAGTTTCTCAGAAAGCTTCTTTCCAGTTTTGAACGGAAGATATTTCCTTTTTCACCGTAGCCCTCTATGGGCTTCCAAATATCCCTTTGCCAATTCCACAAGAACAGCCTTAGCGAAAGGCTTCTTGAAGGGAAAGATGTAACTCTGTGAGATGAATTAACAGAACACAGAGCAGTTTCTCAGAAAGCTTCTTTGCAGTTTTGAACGGAAGATATTTCGTTTTTCACCATAGCCTTCTATGGGCTTCCAAATATCCCTTTGCCATTTCCGCAAGAACAGCCTTAGCGAAAGGCTTCTGGAGGGGAAAGAATTAACTCTGTGAGATGAATTAACAGAACACAGAGCAGTTTCTCAGAAAGCTTCTTTCCAGTTTTGAACGGAAGATATTTCCTTTTTCACCATAGCCATCTATGGGCTTCCAAATATCCCTATGCCAATTCCACAAGAACAGCCTTAGCGAAAGGCTTCTTGAAGGGAAAGATGTAACTCCGTGAGATGAATTAACACAGCATAGAGCAGTTTCTCAGAAAGCTTCTTTCCAGTTTTGAACGGAAGATATTTCCTTTTTCACCATAGCCCTCTATGGGCTTCCAAATATCCCTTTGCCAATTCCACAAGAACAGCCTTAGCGAAAGGCTTCTTGAAGGGAAAGATGTAACTCTGTGAGATGAATTAACAGAACACAGAGCAGTTTCTCAGAAAGCTTCTTTCCAGTTTTGAACGGAAGATATTTCATTTTTCACCATAGCCTTCTATGGGCTTCCAAATATCCCTTTGCCATTTCCGCAAGAACAGCCTTAGCGATAGGCTTCTTGAAGGGAAAGAATTAACTCTGTGAGATGAATTAACAGAACACAGAGCAGTTTCTCAGAAAGCTTCTTTCCAGTTTTGAACGGAAGATATTTCCTTTTTCACCATAGCCATCTATGGGCTTCCAAATATCCCTATGCCAATTCCACAAGAACAGCCTTAGCGAAAGGCTTCTTGAAGGGAAAGATGTAACTCTGTGAGATGAATTAACAGAACACAGAGCAGTTTCTCAGAAAGCTTCTTTCCAGTTTTGAACGGAAGATATTTCCTTTTTCACCATAGCCCTCTATGGGCTTCCAAATATCCCTTTGCCAATTCCACAAGAACAGCATTAGCGAAAGGCTTCTTGAAGGGAAAGATGTAACTCTGTGAGATGAATTCACAGAACACAGAGCAGTTTCTCCGAAAGCTTCTTTCCAGTTTTGAACGGAAGATATTTCCTTTTTCACCATAGCCCTCTATGGGCTTCCAAATATCCCTTTGCCAATTCCACAAGAACAGCCTTAGCGAAAGGCTTCTTGAAGGGAAAGATGTAACTCTGTGAGATGACTTAACAGAACACAGAGCAGTTTCTCAGAAAGCTTCTTTCCAGGTTTGAACGGAAGATATTTCCTTTTTCACCATAGCCATCTATGGGCTTCCAAATATCCCTATGCCAATTCCACAAGAACAGCCTTAGCGAAAGGCTTCTTGAAGGGAAAGATGTAACTCTGTGAGATGAATTAACAGAACACAGAGCAGTTTCTCAGAAAGCTTCTTTCCAGTTTTGAACGGAAGATATTTCCTTTTTCACCATAGCCCTCTATGGGCTTCCAAATATCCCTTTGCCAATTCCACAAGAACAGCATTAGCGAAAGGCTTCTTGAAGGGAAAGATGTAACTCTGTGAGATGAATTAACAGAACACAGAGCATTTTCTCAGAAAGCTTCTTTCCAGTTTTGAACGGAAGATATTTCCTTTTTCACCATAGCCCTCTATGGGCTTCCAAATATCCCTTTGCCAATTCCACAAGAACAGCCTTAGCGAAACGCTTCTTGAAGGGAAAGATGTAACTCTGTGAGATGACTTAACAGAACACAGAGCAGTTTCTCAGAAAGCTTCTTTCCAGGTTTGAACGGAAGATATTTCCTTTTTCACCATAGCCCTCTATGGGCTTCCAAATATCCCTTTGCCAATTCCACAAGAACAGCCTTAGCGAAAGGCTTCTTGAAGGGAAAGATGTAACTCTGTGAGATGAATTAACAGAACACAGAGCAGTTTCTCAGAAAGCTTCCTTCCAGTTTTGAACGGAAGTTATTTCCTTTTTCACCATAGCCCTCTATTTGCTTCCAAATATCCCTTTGCCAATTCCACAAGAACAGCCTTAGCGAAAGGCTTCTTGAAGGGAAAGATGTAACCCTGTGAGATGAATTAACAGAACACAGAGTTGTTTCTCAGAAAGCTTCTTTCCAGTTTTGAACCGATGATATTTCCTTTTTCACCATAGCCCTCTATGGGCTTCCAAATATCCCTTTGCCAATTGCACAAGAACAGACTTAGCGAAAGGCTTCTTGAAGGGAAAGATGTAACTCTGTGAGATGAATTAACAGAACACAGAGCAGTTTCTCAGAAAGCTTCTTTCCAGTTTTGAACGGAAGATATTTACTTTTTCACCATAGCCCTTTATGGGCTTCCAAATATCCCTTTGCCAATTCCACAAGAACAGCCTTAGCGAAAGGCTTCTTGAAGTGAAAGATGTAACTCTGTGAGATGAATTAACAGAACACAGAGCAGTTTCTCAGAAAGCTTCTTTCCAGTTTTGAACGGAAGATATTTCCTTTTTCACCATAGCCCTCTATGGGCTTCCAAATATCCCTTTGGCAATTCCACAAGAACAGCCTTAGCGAAAGGCTTCTTGAAGGGAAAGATGTAACTCTGTGAGATGAATTAACAGAACACACAGCAGTTTCTCAGAAAGCTTCTTTCCAGTTTTGAACGGAAGATATTTCCTTTTTCACCATAGCCGTCTATGGGCTTCCAAATCTCCCTTTGCCAATTCCACAAGAACAGCCTTAGCGAAAGGCTTCTTGAAGGGAAAGATGTAACTCTGTGAGATGAATTAACAGAACACAGAGCAGTTTCGCAGAAAGCTTCTTTCCAGTTTTGAACGGAAGATATTTCCTTTTTCACCATAGCCCTCTATGGGCTTCCAAATATCCCTTTGCCAATTCCACAAGAACAGCCTTAGCGAAACGCTTCTTGAAGGGAAAGATGTAACTCTGTGAGATGACTTAACAGAACACAGAGCAGTTTCTCAGAAAGCTTCTTTCCAGGTTTGAACGGAAGATATTTCCTTTTTCACCATAGCCCTCTATGGGCTTCCAAATATCCCTTTGCCAATTCCACAAGAACAGCCTTAGCGAAAGGCTTCTTGAAGGGAAAGATGTAACTCTGTGAGATGAATTAACAGAACACAGAGCAGTTTCTCAGAAAGCTTCTTTCCAGTTTTGAACGGAAGTTATTTCCTTTTTCACCGTAGCCCTCTATTTGCTTCCAAATATCCCTTTGCCAATTCCACAAGAACAGCCTTAGCGAAAGGCTTCTTGAAGGGAAAGATGTAACTCTGTGAGATGAATTAACAGAACACAGAGTTGTTTCTCAGAAAGCTTCTTTCCAGTTTTGAACCGATGATATTTCCTTTTTCACCATAGCCCTCTATGGGCTTCCAAATATCCCTTTGCCAATTGCACAAGAACAGCCTTAGCGAAAGGCTTCTTGAAGGGAAAGATGTAACTCTGTGAGATGAATTAACAGAACACAGAGCAGTTTCTCAGAAAGCTTCTTTCCAGTTTTGAACGGAAGATATTTACTTTTTCACCATAGCCCTCTATGGGCTTCCAAATATCCCTTTGCCAATTCCACAAGAACAGCCTTAGCGAAAGGCTTCTTGAAGTGAAAGATGTAACTCTGTGAGATGAATTAACAGAACACAGAGCAGTTTCTCAGAAAGCTTCTATCCAGTTTTGAACGGAAGATATTTCCTTTTTCACCATAGCCCTCTATGGGCTTCCAAATATCCCTTTGCCAATTCCACAAGAACAGCCTTATCGAAAGACTTCTTGAAGGGAAAGATGTAACACTGTGAGATGAATTAACAGAACACAGAGCAGTTTCTCAGAAAGCTTGTTTCCAGTTTTGAACGGAAGATATTTCCTTTTTCACCATAGCCCTCTATGGGCTTCCACATATCCCTTTGCCAATTCCACAAGAACAGCCTTAGCGAAACGCTTCCTGGAGGCAAACATGTAACTCTGTGAGATGAATTAACAGAACACAGAGCAGTTTCTCAGAAAGCTTCTTTCCAGTTTTGAACGGAAGATATTTCCTTTTTCACCATAGCCCTCTATGGGCTTCCAAATATCCCTTTGCCAATTCCACAAGAACAGCCTTAGCGAAAGGCTTCTTGAAGGGAAATATGTAACTCTGTGAGATGAATTAACAGAACACAGAGCAGTTTCTCAGAAAGCTTCTTTCCAGTTTTGAACGGAAGATATTTCCTTTTTCACCATAGCCCTCTATGGGCTTCCAAATATCCCTTTGCCAATTCCACAAGAACAGCCTTAGCGAAAGGCTTCTTGAAGGGAAAGATGTAACTCTGTGAGATGAATTAACAGAACACAGAGCAGTTTCTCAGAAAGCTTCTTTCCAGTTTTGAACGGAAGTTATTTCCTTTTTCACCATAGCCCTCTATGGGTTCCAAATATCCCTTTGCCAATTCCACAAGAACAGCCTTAGCGAAAGGCTTCTTGAAGGGAAAGATGTAACTCTGTGAGATGAATTAACAGAACACATAGCAGTTTCTCAGAAAGCTTCTTTCCAGTTTTGAACGGAAGATATTTCCTTTTTCACCGTAGCCCTCTATGGGCTTCCAAATATCCCTTTGCCAATTCCACAAGAACAGCCTTAGCGAAAGGCTTCTTGAAGGGAAAGATGTAACTCTGTGAGATGAATTAACAGAACACAGAGCAGTTTCTCAAAAAGCTTCTTTCCAGGTTTGAACGGAAGATATTTCCTTTTTCACCATAGCCCTCTAAGGGCTTCCAAATATCCCTCTGCCAATTCCACAAGAACAGCCTTAGCGAAAGGCTTCTTGAAGGGAAAGATGTAACTCTGTGAGATGAATTAACAGAACACAGAGCAGTTTCTCAGAAAGCTTCTTTCCAGTTTTGAATGGAAGTTATTTCCTTTTTCACCATAGCCCTCTATGGGCTTCCAAATATCCCTTTGCCAATTCCACAAGAACAGCCTTAGCGAAAGGCTTCTTGAAGGGAAAGATGTAACTCTGTGAGATGAATTAACAGAACACAGAGCAGTTTCTCAAAAAGCTTCTTTCCAGGTTTGAACGGAAGATATTTCCTTTTTCACCATAGCCCTCTAAGGGCTTCCAAATATCCCTTTGCCAATTCCACAAGAACAGCCTTAGCGAAAGGCTTCTTGAAGGGAAAGATGTAACTCTGTGAGATGAATTAACAGAACACAGAGCAGTTTCTCAGAAAGCTTCTTTCCAGTTTTGAATGGAAGTTATTTCCTTTTTCACCATAGCCCTCTATGGGCTTCCAAATATCCCTTTGCCAATTCTACAAGAACAGCCTTAGCGAAAGGCTTCTTGAAGGGAAATATGTAACTCTGTGAGATGAACTAACAGAACACAGAGCAGTTTCTCAGAAAGCTACTTTCCAGTTTTGAACGGAAGATATTTCCTTTTTCACCATAGCCCTCTATGGGCTTCCAAATATCCCTTTGCCAATTCCACAAGAACAGCCTTAGCGAAAGGCTTCTTGAAGGGAAGGATGAAACTCTGTGAGATGAATTAACACAGCATAGAGCAGTTTCTCAGAAAGCTTCTTTCCAGTTTTGAATGGAAGATATTTCCTTTTTCACCGTAGCCCTCTATGGGCTTCCAAATATCCCTTTGCCAATTCCACAAGAACAGCCTTAGCGAAAGGCTTCTTGAAGGGAAAGATGTAACTCTGTGAGATGAATTAAAAGAACACAGAGCAGTTTCTCAAAAAGCTTCTTTCCAGGTTTGAACGGAAGATATTTCCTTTTTCACCATAGCCCTCTAAGGGCTTCCAAATATCCCTTTGCCAATTCCACAAGAACAGCCTTAGCGAATGGCTTCTTGAAGGGAAAGATGTAACTCTGTGAGATGAATTAACAGAACACAGAGGAGTTTCTCAGAAAGCTTCTTTCCAGTTTTGAATGGAAGTTATTTCCTTTTTCACCGTAGCCCTCTATGGGCTTCCAAATATCCCTTTGCCAATTCCACAAGAACAGCCTTAGCGAAAGGCTTCTTGAAGGGAAATATGTAACTCTGTGAGATGAACTAACAGAACACAGAGCAGTTTCTCAGAAAGCTTCTTTCCAGTTTTGAACGGAAGATATTTCCTTTTTCACCATAGCCCTCTATGGGCTTCCAAATATCCCTTTGCCAATTCCACAAGAACAGCCTTAGCGAAAGGCTTCTTGAAGGGAAGGATGTAACTCTGTGAGATGAATTAACACAGCATAGAGCAGTTTCTCAGAAAGCTTCTTTCCAGTTTTGAATGGAAGATATTTCCTTTTTCACCATAGCCCTCTATGGGCTTCCAAATATCCCTTTGCCAATTCCACAAGAACAGCCTTAGCGAAAGTCTTCTTGAAGGGAAAGATGTAACTCTGTGAGATGAATTAACAGAACACAGAGCAGTTTCTCAGAAAGCTTCTTTCCAGTGTTAAACGGAAGATATTTCCTTTTTCACCATAGCCCTCTATGGGCTTCGAAATATCCCTTTGCCAATTCCACAAGAACAGCCTTAGCGAAAGACTTCTTGAAGGGAAAGATGTAACTCTGTGAGATGAATTAACAGAACACAGAGCAGTTTCTCAGAAAGCTTCTTTCCAGTTTTGAACGGAAGATAGTTCCTTTTTCACCATAGCCCTCTATGGGCTTCCAAATATCCCTTTGCAAATTCCACAAGAACAGCCGTAGCGAAAGGCTTCTTGAAGGCAAAGATGTAAATCTGTGAGATGAATTAACAGAACACAGAGCAGTTTCTCAGAAAGCTTCTTTCCAGTTTTGAACGGAAGATATTTCCTTTTTCACCATAGCCCTCTGTGGTCTTCCAAATATCATTTTGCCAATTGCACAAGAACAGCCTTAGCGAAAGGCTTCTTGAAGGGAAAGATGTAACTCTGTGAGATGAATTAAGAGAACACAGAGCAGTTTCTCAGAAAGCTTTTTTCCAATTTTGAACGGAAGATATTTCCTTTTCACCATAGCCCTCTATGGGCTTCCAAATATCCCTTTGCCAATTCCACAAGAAGAGCCTTAGCGAAAGGCTTCTTGACGGGAAAGATGTAATTCTGTGAGGTGAATTAACAGAACACAGAGCAGTTTCTCAGAAAGCTTCTTTCCAGATTTGAGCGGAAGATATTTCCTTTTTCACCATAGCCCTCTATGGGCTTCCAAATATCCCTTTGCCAATTCCAAAAGAACAGCCTTAGCGAAAGGCTTCTTGAAGGGAAAGATGTAACTCTGTGAGATGAATTAACAGAACACAAAGCAGTTTCTCAGAGAGCTTCTTTCCAGTTTTGAACGGAAGATTTTTCCTTTTTCACCATAGCCCTCTATGGGCTTCCAAATATCCCTTTGCCAATTCCACAAGAACAGCCTTAGCGAAAGGCTTCTTGAAGGGAGAGATGTAACTCTGTGAGATGAATTAACAGAACACAGAGCAGTTTCTCAGAAAGCTTCTTTGCAGTTTTGAACGGAAGATATTTCCTTTTTCACCATAGCCCTCTATGGGCTTCCAAATATCCCTTTGCCAATTGCACAAGAACAGCCTTAGCGAAAGGCTTCTTGGAGGGAAAGATGTAACTCTGTGAGATGAATTAACAGAACACAGAGCAGTTTCTCAGAAAGCTTCTTTCCAGTTTTGAACGGAAGATATTTCCTTTTTCACCATAGCCCTCTATGGGCTTCCAAATATCCCTTTGCCAATTCCACAAGAACAGCCTTAGTGAAAGGCTTCTTGAAGGGAAAGATGTAACTCTGTTAGATGAATTAACAGAACACAGAGCAGTTTCTCAGAAAGCTTCTTTCCAGTTTTGAACGGAAGATATTTCCTTTTTCACCATAGCCCTCTATGGGCTTCCAAATATCCCTTTGCCAATTCCACAAGAACAGCCTTAGCGAAAGGCTTCTTGAAGGGAAAGATGTAACTCTGTGAGATTAATTAACAGAACACAGAGCAGTTTCTCAGAAAGCTTCTTTCCAGTTTTGAACGGAAGATAATTCCTTTTTCACCATAGCCCTCTATGGGCTTCCAAATATCCCTTTGCCAATTGCACAAGAACAGCCTTAGCGAAAGGCTTCTTGAAGGGAAAGATGTAACTCTGTGAGATGAATTAAGAGAACACAGAGCAGTTTCTCAGAAAGCTTTTTTCCAGTTTTGAACGGAAGATATTTCCTTTTTCACCATAGCCCTCTATGGGCTTCCAAATATCCCTTTGCCAATTCCACAAGAACAGCCTTAGCGAAAGGCTTCTTGACGGGAAAGATGTAATTCTGTGAGGTGAATTAACAGAACACAGAGCAGTTTCTCAGAAAGCTTCTTTCCAGTTTTGAACTTAAGGTATTTCCTTTTTCACCATAGCCCTCTATGGGCTTCCAAATATCCCTTTGCCAATTCCAAAAGAACAGCCTTAGCGAAAGGATTCTTGAAGGGAAAGATGTAACGCTGTGAGATGAATTAACAGAACACAGAGCAGTTTCTCAGAAAGCTTCTTTGCAGTTTTGAACGGAAGATATTTCGTTTTTCAACATAGCCTTCTATGGGCTTCCAAATATCCCTTTGCCATTTCCGCAAGAACAGCCTTAGCGAAAGGCTTCTGGAAGGGAAAGAATTAACTCTGTGAGATGAATTAACAGAACACAGAGCAGTTTCTCAGAAAGCTTCTTTCCAGTTTTGAACGGAAGATATTTCCTTTTTCACCATAGCCATCTATGGGCTTCCAAATATCCCTATGCCAATTCCACAAGAACAGCCTTAGCGAAAGGCTTCTTGAAGGGAAAGATGTAACTCTGTGAGATGAATTAACAGAACACAGAGCAGTTTCTCAGAAAGCTTCTTTCCAGTTTTGAACGGAAGATATTTCCTTTTTCACCATAGCCCTCTATGGGCTTCCAAATATCCCTTTGCCAATTCCACAAGAACAGCCTTAGCGAAAGGCTTCTTGAAAGGAAAGATGTAACTCTGTGAGATGAATTAACAGAACACAGAGCAGTTTCTCAGAAAGCTTCTTTCCAGTTTTGAACGGAAGATATTTCCTTTTTCACCATAGCCCTCTATGGGCTTCCAAATATCCCTTTGCCAATTCCACAAGAACAGCCTTAGCGAAACGCTTCTTGAAGGGAAAGATGTAACTCTGTGAGACGACTTAACAGAACACAGAGCAGTTTCTCAGAAAGCTTCTTTCCAGGTTTGAACGGAAGATATTTCCTTTTTCACCATAGCCCTCTATGGGCTTCCAAATATCCCTTTGCCAATTCCACAAGAACAGCCTTAGCGAAAGGCTTCTTGAAGGGAAAGATGTAACTCTGTGAGATGATTTAACAGAACACAGAGCAGTTTCTCAGAAAGCTTCCTTCCAGTTTTGAACGGAAGTTATTTCCTTTTTCACCGTAGCCCTCTATTTGCTTCAAATATCCCTTTTCCAATTCCACAAGAACAGCCTTAGCGAAAGGCTTCTTGAAGGGAAAGATGTAACCCTGTGAGATGAATTAACAGAACACAGAGTTGTTTCTCAGAAAGCTTCTTTCCAGTTTTGAACCGATGATATTTCCTTTTTCACCATAGCCCTCTATGGGCTTCCAAATATCATTTGCCAATTGCACAAGAACAGCCTTAGCGAAAGGCTTCTTGAAGGGAAAGATGTAACTCTGTGAGATGAATTAACACAGCATAGAGCAGTTTCTCAGAAAGCTTCTTTCCAGTTTTGAACGGAAGATATTTCCTTTTTCACCATAGCCCTCTATGGGCTTCCAAATATCCCTTTGCCAATTCCACAAGAACAGCCTTAGCGAAAGGCTTCTTGAAGGGAAAGATGTAACTCTGTGAGATGAATTAACAGAACACAGAGCAGTTTCTCAGAAAGCTTCTTTCCAGTTTTGAACGGAAGATATTTCGTTTTTCACCATAGCCTTCTATGGGCTTCCAAATATCCCTTTGCCATTTCCGCAAGAACAGCCTTAGCGAAAGGCTTCTTGAAGGGAAAGAGTTAACTTTGTGAGATGAATTAACAGAACACAGAGCAGTTTCTCAGAAAGCTTCTTTCCAGTTTTGAACGGAAGATATTTCCTTTTTCACCATAGCCATCTATGGGCTTCCAAATATCCCTATGCCAATTCCACAAGAACAGCCTTAGCGAAAGGCTTCTTGAAGGGAAAGATGTAACTCTGTGAGATGAATTAACAGAACACAGAGCAGTTTCTCAGAAAGCTTCTTTCCAGTTTTGAAGGGAAGATATTTCCTTTTTCACCATAGCCCTCTATGGCCTTCCAAATATCCCTTTGCCAATTCCCCAAGAACAGCCTTAGCGAAAGGCTTCTTGAAGGGAAAGATGTAACTCTGTGAGATGAATTAACAGAACACAGAGCAGTTTCTCAGAAAGCTTCTTTCCAGTTTTGAACGGAAGATATTTCCTTTTTCACCATAGCCCTCTATGGGCTTCCAAATATCCCTTTGCCAATTCCACAAGAACAGCCTTAGCGAAACGCTTCTTGAAGGGAAAGATGTAACTCTGTGAGATGACTTAACAGAACACAGAGCAGTTTCTCAGAAAGCTTCTTTCCAGGTTTGAACGGAAGATATTTCCTTTTTCACCATAGCCCTCTATGGGCTTCCAAATATCCCTTTGCCAATTCCACAAGAACAGCCTTAGCGAAAGGCTTCTTGAAGGGAAAGATGTAACTCTGTGAGATGAATTAACAGAACACAGAGCAGTTTCTCAGAAAGCTTCCTTCCAGTTTTGAACGGAAGTTATTTCCTTTTTCACCGTAGCCCTCTATTTGCTTCAAATATCCCTTTGCCAATTCCACAAGAACAGCCTTAGCGAAAGGCTTCTTGAAGGGAAAGATGTAACTCTGTGAGATGAATTAACAGAACACAGAGTTGTTTCTCAGAAAGCTTCTTTCCAGTTTTGAACCGATGATATTTCCTTTTTCACCATAGCCCTCTATGGGCTTCCAAATATCCCTTTGCCAATTGCACAAGAACAGCCTTAGCGAAAGGCTTCTTGAAGGGAAAGATGTAACTCTGTGAGATGAATTAACACAGCATTGAGCAGTTTCTCAGAAAGCTTCTTTCCAGTTTTGAACGGAAGATATTTCCATTTTCACCATAGCCCTCTATGGGCTTCCAAATATCCCTTTGCCAATTCCACAAGAACAGCCTTAGCGAAAGGCTTCTTGAAGGGAAAGATGTAACTCTGTGAGATGAATTAACAGAACACAGAGCAGTTTCTCAGAAAGCTTCTTTCCAGTTTTGAACGGAAGATATTTCGTTTTTCACCATAGCCTTCTATGGGCTTCCAAATATCCCTTTGCCATTTCCGCAAGAACAGCCTTAGCGAAAGGCTTCTTGAAGGGAAAGAATTAACTCTGTGAGATGAATTAACAGAACACAGAGCAGTTTCTCAGAAAGCTTCTTTCCAGTTTTGAACGGAAGATATTTCCTTTTTCACCATAGCCATCTATGGGCTTCCAAATATCCCTATGCCAATTCCACAAGAACAGCCTTAGCGAAAGGCTTCTTGAAGGGAAAGATGTAACTCTGTGAGATGAATTAACAGAACACAGAGCACTTTCTCAGAAAGCTTCTTTCCAGTTTTGAACGGAAGATATTTCCTTTTTCACCATAGCCCTCTATGGGCTTCCAAATATCCCTTTGCAAATTCCACAAGAACAGCCTTAGCGAAAGGCTTCTTGAAGGGAAAGATGTAACTCTGTGAGATGAATTAACAGAACACAGAGCAGTTTCTCAGAAAGCTTCTTTCCAGTTTTGAACGGAAGATATTTCCTTTGTCACCATAGCCCTCTATCGGCTTCCAAATATCCCTTTGCCAATTCCACAAGAACAGCATTAGCGAAACGCTTCTTGAAGGGAAAGATGTAACTCTGTGAGATGACTTAACAGAACACAGAGCAGTTTCTCAGAAAGCTTCTTTCCAGGTTTGAACGGAAGATATTTCCTTTTTCACCATAGCCCTCTATGGGCTTCCAAATATCCCTTTGCCAATTCCACAAGAACAGCCTTAGCGAAAGGCTTCTTGAAGGGAAAGATGTAACTCTGTGAGATGAATTAACAGAACACAGAGCAGTTTCTCAGAAAGCTTCCTTCCAGTTTTGAACGGAAGTTATTTCCTTTTTCACCGTAGCCCTCTATTTGCTTCCAAATATCCCTTTGCCAATTCCACAAGAACAGCCTTAGCGAAAGGCTTCTTGAAGGGAAAGATGTAACTCTGTGAGATGAATTAACAGAACACAGAGTTGTTTCTCAGAAAGCTTCTTTCCAGTTTTGAACCGATGATATTTCCTTTTTCACCATAGCCCTCTATGGGCTTCCAAATATCCCTTTGCCAATTGCACAAGAACAGCCTTAGCGAAAGGCTTCTTGAAGGGAAAGATGTAACTCTGTGAGATGAATTAACAGAACACAGAGCAGTTTCTCAGAAAGCTTCTTTCCAGTTTTGAACGGAAGATATTTACTTTTTCACCATAGCCCTTTATGGGCTTCCAAATATCCCTTTGCCAATTCCACAAGAACAGCCTTAGCGAAAGGCTTCTTGAAGTGAAAGATGTAACTCTGTGAGATGAATTCACAGAACACAGAGCAGTTTCTCAGAAAGCTTCTTTCCAGTTTTGAACGGAAGATATTTCCTTTTTCACCGTAGCCCTCTATGGGCTTCCAAATATCCCTTTGCCAATTCCACAAGAACAGCCTTAGCGAAAGGCTTCTTGAAGGGAAAGATGTAACTCTGTGAGATGAATTAACAGAACACAGAGCAGTTTCTCAGAAAGCTTCTTTCCAGTTTTGAACGGAAGATATTTCCTTTTTCACCATAGCCGTCTATGGGCTTCCAAATCTCCCTTTGCCAATTCCACAAGAACAGCCTTAGCGAAAGGCTTCTTGAAGGGAAAGATGTAACTCTGTGAGATGAATTAACAGAACACAGAGCAGTTTCTCAGAAAGCTTCTTTCCAGTTTTGAACGGAAGATATTTCCTTTTTCACCATAGCCCTCTATGGGCTTCCAAATATCCCTTTGCCAATTCCACAAGAACAGCCTTAGCGAAACGCTTCTTGAAGGGAAAGATGTAACTCTGTGAGATGACTTAACAGAACACAGAGCAGTTTCTCAGAAAGCTTCTTTCCAGGTTTGAACGGAAGATATTTCCTTTTTCACCATAGCCCTCTATGGGCTTCCAAATATCCCTTTGCCAATTCCACAAGAACAGCCTTAGCGAAAGGCTTCTTGAAGGGAAAGATGTAACTCTGTGAGATGAATTAACAGAACACAGAGCAGTTTCTCAGAAAGCTTCTTTCCAGTTTTGAACGGAAGTTATTTCCTTTTTCACCGTAGCCCTCTATTTGCTTCCAAATATCCCTTTGCCAATTCCACAAGAACAGCCTTAGCGAAAGGCTTCTTGAAGGGAAAGATGTAACTCTGTGAGATGAATTAACAGAACACAGAGTTGTTTCTCAGAAAGCTTCTTTCCAGTTTTGAACCGATGATATTTCCTTTTTCACCATAGCCCTCTATGGGCTTCCAAATATCCCTTTGCCAATTGCACAAGAACAGCCTTAGCGAAAGGCTTCTTGAAGGGAAAGATGTAACTCTGTGAGATGAATTAACAGAACACAGAGCAGTTTCTCAGAAAGCTTCTTTCCAGTTTTGAACGGAAGATATTTCCTTTTTCACCATAGCCCTCTATGGGCTTCCAAATATCCCTTTGCCAATTCCACAAGAACAGCCTTAGCGAAACGCTTCTTGAAGGGAAAGATGTAACTCTGTGAGATGACTTAACAGAACACAGAGCAGTTTCTCAGAAAGCTTCTTTCCAGGTTTGAACGGAAGATATTTCCTTTTTCACCATAGCCCTCTATGGGCTTCCAAATATCCCTTTGCCAATTCCACAAGAACAGCCTTAGCGAAAGGCTTCTTGAAGGGAAAGATGTAACTCTGTGAGATGAATTAACAGAACACAGAGCAGTTTCTCAGAAAGCTTCCTTCCAGTTTTGAACGGAAGTTATTTCCTTTTTCACCGTAGCCCTCTATTTGCTTCAAATATCCCTTTGCCAATTCCACAAGAACAGCCTTAGCGAAAGGCTTCTTGAAGGGAAAGATGTAACTCTGTGAGATGAATTAACAGAACACAGAGTTGTTTCTCAGAAAGCTTCTTTCCAGTTTTGAACCGATGATATTTCCTTTTTCACCATAGCCCTCTATGGGCTTCCAAATATCCCTTTGCCAATTGCACAAGAACAGCCTTAGCGAAAGGCTTCTTGAAGGGAAAGATGTAACTCTGTGAGATGAATTAACACAGCATTGAGCAGTTTCTCAGAAAGCTTCTTTCCAGTTTTGAACGGAAGATATTTCCATTTTCACCATAGCCCTCTATGGGCTTCCAAATATCCCTTTGCCAATTCCACAAGAACAGCCTTAGCGAAAGGCTTCTTGAAGGGAAAGATGTAACTCTGTGAGATGAATTAACAGAACACAGAGCAGTTTCTCAGAAAGCTTCTTTCCAGTTTTGAACGGAAGATATTTCGTTTTTCACCATAGCCTTCTATGGGCTTCCAAATATCCCTTTGCCATTTCCGCAAGAACAGCCTTAGCGAAAGGCTTCTTGAAGGGAAAGAATTAACTCTGTGAGATGAATTAACAGAACACAGAGCAGTTTCTCAGAAAGCTTCTTTCCAGTTTTGAACGGAAGTTATTTCCTTTTTCACCATAGCCCTCTATGGGCTTCCAAATATCCCTATGCCAATTCCACAAGAACAGCCTTAGCGAAAGGCTTCTTGAAGGGAAAGATGTAACTCTGTGAGATGAATTAACAGAACACAGAGCAGTTTCTCAGAAAGCTTCTTTCCAGTTTTGAACGGAAGATATTTTCTTTTTCACCATAGCCCTCTATGGGCTTCCAAATATCCCTTTGCCAATTCCACAAGAACAGCCTTAGCGAAAGGCTTCTTGAAGGGAAAGATGTAACTCTGTGAGATGAATTAACAGAACACAGAGCAGTTTCTCAGAAAGCTTCTTTCCAGGTTTGAACGGAAGATATTTCCTTTTTCACCGTAGCCCTCTATGGGCTTCCAAATATCCCTTTGCCTATTCCAGAAGAACAGCCTTAGCGAAAGGCTTCTTGAAGGGAAAGATGTAACTCTGTGAGATGAATTAACAGAACACAGAGCAGTTTCTCAAAAAGCTTCTTTCCAGGTTTGAACGGAAGATATTTCCTTTTTCACCATAGCCCTCTAAGGGCTTCCAAATATCCCTTTGCCAATTCCACAAGAACAGCCTTAGCGAAAGGCTTCTTGAAGTGAAAGATGTAACTCTGTGAGATGAATTCACAGAACACAGAGCAGTTTCTCAGAAAGCTTCTTTCCAGTTTTGAATGGAAGTTATTTCCTTTTTCACCGTAGCCCTCTATGGGCTTCCAAATATCCCTTTGCCAATTCCACAAGAACAGCCTTAGCGAAAGGCTTCTTGAAGGGAATGATGTAACTCTGTGAGATGAACTAACAGAACACAGAGCAGTTTCTCAGAAAGCTTCTTTCCAGTTTTGAACGGAAGATATTTCCTTTTTCACCATAGCCCTCTATGGGCTTCCAAATATCCCTTTGCCAATTCCACAAGAACAGCCTTAGCGAAAGGCTTCTTGAAGGGAAAGATGTAACTCTGTGAGATGAATTAACACAGCATAGAGCAGTTTCTCAAAAAGCTTCTTTCCAGTTTTGAATGGAAGATATTTCCTTTTTCACCATAGCCCTCTATGGGCTTCCAAATATCCCTTTGCCGATTCCACAAGAACAGCCTTAGCGAAAGGCTTCTTGAAGGGAAAGATGTAACTCTGTGAGATGAATTAACGGATCACAGAGCAGTTTCTCAGAAAGCTTCTTTCCAGTTTTGAACGGAAGATAGTTCCTTTTTCACCATAGCCCTCTATGGGCTTCCAAATATCCCTTTGCAAATTCCACAAGAACAGCCGTAGCGAAAGGCTTCTTGAAGGCAAAGATGTAAATCTGTGAGATGAATTAACAGAACACAGAGCAGTTTCCCAGAAAGCTTCTTTCCAGTTTTGAACGGAAGATATTTCCTTTTTCACCATAGCCCTCTGTGGTCTTCCAAATATCATTTTGCCAATTGCACAAGAACAGCCTTAGCGAAAGGCTTCTTGAAGGGAAAGATGTAACTCTGTGAGATGAATTAAGAGAACACAGAGCAGTTTCTCAGAAAGCTTTTTTCCAGTTTTGAACGGAAGATATTTCCTTTTTCACCATAGCCCTCTATGGGCTTCCAAATATCCCTTTGCCAATTCCACAAGAACAGCCTTAGCGAAAGGCTTCTTGACGGGAAAGATGTAATTCTGTGAGGTGAATTAACAGAACACAGAGCAGTTTCTCAGAAAGCTTCTTTCCAGTTTTGAACTTAAGGTATTTCCTTTTTCACCATAGCCCTCTATGGGCTTCCAAATATCCCTTTGCCAATTCCAAAAGAACAGCCTTAGCGAAAGGATTCTTGAAGGGAAAGATGTAACGCTGTGAGATGAATTAACAGAACACAGAGCAGTTTCTCAGAAAGCTTCTTTGCAGTTTTGAACGGAAGATATTTCGTTTTTCAACATAGCCTTCTATGGGCTTCCAAATATCCCTTTGCCATTTCCGCAAGAACAGCCTTAGCGAAAGGCTTCTGGAAGGGAAAGAATTAACTCTGTGAGATGAATTAACAGAACACAGAGCAGTTTCTCAGAAAGCTTCTTTCCAGTTTTGAACGGAAGATATTTCCTTTTTCACCATAGCCATCTATGGGCTTCCATATATCCCTATGCCAATTCCACAAGAACAGCCTTAGCGAAAGGCTTCTTGAAGGGAAAGATGTAACTCTGTGAGATGAATTCACAGAACACAGAGCAGTTTCTCAGAAAGCTTCTTTCCAGTTTTGAACGGAAGATATTTCCTTTTTCACCATAGCCCTCTATGGGCTTCCAAATATCCCTTTGCCAATTCCACAAGAACAGCCTTAGCGAAAGGCTTCTTGAAAGGAAAGATGTAACTCTGTGAGATGAATTAACAGAACACAGAGCAGTTTCTCAGAAAGCTTCTTTCCAGTTTTGAACGGAAGATATTTCCTTTTTCACCATAGCCCTCTATGGGCTTCCAAATATCCCTTTGCCAATTCCACAAGAACAGCCTTAGCGAAACGCTTCTTGAAGGGAAAGATGTAACTCTGTGAGACGACTTAACAAAACACAGAGCAGTTTCTCAGAAAGCTTCTTTCCAGGTTTGAACGGAAGATATTTCCTTTTTCACCATAGCCCTCTATGGGCTTCCAAATATCCCGTTGCCAATTCCACAAGACAGCCTTAGCGAAAGGCTTCTTGAAGGGAAAGATGTAACTCTGTGAGATGAATTAACAGAACACAGAGCAGTTTCTCAGAAAGCTTCCTTCCAGTTTTGAACGGAAGTTATTTCCTTTTTCACCGTAGCCCTCTATTTGCTTCAAATATCCCTTTTCCAATTCCACAAGAACAGCCTTAGCGAAAGGCTTCTTGAAGGGAAAGATGTAACCCTGTGAGATGAATTAACAGAACACAGAGTTGTTTCTCAGAAAGCTTCTTTCCAGTTTTGAACCGAAGATATTTCCTTTTTCACCATAGCCCTCTATGGGCTTCCAAATATCATTTGCCAATTGCACAAGAACAGCCTTAGCGAAAGGCTTCTTGAAGGGAAAGATGTAACTCTGTGAGATGAATTAACACAGCATAGAGCAGTTTCTCAGAAAGCTTCTTTCCACTTTTGAACGGAAGATATTTCCTTTTTCACCATAGCCCTCTATGGGCTTCCAAATATCCCTTTGCCAATTCCACAAGAACAGCCTTAGCGAAAGGCTTCTTGAAGGGAAAGATGTAACTCTGTGAGATGAATTAACAGAACACAGAGCAGTTTCTCAGAAAGCTTCTTTCCAGTTTTGAACGGAAGATATTTCGTTTTTCACCATAGCCTTCTATGGGCTTCCAAATATCCCTTTGCCATTTCCGCAAGAACAGCCTTAGCGAAAGGCTTCTTGAAGGGAAAGAATTAACTCTGTGAGATGAATTAACAGAACACAGAGCAGTTTCTCAGAAAGCTTCTTTCCAGTTTTGAACGGAAGATATTTCCTTTTTCACCATAGCCATCTATGGGCTTCCAAATATCCCTATGCCAATTCCACAAGAACAGCCTTAGCGAAAGGCTTCTTGAAGGGAAAGATGTAACTCTGTGAGATGAATTAACAGAACACAGAGCAGTTTCTCAGAAAGCTTCTTTCCAGTTTTGAAGGGAAGATATTTCCTTTTTCACCATAGCCCTCTATGGGCTTCCAAATATCCCTTTGCCAATTCCCCAAGAACAGCCTTAGCGAAAGGCTTCTTGAAGGGAAAGATGTAACTCTGTGAGATGAATTAACAGAACACAGAGCAGTTTCTCAGAAAGCTTCTTTCCAGTTTTGAACGGAAGATATTTCCTTTTTCACCATCGCCCTCTATGGGCTTCCAAATATCCCTTTGCCAATTCCACAAGAACAGCCTTAGCGAAACGCTTCTTGAAGGGAAAGATGTAACTCTGTGAGATGACTTAACAGAACACAGAGCAGTTTCTCAGAAAGCTTCTTTCCAGGTTTGAACGGAAGATATTTCCTTTTTCACCATAGCCCTCTATGGGCTTCCAAATATCCCTTTGCCAATTCCACAAGAACAGCCTTAGCGAAAGGCTTCTTGAAGGGAAAGATGTAACTCTGTGAGATGAATTAACAGAACACAGAGCAGTTTCTCAGAAAGCTTCCTTCCAGTTTTGAACGGAAGTTATTTCCTTTTTCACCGTAGCCCTCTATTTGCTTCAAATATCCCTTTGCCAATTCCACAAGAACAGCCTTAGCGAAAGGCTTCTTGAAGGGAAAGATGTAACTCTGTGAGATGAATTAACAGAACACAGAGTTGTTTCTCAGAAAGCTTCTTTCCAGTTTTGAACCGATGATATTTCCTTTTTCACCATAGCCCTCTATGGGCTTCCAAATATCCCTTTGCCAATTGCACAAGAACAGCCTTAGCGAAAGGCTTCTTGAAGGGAAAGATGTAACTCTGTGAGATGACTTAACAGAACACAGAGCAGTTTCTCAGAAAGCTTCTTTCCAGGTTTGAACGGAAGATATTTCCTTTTTCACCATAGCCCTCTATGGGCTTCCAAATATCCCTTTGCCAATTCCACAAGAACAGCCTTAGCGAAAGGCTTCTTGAAGGGAAAGATGTAACTCTGTGAGATGAATTAACAGAACACAGAGCAGTTTCTCAGAAAGATTCCTTCCAGTTTTGAACGGAAGTTATTTCCTTTTTCACCGTAGCCCTCTATTTGCTTCCAAATATCCCTTTGCCAATTCCACAAGAACAGCCTTAGTGAAAGGCTTCTTGAAGGGAAAGATGTAACTCTGTGAGATGAATTAACAGAACACAGAGTTGTTTCTCAGAAAGCTTCTTTCCAGTTTTGAACAGAAGCTATTTCCTTTTTCACCATAGCCCTCTATGGGCTTCCAAATATCCCTTTGCCAATTGCACAAGAACAGCCTTAGCGAAAGGCTTCTTGAAGGGAAAGATGTAACTCTGTGAGATGAATTAACAGAACACAGAGCAGTTTCTCAGAAAGCTTCTTTCCAGTTTTGAACGGAAGATATTTACTTTTTCACCATAGCCCTTTATGGGCTTCCAAATATCCCTTTGCCAATTCCACAAGAACAGCCTTAGCGAAAGGCTTCTTGAAGTGAAAGATGTAACTCTGTGAGATGAATTAACAGAACACAGAGCAGTTTCTCAGAAAGCTTCTTTCCAGTTTTGAACGGAAGATATTTCCTTTTTCACCATAGCCCTCTATGGGCTTCCAAATATCCCTTTGCCAATTCCACAAGAACAGCCTTAGCGAAAGGCTTCTTGAAGGGAAAGATGTAACTCTGTGAGATGAATTAACAGAACACAGAGCAGTTTCTCAGAAAGCTTCTTTCCAGTTTTGAACGGAAGATATTTCCTTTTTCACCATAGCCGTCTATGGGCTTCCAAATCTCCCTTTGCCAATTCCACAAGAACAGCCTTAGCGAAAGGCTTCTTGAAGGGAAAGATGTAACTCTGTGAGATGAATTAACAGAACACAGAGCAGTTTCTCAGAAAGCTTCTTTCCAGTTTTGAACGGAAGATATTTCCTTTTTCACCATAGCCCTCTATGGGCTTCCAAATATCCCTTTGCCAATTCCACAAGAACAGCCTTAGCGAAACGCTTCTTGAAGGGAAAGATGTAACTCTGTGAGATGACTTAACAGAACACAGAGCAGTTTCTCAGAAAGCTTCTTTCCAGGTTTGAACGGAAGATATTTCCTTTTTCACCATAGCCCTCTATGGGCTTCCAAATATCCCTTTGCCAATTCCACAAGAACAGCCTTAGCGAAAGGCTTCTTGAAGGGAAAGATGTAACTCTGTGAGATGAATTAACAGAACACAGAGCAGTTTCTCAGAAAGCTTCTTTCCAGTTTTGAACGGAAGTTATTTCCTTTTTCACCATAGCCCTCTATTTGCTTCCAAATATCCCTTTGCCAATTCCACAAGAAAAGCCTTAGCGAAAGGCTTCTTGAAGGGAAAGATGTAACTCTGTGAGATGAATTAACAGAACACAGAGTTGTTTCTCAGAAAGCTTCTTTCCAGTTTTGAACCGATGATATTTCCTTTTTCACCATAGCCCTCTATGGGCTTCCAAATATCCCTTTGCCAATTGCACAAGAACAGCCTTAGCGAAAGGCTTCTTGAAGGGAAAGATGTAACTCTGTGAGATGAATTAACAGAACACAGAGCAGTTTCTCAGAAAGCTTCTTTCCAGTTTTGAACGGAAGATATTTACTTTTTCACCATAGCCGTCTATGGGCTTCCAAATCTCCCTTTGCCAATTCCACAAGAACAGCCTTAGCGAAAGGCTTCTTGAAGGGAAAGATGTAACTCTGTGAGATGAATTAACAGAACACAGAGCAGTTTCTCAGAAAGCTTCTTTCCAGTTTTGAACGGAAGATATTTCCTTTTTCACCATAGCCCTCTATGGGCTTCCAAATATCCCTTTGCCAATTCCACAAGAACAGCCTTAGCGAAACGCTTCTTGAAGGGAAAGATGTAACTCTGTGAGATGACTTAACAGAACACAGAGCAGTTTCTCAGAAAGCTTCTTTCCAGGTTTGAACGGAAGATATTTCCTTTTTCACCATAGCCCTCTATGGGCTTCCAAATATCCCTTTGCCAATTCCACAAGAACAGCCTTAGCGAAAGGCTTCTTGAAGGGAAAGATGTAACTCTGTGAGATGAATTAACAGAACACAGAGCAGTTTCTCAGAAAGCTTCTT
Source organism: Chlorocebus sabaeus (assembly GCF_047675955.1). NCBI lineage: Eukaryota > Metazoa > Chordata > Mammalia > Primates > Cercopithecidae > Chlorocebus > Chlorocebus sabaeus. The sequence goes on along the minus strand of NW_027328325.1, from coordinate 19,127 downwards.
TCCAGTTTTGAACGGAAGTTATTTCCTTTTTCACCGTAGCCCTCTATTTGCTTCCAAATATCCCTTTGCCAATTCCACAAGAAAAGCCTTAGCGAAAGGCTTCTTGAAGGGAAAGATGTAACTCTGTGAGATGAATTAACAGAACACAGAGTTGTTTCTCAGAAAGCTTCTTTCCAGTTTTGAACCGATGATATTTCCTTTTTCACCATAGCCCTCTATGGGCTTCCAAATATCCCTTTGCCAATTGCACAAGAACAGCCTTAGCGAAAGGCTTCTTGAAGGGAAAGATGTAACTCTGTGAGATGAATTAACAGAACACAGAGCAGTTTCTCAGAAAGCTTCTTTCCAGTTTTGAACGGAAGATATTTACTTTTTCACCATAGCCCTCTATGGGCTTCCAAATATCCCTTTGCCAATTCCACAAGAACAGCCTTAGCGAAAGGCTTCTTGAAGTGAAAGATGTAACTCTGTGAGATGAATTAACAGAACACAGAGCAGTTTCTCAGAAAGCTTCTTTCCAGTTTTGAACGGAAGATATTTCCTTTTTCACCATAGCCCTCTATGGGCTTCCACATATCCCTTTGCCAATTCCACAAGAACAGCCTTAGCGAAACGCTTCTTGGAGGCAAACATGTAACTCTGTGAGATGAATTAACAGAACACAGAGCAGTTTCTCAGAAAGCTTCTTTCCAGTTTTGAACGGAAGATATTTCCTTTTTCACCATAGCCCTCTATGGGCTTCCAAATATCCCTTTGCCAATTCCACAAGAACAGCCTTAGCGAAAGGCTTCTTGAAGGGAAAGATGTAACTCTGTGAGATGAATTAACATAACACAGAGCAGTTTCTCAGAAAGCTTCTTTCCAGTTTTGAACGGAAGTTATTTCCTTTTTCACCATAGCCCTCTATGGGCTTCCAAATATCCCTTTGCCAATTCCACAAGAACAGCCTTAGCGAAAGGCTTCTTGAAGGGAAAGATGTAACTCTGTGAGATGAATTAACAGAACACAGAGCAGTTTCTCAGAAAGCTTCTTTCCAGGTTTGAACGGAAGATATTTCCTTTTTCACCATAGCCCTCTATGGGCTTCCAAATATCCCTTTGCCAATTCCACAAGAACAGCCTTAGCGAAAGGCTTCTTGAAGGGAAATATGTAACTCTGTGAGGTGAATTAACAGAACACAGAGCAGTTTCTCAGAAAGCTTCTTTCCAGATTTGAACGGAAGATATTTCCTTTTTCACCATAGCCCTCTATGGGCTTCCAAATATCCCTTTGCCAATTCCACAAGAACAGCCTTAGCGAAAGGCTTCTTGAAGGGAAAGATGTAACTCTGTGAGATGAATTAACAGAACACAGAGCAGTTTCTCAGAAAGCTTCTTTCCAGTTTTGAACGGAAGATATTTCCTTTTTCACCATAGCCCTCTATAGGCTTCCAAATATCCCTTTGCCAATTCCACAAGAACAGCCTTAGCGAAAGGCTTATTGAAGGGAAATATGTAACTCTGTGAGATGAATTAACAGAACACAGAGCAGTTTCTCAGAAAGCTTCTTTCCAGTTTTGAACGGAAGATATTTCCTTTTTCACCATAGCCCTCTATGGGCTTCCAAATATCCCTTTGCCAATACCACAAGAACAGCCTTAGCGAAAGGCTTCTTGAAGGGAAAGATGTAACTCTGTGAGATGAATTAACAGAACACAGAGCAGTTTCTCAGAAAGCTTCTTTCCAGTTTTGAACGGAAGATATTTCCTTTTTCACCATAGCCCTCTATGGGCTTCCAAATATCCCTTTGCCAATTCCACAAGAACAGCCTTAGCGAAAGACTTCTTGAAGGGAAAGATGTAACTCTGTGAGATGAATTAACAGAACACAGAGCAGTTTCTCAGAAAGCTTCTTTCCAATTTTGAACGGAAGATATTTCCTTTTTCACCGTAGCCCTCTATGGGCTTCCAAATATCTCTTTGCCAATTCCACAAGAACAGCCTTAGCGAAAGGCTTCTTGAAGGGAAAGATGTAACTCTGTGAGATGAATTAACAGAACACAAAGCAGTTTCTCAGAGAGCTTCTTTCCAGTTTTGAACGGAAGATTTTTCCTTTTTCACCATAGCCCTCTATGGGCTTCCAAATATCCCTTTGCCAATTCCACAAGAACAGCCTTAGCGAAAGGCTTCTTGAAGGGAGAGATGTAACTCTGTGAGATGAATTAACAGAACACAGAGCAGTTTCTCAGAAAGCTTCTTTGCAGTTTTGAACGGAAGATATTTCCTTTTTCACCATAGCCCTCTATGGGCTTCCAAATATCCCTTTGCCAATTGCACAAGAACAGCCTTAGCGAAAGGCTTCTTGGAGGGAAAGATGTAACTCTGTGAGATGAATTAACAGAACACAGAGCAGTTTCTCAGAAAGCTTCTTTCCAGTTTTGAACGGAAGATATTTAGTTTTTCACCGTAGCCCTCTATGGGCTTCCAAATATCCCTTTGCCAATTCCACAAGAACAGCCTTAGCGAAAGGCTTCTTGAAGGGAAAGATGTAACTCTGTGAGATGAATTAACAGAACACAGAGCAGTTTCTCAGAAAGCTTCTTTCCAATTTTGAACGGAAGATATTTCCTTTTTCACCATAGCCCTCTATGGGCTTCCAAATATCCCTTTGCCAATTCCACAAGAACAGCCTTAGCGAAAGGCTTCTTGAAGGGAAAGATGTAACTCTGTGAGATGAATTAACAGAACACAGAGCAGTTTCTCAGAAAGCTTCTTTCCAGTTTTGAACGGAAGATAATTCCTTTTTCACCATAGCCCTCTATGGGCTTCCAAATATCCCTTTGCCAATTGCACAAGAACAGCCTTAGCGAAAGGCTTCTTGAAGGGAAAGATGTAACTCTGTGAGATGAATTAAGAGAACACAGAGCAGTTTCTCAGAAAGCTTTTTTCCAGTTTTGAACGGAAGATATTTCCTTTTTCACCATAGCCCTCTATGGGCTTCCAAATATCCCTTTGCCAATTCCACAAGAACAGCCTTAGCGAAAGGCTTCTTGACGGGAAAGATGTAATTCTGTGAGGTGAATTAACAGAACACAGAGCAGTTTCTCAGAAATCTTCTTTCCAGTTTTGAACTTAAGGTATTTCCTTTTTCACCATAGCCCTCTATGGGCTTCCAAATATCCCTTTGCCAATTCCAAAAGAACAGCCTTAGCGAAAGGCTTCTTGAAGATAAAGATGTAACTCTGTGAGATGAATTAACAGAACACCGAGCAGTTTCTCAGAAAGCTTCTTTATAGTTTTGAACGGAAGATTTTTCCTTTTTCACCATAGCCCTCTATGGGCTTCCAAATATCCCTTTGCCAATTCCACAAGAACAGCCTTAGCGAAAGGCTTCTTGAAGGGAGAGATGTAACTCTGTGAGATGAATTAACAGAACACAGAGCAGTTTCTCAGAAAGCTTCTTTGCAGTTTTGAACGGAAGATATTTCCTTTTTCACCATAGCCCTCTATGGGCTTCCAAATATCCCTTTGCCAATTGCACAAGAACAGCCTTAGCGAAAGGCTTCTTGAAGGGAAAGATGTAACTCTGTGAGTTGAATTAACAGAACACAGAGCAGTTTCTCAGAAAGCTTCTTTACAGTTTTGAACGGAAGATATTTCCTTTTTCACTGTAGCCCTCTATGGGCTTCCAAATATCCCTTTGCCAATTCCACAAGAACAGCCTTAGCGAAAGGCTTCTTGAAGGGAAAGATGTAACTCTGTGAGATGAATTAACAGAACACAGAGCAGTTTCTCAGAAAGCTTGTTTCCAGTTTTGAACGGAAGATATTTCATTTTCACCATAGCCGTCTATGGGCTTCCAAATATCCCTTTGCCAATTCCACAAGAACAGCCTTAGCGAAAGGCTTCTTGAAGGGAAGATGTAACTCTGTGAGATGAATTAACAGAACACAGAGCAGTTTCTCAGAAAGCTTCTTTCCAGTTTTGAACGGAAGATATTTCCTTTTTCACCATAGCCCTCTATGGGCTTCCAAATATCCCTTTGCCAATTCCACAAGAACAGCCTTAGCGAAAGGCTTCTTGAAGGGAAAGATGTAACTCTGTGAGATGAATTAACAGAACACAGAGCAGTTTCTCAGAAAGCTTCTTTCCAGTTTTGAACGGAAGATATTTCCTTTTTCACCATAGCCCTCTATAGGCTTCCAAATATCCCTTTGCCAATTCCACAAGAACAGCCTTAGCGAAAGGCTTATTGAAGGGAAATATGTAACTCTGTGAGATGAATTAACAGAACACAGAGCAGTTTCTCAGAAAGCTTCTTTCCAGTTTTGAACGGAAGATATTTCCTTTTTCACCATAGCCCTCTATGGGATTCCAAATATCCCTTTGCCAATACCACAAGAACAGCCTTAGCGAAAGGCTTCTTGAAGGGAAAGATGTAACTCTGTGAGATGAATTAACAGAACACAGAGCAGTTTCTCAGAAAGCTTCTTTCCAGTTTTGAACGGAAGATATTTCCTTTTTCACCATAGCCCTCTATGGGCTTCCAAATATCCCTTTGCCAATTCCACAAGAACAGCCTTAGCGAAAGACTTCTTGAAGGGAAAGATGTAACTCTGTGAGATGAATTAACAGAACACAGAGCAGTTTCTCAGAAAGCTTCTTTCCAATTTTGAACGGAAGATATTTCCTTTTTCACCGTAGCCCTCTATGGGCTTCCAAATATCTCTTTGCCAATTCCACAAGAACAGCCTTAGCGAAAGGCTTCTTGAAGGGAAAGATGTAACTCTGTGAGATGAATTAACAGAACACAGAGCAGTTTCTCAGAAAGCTTCTTTCCAGTTTTGAACGGAAGATATTTCCTTTTTCACCATAGCCCTCTATGGGCTTCCAAATATCCCTTTGCCAATTCCACAAGAACAGCCTTAGCGAAAGGCTTCTTGAAGGGAAAGATGTAACTCTGTGAGATGAATTCACAGAACACAGAGCAGTTTCTCAGAAAGCTTCTTTCCAGTTTTGAACGGAAGATATTTCCTTTTTCACCGTAGCCCTCTATGGGCTTCCAAATATCCCTTTGCCTATTCCACAAGAACAGCCTTAGCGAAAGGCTTCTTGAAGGGAAAGATGTAACTCTGTGAGATGAATTAACAGAACACAGAGCAGTTTCTCAAAAAGCTTCTTTCCAGGTTTGAACGGAAGATATTTCCTTTTTCACCATAGCCCTCTAAGGGCTTCCAAATATCCCTTTGCCAATTCCACAAGAACAGCCTTAGCGAAAGGCTTCTTGAAGGGAAAGATGTAACTCTGTGAGATGAATTAACAGAACACAGAGCAGTTTCTCAGAAAGCTTCTTTCCAGTTTTGAATGGAAGTTATTTCCTTTTTCACCGTAGCCCTCTATGGGCTTCCAAATATCCCTTTGCCAATTCCACAAGAACAGCCTTAGCGAAAGGCTTCTTGAAGGGAAATATGTAACTCTGTGAGATGAACTAACAGAACACAGAGCAGTTTCTCAGAAAGCTTCTTTCCAGTTTTGAACGGAAGATATTTCCTTTTTCACCATAGCCCTCTATGGGCTTCCAAATATCCCTTTGCCAATTCCACAAGAACAGCCTTAGCGAAAGGCTTCTTGAAGGGAAGGATGTAACTCTGTGAGATGAATTAACACAGCATAGAGCAGTTTCTCAAAAAGCTTCTTTCCAGTTTTGAATGGAAGATATTTCCTTTTTCACCATAGCCCTCTATGGGCTTCCAAATATCCCTTTGCCAATTCCACAAGAACAGCCTTAGCGAAAGGCTTCTTGAAGGGAAAGATGTAACTCTGTGAGATGAATTAACAGAACACAGAGCAGTTTCTCAGAAAGCTTCTTTCCAGTTTTGAACGGAAGATAGTTCCTTTTTCACCATAGCCCTCTATGGGCTTCCAAATATCCCTTTGCAAATTCCACAAGAACAGCCGTAGCGAAAGGCTTCTTGAAGGCAAAGATGTAAATCTGTGAGATGAATTAACAGAACACAGAGCAGTTTCTCAGAAAGCTTCTTTCCAGTTTTGAACGGAAGATATTTCCTTTTTCACCATAGCCCTCTGTGGTCTTCCAAATATCATTTTGCCAATTGCACAAGAACAGCCTTAGCGAAAGGCTTCTTGAAGGGAGAGATGTAACTCTGTGAGATGAATTAAGAGAACACAGAGCAGTTTCTCAGAAAGCTTTTTTCCAATTTTGAACGGAAGATATTTCCTTTTCACCATAGCCCTCTATGGGCTTCCAAATATCCCTTTGCCAATTCCACAAGAAGAGCCTTAGCGAAAGGCTTCTTGACGGGAAAGATGTAATTCTGTGAGGTGAATTAACAGAACACAGAGCAGTTTCTCAGAAAGCTTCTTTCCAGATTTGAACGGAAGATATTTCCTTTTTCACCATAGCCCTCTATGGGCTTCCAAATATCCCTTTGCCAATTCCAAAAGAACAGCCTTAGCGAAAGGCTTCTTGAAGGGAAAGATGTAACTCTGTGAGATGAATTAACAGAACACAAAGCTGTTTCTCAGAGAGCTTCTTTCCAGTTTTGAACGGAAGACTTTTCCCTTTTCACCATAGCCCTCTATGGGCTTCCAAATATCCCTTTGCCAATTCCACAAGAACAGCCTTAGCAAAAGGCTTCTTGAAGGGAGAGATGTAACTCTGTGAGATGAATTAACAGAACACAGAGCAGTTTCTCAGAAAGCTTCTTTGCAGTTTTGAACGGAAGATATTTCCTTTTTCACCATAGCCCTCTATGGGCTTCTAAATATCCCTTTGGCAATTGCACAAGAACAGCCTTAGCGAAAGGCTTCTTGGAGGGAAAGATGTAACTCTGTGAGATGAATTAACAGAACACAGAGCAGTTTCTCAGAGAGCTTCTTTCCAGTTTTGAACGGAAGATATTTAGTTTTTCACCATAGCCCTCTATGGGCTTCCAAATATCCCTTTGCCAATTCCACAAGAACAGCCTTAGCGAAAGGCTTCTTGAAGGGAAAGATGTAACTCTGTGAGATGAATTAACAGAACACAGAGCAGTTTCTCAGAAAGCTTCTTTCCAATTTTGAACGGAAGATATTTCCTTTTTCACCATAGCCCTCTATGGGCTTCCAAATATCCCTTTGCCAATTCCACAAGAACAGCCTTAGCGAAAGGCTTCTTGAAGGGAAAGATGTAACTCTGTGAGATGAATTAACAGAACACAGAGCAGTTTCTCAGAAAGCTTCTTTCCAGTTTTGAACGGAAGATAATTCCTTTTTCACCATAGCCCTCTATGGGCTTCCAAATATCCCTTTGCCAATTGCACAAGAACAGCCTTAGCGAAAGGCTTCTTGAAGGGAAAGATGTAACTCTGTGAGATGAATTAAGAGAACACAGAGCAGTTTCTCAGAAAGCTTTTTTCCAGTTTTGAACGGAAGATATTTCCTTTTTCACCATAGCCCTCTATGGGCTTCCAAATATCCCTTTGCCAATTCCACAAGAACAGCCTTAGCGAAAGGCTTCTTGACGGGAAAGATGTAATTCTGTGAGGTGAATTAACAGAACACAGAGCAGTTTCTCAGAAATCTTCTTTCCAGTTTTGAACTTAAGGTATTTCCTTTTTCACCATAGCCCTCTATGGGCTTCCAAATATCCCTTTGCGAATTCCAAAAGAACAGCCTTAGCGAAAGGCTTCTTGAAGGGAAAGATGTAACTCTGTGAGATGAATTAACAGAACACCGAGCAGTTTCTCAGAAAGCTTCTTTATAGTTTTGAACGGAAGATTTTTCCTTTTTCACCATAGCCCTCTATGGGCTTCCAAATATCCCTTTGCCAATTCCACAAGAACAGCCTTAGCGAAAGGCTTCTTGAAGGGAGAGATGTAACTCTGTGAGATGAATTAACAGAACACAGAGCAGTTTCTCAGAAAGCTTCTTTGCAGTTTTGAACGGAAGATATTTCCTTTTTCACCATAGCCCTCTATGGGCTTCCAAATATCCCTTTGCCAATTGCACAAGAACAGCCTTAGCGAAAGGCTTCTTGAAGGGAAAGATGTAACTCTGTGAGTTGAATTAACAGAACACAGAGCAGTTTCTCAGAAAGCTTCTTTCCAGTTTTGAACGGAAGATATTTCCTTTTTCACTGTAGCCCTCTATGGGCTTCCAAATATCCCTTTGCCAATTCCACAAGAACAGCCTTAGCGAAAGGCTTCTTGAAGGGAAAGATGTAACTCTGTGAGATGAATTAACAGAACACAGAGCAGTTTCTCAGAAAGCTTGTTTCCAGTTTTGAACGGAAGATATTTCATTTTCACCATAGCCGTCTATGGGCTTCCAAATATCCCTTTGCCAATTCCACAAGAACAGCCTTAGCGAAAGGCTTCTTGAAGGGAAGATGTAACTCTGTGAGATGAATTAACAGAACACAGAGCAGTTTCTCAGAAAGCTTCTTTCCAGTTTTGAACGGAAGATATTTCCTTTTTCACCATAGCCCTCTATGGGCTTCCAAATATCCCTTTGCCAATTCCACAAGAACAGCCTTAGCGAAAGGCTTCTTGAAGGGAAAGATGTAACTCTGTGAGATGAATTAACAGAACACAGAGCAGTTTCTCAGAAAGCTTCTTTCCAGTTTTGAACGGAAGATATTTCCTTTTTCACCATAGCCCTCTATAGGCTTCCAAATATCCCTTTGCCAATTCCACAAGAACAGCCTTAGCGAAAGGCTTATTGAAGGGAAATATGTAACTCTGTGAGATGAATTAACAGAACACAGAGCAGTTTCTCAGAAAGCTTGTTTCCAGTTTTGAACGGAAGATATTTCCTTTTTCACCATAGCCCTCTATGGGCTTCCAAATATCCCTTTGCCAATACCACAAGAACAGCCTTAGCGAAAGGCTTCTTGAAGGGAAAGATGTAACTCTGTGAGATGAATTAACAGAACACAGAGCAGTTTCTCAGAAAGCTTCTTTCCAGTTTTGAACGGAAGATATTTCCTTTTTCACCATAGCCCTCTATGGGCTTCCAAATATCCCTTTGCCAATTCCAGAAGAACAGCCTTAGCGAAAGACTTCTTGAAGGGAAAGATGTAACTCTGTGAGATGAATTAACAGAACACAGAGCAGTTTCTCAGAAAGCTTCTTTCCAATTTTGAACGGAAGATATTTCCTTTTTCACCGTAGCCCTCTATGGGCTTCCAAATATCTCTTTGCCAATTCCACAAGAACAGCCTTAGCGAAAGGCTTCTTGAAGGGAAAGATGTAACTCTGTGAGATGAATTAACAGAACACAGAGCAGTTTCTCAGAAAGCTTCTTTCCAGTTTTGAACGGAAGATATTTCCTTTTTCACCATAGCCCTCTATGGGCTTCCAAATATCCCTTTGCCAATTCCACAAGAACAGCCTTAGCGAAAGGCTTCTTGAAGGGAAAGATGTTACTCTGTGAGTTGAATTAACAGAACACAGAGCAGTTTCTCAGAAAACTTCTTTCCACTTTTGAACGGAAGATATTTCCTTTTTCACTATAGCCCTCTATGGGCTTCCAAATATCCCTTTGCCAATTCCACAAGAACAGCCTTAGCGAAAGGCTTCTTGAAGGGAAAGATGTAACTCTGTGAGATGAATTCACAGAACACAGAGCAGTTTCTCAGAAAGCTTGTTTCCAGTTTTGAACGGAAGATATTTCATTTTTCACCATAGCCCTCTAGGGGCTTCCAAATATCCCTTTGCCAATTCCACAAGAACAGCCTTAGCGAAAGGCTTCTTGAAGGGAAGATGTAACTCTATGAGATGAATTAACAGAACACAGAGCAGTTTCTCAGAAAGCTTCTTTCCAGTTTTGAACGGAAGATATTTCCTTTTTCACCATAGCCCTCTACGGGCTTCCAAATATCCCTTTGCCAATTCCACAAGAACAGCCTTAGAGAAACGCTTCTTGAAGGAAAAGATGTAACTCTGTGAGATGAATTAACAGAACACAGAGCAGTTTCTCAGAAAGCTTCTTTCCAGTTTTGAACGGAAGATATTTCCTTTTTCACCATAGCCCTCTATGGGCTTCCAAATATCCCTTTGCCAATTCCACAAGAACAGCCTTAGCGAAAGGCTTCTTGAAGGGAAAGATGTAACTCTGTGAGATGAATTAACAGAACACAGAGCAGTTTCTCAGAAAGCTTGTTTCCAGTTTTGAACGGAAGATATTTCATTTTTCACCATAGCCCTCTATGGGCTTCCAAATATCCCTTTGCCAATTCCACAAGAACAGCCTTAGCAAAAGGCTTCTTGAAGGGAAGATGTAACTCTGTGAGATGAATTAACAGAACACAGAGCAGTTTCTCAGAAAGCTTCTTTCCAGTTTTGAACGGAAGATATTTCCTTTTTCACCATAGCCCTCTACGGGCTTCCAAATATCCCTTTGCCAATTCCACAAGAACAGCCTTAGCGAAACGCTTCTTGAAGGAAAAGATGTAACTCTGTCAGATGAATTAACAGAACACAGAGCAGTTTCTCAGAAAGCTTCTTTCCAGTTTTGAACGGAAGATATTTCCTTTTTCACCATAGCCCTCTTTGGGCTTCCAAATATCAATTTGACAATTCCACAAGAACAGCCTTAGCGAAAGGCTTCTTGAAGGGAAAGATGTAACTCTGTGAGATGAATTAACAGAACACAGAGCTGTTTCTCAGAAAGCTTCTTTCCAGTTTTGAACGGAAGATATTTCCTTTTTCACCATAGCCCTCTATGGGCTTCGAAATATCCCTTTGCCAATTCCACAAGAACAGCCTTAGCGAAAGGCTTCTTGAAGGGAAAGATGTAACTCTGTGAGATGAATTAACAGAACACAGAGCACTTTCTCAGAAAGCTTCTTTCCAGTTTTGAACGGAAGATATTTCCTTTTTCACCATAGCCCTCTATAGGCTTCCAAATATCCCTTTGCCAATTCCACAAGAACAGCCTTAGCGAAAGGCTTCTTGAAGGGAAAGATGTAACTCTGTGAGATGAATTAACAGAACACAGAGCAGTTTCTCAGAAAGCTTGTTTCCAGTTTTCAACGGAACATATTTCCTTTTTCACCATAGCCCTCTATGGGCTTCCAAATATCCCTTTGCCAATACCACAAGAACAGCCTTAGCGAAAGGCTTCTTGAAGGGAAAGATGTAACTCTGTGAGATGAATTAACAGAACACAGAGCAGTTTCTCAGAAAGCTTCTTTCCAGTTTTGAACGGAACATATTTCCTTTTTCACCATAGCCCTCTATGGGCTTCCAAATATCCCTTTGCCAATTCCACAAGAACAGCCTTAGCGAAAGACTTCTTGAAGGGAAAGATGTAACTCTGTGAGATGAATTAACAGAACACAGAGCAGTTTCTCAGAAAGCTTCTTTCCAATTTTGAACGGAAGATATTTCCTTTTTCACCGTAGCCCTCTATGGGCTTCCAAATATCCCTTTGCCAATTCCACAAGAACAGCCTTAGCGAAAGGCTTCTTGAAGGGAAAGATGTAACTCTGTGAGATGAATTAACAGAACACAGAGCAGTTTCTCAGAAAGCTTCTTTCCAGTTTTGAACGGAAGATATTTCCTTTTTCACCATAGCCCTCTATGGGCTTCCAAATATCCCTTTTCCAATTCCACAAGAACAGCCTTAGCGAAAGGCTTCTTGAAGGGAAAGATGTAACTCTGTGAGATGAATTAACAGAACACAGAGCAGTTTCTCAGAGAGCTTGTTTCCAGTTTTGAACGGAAGATATTTCCTTTTTCACCATAGCCCTCTATGGGCTTCCAAATATCCCTTTGGCAATTCCACAAGAACAGCCTTAGCGAAAGGCTTCTTCAGGGAAAGATTTACCTCTCTGAGATGAATTAACAGAACACAGAGCAGTTTCTCAGAAAGCTTCTTTCCAGTTTTGAACGGAAGATATTTCCTTTTTCACGATAGCCCTCTATGGGCTTCCAAATATCCCTTTGCCTATTCCACAAGAACCAACTTAGCGAAAGGCTTTTTGAAGGGAAAGATGTAACTCTGTGAGATGAATTAACAGAACACAGAGCAGTTTCTCAGAAAGCTTGTTTCCAGTTTTGAACGGAAGTTATTTCCTTTTTCACCATTGCCCTCTATGGGCTTCCAAATATCCCTTTGCCAATTCCACCAGAACAGCCTTAGCGAAAGGCTTCTTAAAGGGAAAGATGTAGCTCTGTGAGATGAATTAACAGAACACGGAGAAGTTTCTCAGAAAGCTTCTTTCCAGGTTTGAGCGGAAGATATTTCCTTTTTCACCATAGCCCTCTATGGGCTTCCAAATATCCCTTTGCCAATTCCACAAGAACAGCCTTAGCGAAAGGCTTCTTGAAGGGAAAGATGTAACTCTGTGAGATGAATTAACAAAACACAGAGCAGTTTCTCAGAAAGCTTCTTTCCAGTTTTGAACGGAAGATATTTCCTTTTTCACCATAGCCCTCTAAGGGCTTCCAAATATCCCTTTTCCAATTCCACAAGAACAGCCTTAGCGAAAGGCTTCTTGAAGGGAAACATGTAACTCTGTGAGATGAATTAACAGAACACAGAGCAGTTTCTCAGAAAGCTTCTTTCCTGTGTTGAACGGAAGATATTTCCTTTTTCAACATAGCCCTCTATGGGCTTCCAAATATCACTTTGCCAATTCCACCAGAACAGCCTTAGCGAAAGGCTTATTGAAGGGAAAGATGTAACTCTGTGAGATGAATTAACAGAACACAGAGCAGTTTCTCAGAAATCTTCTTTCCAATGTTGAACGGAAGATATTTAATTTTTCACCATAGCCCTCTATGGGCTTCTAAATATCCCTTTTCCAATTCCACAAGAACAGCCTTAGCGAAAGGCTTCTTGAAGGGAAAGATGTAACTCTGTGAGATGAATTAACAGAACGCAGAGCACTTTCTCAGAAAGCTTCTTTCCAGTTTTGAACGGAAGATATTTCCTTTTTCACCATAGCCCTCTATGGGCTTCCAAATATCCCTTTTCCAATTCCACAAGAACAGCCTTAGCGTAAGGCTTCTTGAAGGGAAACATGTAACTCTGTTAGATGAATTAACAGAACACAGAGCAGTTTCTCAGAGAGCTTCTTTCCAGTGTTGAACGGAAGATATTTCCTTTTTCACCATAGCCCTCTATGGGCTTCCAAATATCCCTTTGCCAATTCCACAAGAACCGACTTAGCGAAAGGCTTTTTGAAGGGAAAGATGTAACTCTGTGAGATGAATTAACAGAACACAGAGCAGTTTCTCAGAAAGCTTCTTTCCAGTTTTGAACGGAAGATATTTCCTTTTTCACCATAGCCCTCTATGGGCTTCCAAATATCCCTTTGCCAATTCCACCAGAACAGCCTTAGCGAAAGGCTTCTTGAAGGGAAAGATGTAACTCTGTGAGATGAATTAACAGAACACGGAGCAGTTTCTCAGAAAGCTTCTTTCCAGGTTTGAACGGAAGATATTTCCTTTTTCACCATAGCCCTCTATGGGCTTCCAAATATCCCTTTGCCAATTCCACAAGAACAGCCTTAGCGAAAGGCTTCTTGAAGGGAAAGATGTAACTCTGTGAGATGAATTAACAGAACACAGAGCACTTTCTCAGAAAGCTTCTTTCCAGTTTTGAACGGAAGATATTTCCTTTTACACCATAGCCCTCTATGGGCTTCCAAATTTCCCTTTTCCAATTCCACAAGAAAGGCCTTAGCGAAAGGATTCTTGAAGGGAAACATGTAACTCTGTGAGTTGAATTAACATAACACAGAGCAGTTTCTCAGAAAGCTTCTTTCCAGTGTTGAACGGAAGATATTTCCTTTTTCACCATAGCCCTCTATGGGCTTCCAAATATCACTTTGCCAATTCCACCAGAACAGCCTTAGCGAAAGGCTTCTTGAAGGGAAAGATGTAACTCTGTGAGATGAATTAACAGAACACAGAGCAGTTTCTCAGAAAGCTTCTTTCCAGTTTTGAACGGAAGATATTTCCTTTTTCACCATAGCCCTCTATGGGCTTCCAAATATCCCTTTGCCAATTCCACAAGAACAGCCTTAGCGAAAGGCTTCTTGAAGGGAAAGATGTAACTCTGTGAGATGAATTAACAGAACACACAGCAGTTTCTCAGAAAGCTTATTTCCAGTTTTGAACGGAAGATATTTCCTTTTTCACCATAGCCCTCTATGGGCTTCCAAATATCCCTTTGCCAATTCCACAAGAACAGCATTAGCGAAAGGCTACTTGAAGGGAAAGATGTAACTCTGTGAGATGAATTAACAGAACACAGAGCAGTTTCTCAGAAAGCTTCTTTCCAGTTTTGAACGGAAGATATTTCCTTTTTCACCATAGCCCTCTATGGGCTTCCAAATATCCCTTTGCCAATTCCACAAGAACAGCCTTAGCGAAAGGCTTCTTGAAGGGAAAGATGTAACTCTGTGAGATGAATTAACAGAACACAGAGCAGTTTCTCAGAAAGCTTCTTTCCAGTTTTGAACGGAAGATATTTCCTTTTTCACCATACCCCTCTATGGGCTTCCAAATATCCCTTTGCCAATTCCACAAGAACAGCCTTTGCGAAAGGCTTCTAGAAGGGAAAGATGTAACTCTGTGAGATGAATTAACAGAACACAGAGCAGTTTCGCAGAAAGCTTCTTTCCAGTTTTGAACGGAAGATATTTCCTTTTTCACCATAGCCCTCTATGGGCTTCCAAATATCCCTTTGCCAATTCCACAAGAACAGCCTTAGCGAAACGCTTCTTGAAGGGAAAGATGTAACTCTGTGAGATGACTTAACAGAACACAGATCAGTTTCTCAGAAAGCTTCTTTCCAGGTTTGAACGGAAGATATTTCCTTTTTCACCATAGCCCTCTATGGGCTTCCAAATATCCCTCTGCCAATTGCACAAGAACAGCCTTAGCGAAAGGCTTCTTGAAGGGAAAGATGTAACTCTGTGGGATGAATTAACAGAACACAGAGCAGTTTCTCAGAAAGCTTCTCTCCAGTTTTGAACGGAAGATATTTCCTTTTTCACCATAGCCCACTATGGGCTTCCAAATATCCCTTTGCCAATTGCACAAGAACAGCCTTAGCGAAAGGCTTCTTGAAGGGAAAGATGTAACTCTGTGAGATGAATTAACACAGCATAGAGCAGTTTCACAGAAAGCTTCTTTCCAGTTTTGAACGGAAGATACTTCCTTTATCACCATAGCCCTCTATGGGCTTCCAAATATCCCTTTGCCAATTCCACAAGAACAGCCTTAGCGAAAGGCATCTTGAAGGGAAAGATGTAACTCTCTGAGATGAATTAACAGAACACAGAGCAGTTTCTCAGAAAGCTTCTTTCCAGTTTTGAACGTAAGATATTTCCTTTTTCACCATAGCCCTCTATGGGCTTCCAAATATCCCTATGCCAATGCCACAAGAACAGCCTTAGCGAAAGGCTTCTTGAAGGGAAAGATGTAACTCTGTGAGATGAATTAACAGAACACACAGCAGTTTCTCAGAAAGCTTCTTTCCAGTTTTCAACGGAAGATATTTCCTTTTTCACCATAGCCCTCTATGGGCTTCCAAATATCCCTTTGCCAATTCCACAAGAATAGCCTTAGCGAAAGGCTTCTTGAAGGGAAAGATGTAACTCTGTGAGATGAATTAACAGAACACACAGCTGTTTCTCAGAAAGCTTCTTTCCAGTTTTGAACGGAAGATATTTCCTTTTTCACCATAGCCCTCTATGGGCTTCGAAATATCCCTTTGCCAATTCCACAAGAACAGCCTTAGCGAAAGACTTCTTGAAGATAAAGATGTAACTCTGTCAGATGAATTCAGACCACACAGAGCAGTTTCTCACAAAGCTTGTTTCCAGTTTTAAACGGAAGATATTTCCTTTTTCACCATAGCCCTCTATGGGCTTCCAAATATCCCTTTGCCAATTCCACAAGAACAGCCTTAGCGAAAGGCTTCTTGAAGGGAAAGATATAACTCTGTGAGATGAATTAACAGAACACAGAGCAGTTTCTCAGAAAGCTTCTTTCCAGTTTTGAACGGAAGATATTTCCTTTTTCACCATAGCCCTCTATGGGCTTCCAAATATCCCTTTGCCAATTCCACAAGAACAGCCTTAGCGAAAGGCTTCTTGAAGGGAAAGATGTAACTCTGTGAGATGAGTTAACAGAACACAGAGCAGTTTCTCAGAAAGCTTCTTTCCAGTTTTGAACGGAAGATATTTCCTTTTTCACCATAGCCCTCTATGGGCTTCGAAATATCCCTTTGCCAATTCCACAAGAACAGCCTCAGCGAAATGCTTCTTGAAGGAAAAGATGTAACTCTGTGAGATGAATTAACACAGCATAGAGCAGTTTCTCAGAAAGCTTCTTTCCAGTTTTGAACGGAAGATATTTCCTTTTTCACCATAGCCCTCTATGGGCTTCCAAATATCCCTTTGCCAATTCCACAAGAACAGCCTTAGCGAAAGGCTTCTTGAAGGGAAAGATGTAACTCCGTGAGATGAATTAACAGAACACAGAGCAGTTTCTCAGAAAGCTTCTTTCCAGTTTTGAACGGAAGATATTTCCTTTTTCACCATAGCCCTCTATGGGCTTCCAAATATCCCTCTGCCAATTGCACAAGAACAGCCTTAGCGAAAGGCTTCTTGAAGGGAAAGATGTAACTCTGTGGGATAAATTAACAGAACACAGAGCAGTTTCTCAGAAAGCTTCTCTCCAGTTTTGAACGGAAGATATTTCCTTTTTCACCATAGCCCTCTATGGGCTTCCAAATATCCCTTTGCCAATTGCACAAGAACAGCCTTAGCGAAAGGCTTCTTGAAGGGAAAGATGTAACTCTGTGAGATGAATTAACACAATATAGAGCAGTTTCTCAGAAAGATTCTTTCCAGTTTTGAACGGAAGATACTTATTTTTTAACCATAGCCCTCTATGGGCTTGCAAATATCCCTTTGCCAATTGCACAAGAACAGCCTTAGCGAAAGGCTTCTTAAAGGGAAAGATTTAACTATCTGAGATGAATTAACAGAACACAGAGCAGTTTCTCAGAAAGCTTCTTTCCAGTTTTGAAAGTAAGATATTTCCTTTTTCACCATAGCCCTCTATGGGCTTCCAAATATCCCTTTGCCAATTCCACAAGAACAGCCTTAGCGAAAGGCTTCTTGGAGGGAAACATGTAACTATGTGAGATGAATTAACAGAACACAGAGCAGTTTCTCAGAAAGCTTCTCTCCAGTTTTGAACGGAAGATATTTCCTTTTTCACCATAGCCCTCTATGGGCTTCGAAATATCCCTTTGCCAATTCCACAAGAACAGCCTTAGCGAAAGACTTCTTGAAGAGAAAGATGTAACTCTGTCAGATGAATTCAGACCACACAGAGCAGTTTCTCACAAAGCTTGTTTCCAGTTTTAAACGGAAGATATTTCCTTTTTCACCATAGCCCTCTATGGGCTTCCAAATATCCCTTTGCCAATTCCACAAGAACAGCCTTAGCGAAAGGCTTCTTGAAGGGAAAGATGTAACTCTGTGAGATGAATTAACAGAACACAGAGCAGTTTCTCAGAAAGCTTCTTTCCAGTTTTGAACGGAAGATATTTCCTTTTTCACCATAGCCCTCTATGGGCTTCCAAATATCCCTTTGCCAATTCCACAAGAACAGCCTCAGCGAAATGCTTCTTGAAGGAAAAGATGTAACTCTGTGAGATGAATTAACACAGCATAGAGCAGTTTCTCAGAAAGCTTCTTTCCAGTTTTGAACGGAAGATATTTCCTTTTTCACCATAGCCCTCTATGGGCTTCCAAATATCCCTTTGCCAATTCCACAAGAACAGCCTTAGCGAAAGGCTTCTTGAAGGGAAAGATGTAACTCCGTGAGATGAATTAACAGAACACAGAGCAGTTTCTCAGAAAGCTTCTTTCCAGTTTTGAACGGAAGATATTTCCTTTTTCACCATAGCCCTCTATGGGCTTCCAAATATCCCTCTGCCAATTGCACAAGAACAGCCTTAGCGAAAGGCTTCTTGAAGGGAAAGATGTAACTCTGTGGGATGAATTAACAGAACACAGAGCAGTTTCTCAGAAAGCTTCTCTCCAGTTTTGAACGGAAGATATTTCCTTTTTCACCATAGCCCTCTATGGGCTTCCAAATATCCCTTTGCCAATTGCACAAGAACAGCCTTAGCGAAAGGCTTCTTGAAGGGAAAGATGTAACTCTGTGAGATGAATTAACACAATATAGAGCAGTTTCTCAGAAAGATTCTTTCCAGTTTTGAACGGAAGATACTTATTTTTTAACCATAGCCCTCTATGGGCTTGCAAATATCCCTTTGCCAATTGCACAAGAACAGCCTTAGCGAAAGGCTTCTTAAAGGGAAAGATTTAACTATCTGAGATGAATTAACAGAACACAGAGCAGTTTCTCAGAAAGCTTCTTTCCAGTTTTGAACGTAAGATATTTCCTTTTTCACCATAGCCCTCTATGGGCTTCCAAATATCCCTTTGCCAATTCCACAAGAACAGCCTTAGCGAAAGGCTTCTTGGAGGGAAACATGTAACTATGTGAGATGAATTAACAGAACACAGAGCAGTTTCTCAGAAAGCTTCTTTCCAGTTTTGAACGGAAGATATTTCCTTTTTCACCATAGCCCTCTATGGGCTTCCAAATATCCCTTTGCCAATTCCACAAGAACAGCCTTAGCGAAAGGCTTCTTGAAGGGAAAGGTGTAACTCTGTGAGATGAATTAATAGAACACAGAGCAGATTCTCAGAAAGCTTCTTTCCAGGTTTGAACGGAAGATATTTCCTTTTTCACCATAGCCCTCTATGGGCTTCCAAATATCCCTTTGCCAATTCCACAAGAACAGCCTTAGCGAAAGGCTTCTTGAAGGGAAAGATGTAACTCTGTGAGATGAATTAACAGAACACAGAGCAGTTTCTCAGAAAGCTTCTTTCCAGTTTTGAACGGAAGATATTTCCTTTTTCACCATATCCCTCTACGGGCTTCCACATATCCCTTTGCCAATTCCACAAGAACAGCCTTAGCGAAAGGCTTCTTGGAGGGAAACATGTAACTCTGTGAGATGAATTAACAGAACACGGAGCAGTTTCTCAGAAAGCTTCTTTCCAGTTTTGAACGGAAGATATTTCCTTTTTCACCATAGCCCT